>NW_020954564.1:17000784-17354299 GCF_900497805.2 Vombatus ursinus | reverse complement strand
GGTGGGGGGGTGGGGGGGGTGGAATCTATGGTCTGTAGATTCCAGGTGAAGAATCCCTAATCTAGCCCACCCTTCTCACTTTGCAGATAAGGGAAGGAGTGGTTAAGAAACTTGCTTGAGGCAGCTAAGTGGCTCAGTGTATAATGTTGGACTTATCAAAAATCTCTGAGCTCAAATCCTAACTCAAAAACACTGAGTGTTTCTGAGTTAGTTGTAATTCTGGGCAAGTCACTTAACCTCCCTCAGCCTCAGTTTCTACATCTGTAACTCTGTGAATGCTCCTCACAAAGTTATTATGAAGATCAAACAAGATAATATACGTAAAGGGCTTGACAGATGTTAAAGCAATGTAGTGATACCAGCTATTACATTGTTCAAGGTTACATAGGCAGTGAAGCCAAAATTTGAACTCAGGTCAGGTGACATTAAATCAATATTCTTTCCATTATACTACACAGGATGTCAAATCAGTTTATTAGTTCATATCTCAGATAAATTCTACCAATGATTAATGAGCTGGGTCTAGAACTGAGTAGGAAGAGAACATTAGGCTGGAAAACATTTAGGAAATCATGAAGCACTTTCAATGATTCTAAGCAGCTTGCTGCTACAGAAGCCCTTCTCTTGAATACCAGTGCTGTTCTCTCAGAATGACAAATTGGAGGAAGGCCTCTAGCATACTGGGGAGACCACCATGTCAAACTTATGGGAGGACATGTACAAGAAGCATGGAAGATGAACAGGCATGGATGGGTTCTAATCTGCATTTTTTGAAGATCTTGATCTGATCTGATATTCTGATGAAATAACAGATCCCATTGAGCATCTGAGTGAGCATTCCCTTGATGGGGCAGCTATGTGGTACAGTGGATAGAGCGTTGGGCCAGGAGCCAGGAAAACCTGAGTTCAAATCCAGCCTCAAATACTTGCTGTGTGACCCTGCACAAGTCACGTTAACTTCCCTTAGCTTCAGTTTCTTCATTTGTAAAATGGCTGGGGGGGTGAACCATAGCATCTACTCTTGTGAGATAACATGTTAGGCATTTTGCAAACTTTAAAGCACTGTATAAATGCTAGCTAGCTATGCTGTACGTCTGCAAATAATGGAACACCACAATCTCAGAAGAATCACCATCATAGGTGACCCCAAGACCAAGAGAAGAATGTATCGTGGCCATAAATAGGCCATTCTTTGGACCCTAGAACGTGGACTATTTTATGATGGATACCTTAGAACATAGATTGTCAGGGTTCTATCATAGAATTATAGAGCTAGAACTATCTAGTCTATCCTCCAATTTCACAGAAGAAACTGAGGCCCATGGAAGTTAGGTGACTTGCTCGAAGTCACTCACAAGTAGTGTGAGAGACAGAAGTTGAACTCAGGTCTTCTCACTCTACCACTTTAGGAAGACATCTTAGAATATGGGTCATCAGAACTGAAAAAGGATCTCAGGGGCCTTCTATTTTGATACGTCATTTTACAGATTGAGAGATTAAGACCCCGAGAGGGGAAATGATCTGACCAAAGTCATTCAGTCATTCACTGGTACAGCCAAGACTCAGTTCCAGGCAACCTAATTGTCTTCTGCTCTTTTACCCCACAATGTTTCTTTCAGAGGTTCTCTATAACCTTAACTAAAGAACTACACTGAACCAGAGAGGAATGCTCAAAGCTTGGTGTGCTAAATGCCCTTAAAGTATTTGCTAGGTTAACAGTCAATCATAAAGCTATATTCATTTATAGATTGGCACTCAATGTATCTATGTGTGGTTTGTATGAAGCATTTAACTTGGTTTCTCCACCCCACTCAGTCACAAATTTCAAGAAATGTAAACTAATTTCAATATTTAGCCCAGGAATTAATTACGAAGTTTGACCTGCAGAAAAATCCCATAATTCTAAAGCTCCACATATACTATTTGCAGCTTGGATCTCATTTACTCTTCTAAAGGCCTGCACCAATGCCTTCCAGTGGTGTGGAAGTGACGGAGGAGTTTTTGAGTGCTCTACCAGAACACATTGGACTGTGCTTTTTTGGGGCTACCACGTTCCCTTCTATGTGAAATTTTCTTGTCCTTGGCCCCAGGCCAGGTACTGATTGGCCAGTCCAACCAAGTTGGTAAGTATTTGGGTACAGATCTAGCAAATGGATTGTCCTCTGAGGACTAGCTGAGCTGCTGGAAGAGGCTTTTCACTAGGTTGGCCATCAATTATTATTATTATTATGGTCATACCAACTCACAAAGACTAAGGTGTAATAGGGCTTCTAGTTTTGTTGATGGTAATTAGTTTAGGAAATGCTGGATCCTTTTAAATATCGATTCATTCACAAATTTCTCTCAAATAATATATGAATGTATGCATATATGTATGTGTCTTATCAGTGGATCATCAGTGACTGTGCATTCACTCAACATAAAAAGTGAAGTACGTCCAGGAGGTAAAAGTATCAGGTTAGACATGAATGACTTAAATAAGGGACACAGAACCTTAAGATGAAATAAGTAGAGTATCCACTGGGGGGAAAAATGATCTTTATTCTGTCTGCAGGGGATTTGACCCTATGAGGGGGGAGATGAACTAGTTGTCCTCTTGAGACCCATGCTCCAACTCTCCAGTACACATGCCAAAGTAAAGCCAAGACCCTTGGCAATCAGTAAACTTTGCAAAACACTAAGGTCATTGGACCTAGAACCGGAAGAAATAGTTTAATATTCTCATTTTACACAAGGAAACTGGGGCCCAGAAAGGGGAAATAGCTGGTTAAACAACTGGTAGTTGAAAGAGCAAAGATTCAAACTCTTCTGATTTCATAACCAGTGCTCCTTTCTACCACAACATGGCAGAACAAACAGTAGGTCATGCTTCTCTTCTCTGAGCCCTAGACAATGGTTTGACCTTCAGAAAATCAAAGCCTTTCAAAGCGTCAGTGCCAGTAGAAGCATTTTGTTCTATACTTCTCTAAACACTTTTACGTAACACCTTACTAGTAGCTCATGTTTCTATAGTACTTTAATGCTTAAAAATCGCTTTCCTTCATGATAAGACTATGAGGTAAGTAGTACAAACAGCAGTATTACTTCCACTTTGCGGACAAGGAAACATCAGGATCATGGAATTGAAATGACACAACCAGAATCAAGGCTAGTGTTAGCTCCATTTTTGAACACTGGCGGCAGAGTAGATAAAGTTCTGGGCGGGGCGTCAGGAAGACCAGAGTTCAAATCTGGATTCGGATATTTACTAGCTGTGTGATCCTGGGCTTGTCACCTCGTCTCTGTTTGCCTCAGTTTCCACAAGAGTAAAATGAAGATAATGATAGTACCTACATCATTGGCCTGTCGTGAGGATCAGATAAGGTATTTGTAAATGCTTGGAACACTGGGTCTATATGAATGCTTGTTTCGTTCCCTTCCCTTTCCACTATATCAGGGGTCAGCCAACAAATCCCAAATGCTGCCTGAACGGTCTTTACATTTTTTAACTTTTATTGTATTTTAAAATGTAAAAACCATTCTTAGCTCAGTTTGTCCCCTGTTCACCCTCCTACCAGAGTGTAAGCTCCATGAGGCCCAGGACCTCCTTTTACTGAAACTTTCATTTTCTCCTGCCTCTTCAGTCATCTCCTAAAACAAGTTTGTTGAATGAATGGATGTCAGAATAAATGACACTAGGGACAATAAGGAAGAATACAAAAAGTCAGCCCACGTTACTTTTGCTCTATAAGCAATTTTTATTTACAAACAGCAATTTCCATTGACTTTATTGATACCATAAAAAAAAGCCATTTACAAGCAAGAACCAAGAATTCATCCAAACAAAATTAAGCAGCACTGAAGTATCCGTGTCACAAATCTAAAACCCAATGGGTACAAGAGTAAAATAGCATTTGAATAAATAGTTTAAATTCATGCTTATAAAAGAATCCTTATGGCAAGTTACTGTCCTGACAGCATCAGCTTAGCTAGCTTCATTACTTCATGTGGCTATGAAGTGGGGACTTGTGAGGTTACCAGTTTATATTGCAAGATAATGACACTGAGAGTTAAATCATTCTGATTGTTCCACCATTTATAATGGAGAATGTTAGCCCTACCAAGAAAAGTGGCCAGAGATGCTTTTCACATTAATAAATGGTTATTCTCATAACAAACCAATTTAATTCACCTCTTACTATACAGTCAGGGCAACAACCAAGGCCTTGGACATAAGTCCAAAGATTGAATTCACAGCATACTTGTTGAGGAGGGACAGTAAGAGGTTTACTGTGGCCGCCACAAAGGCAGATGCTTAGGGGGTCCTAAGCAAGGCTCATTGCTCCACTTGATCAAAATCTTGGGACAGTGTAGGGAGTCCCTGGCTCCCTTTCAGCTAGGCCGAGCAGTCTTCACACAGATTCAAGAATCCTGAGGAAGCAGGTCATTGCCTGGCCTGGGGAGTCCCATATTGGGTAGAGGCAGCTAAATCACACTGGCACTTTTTGAACAAGATATGTAAGAAATGCACAATAGCCATTATAAACTTGGAACAAAGTGAATGACTTTCCTGAACCTCTAGTTCAGTTGCACTGAGCAATTATGAAATCTATGATTTATGAACTAGATTTATATAAAGAATTTACACAATTCCCAAATACTTTTCATATATAAAATTTAATAAATAACCCTGACCAGTCTAGAAGCACCATCCAAGGGGAACACTCCCTTGGAAAATAGATTCGGTGTTGCATATTTGAGTCCCTTTCAGGAGGCTTCACAGGAAACCCTTTCAGAATACCGTAATAAAAGAATCACAGTAACTAATATAAAAAGCTATTCAAATAAAATACACTGATTTCTTTAAAGTAAAGCTCATTCACATAAATTCTCACCCTCCCCTACCCAGCCCTTATTTTGTATTTCCGCAAGTTCTTCCCATGCTTTGGGCTTTTTTTTTTTTTAATTATAACACAGGCCTTACCATTTGGGCTAAGAGCAAAGTGAAGACTTGGTTATGTTTTTGGAAAACATGAGTTTCCTACTCATGCCTGGGAAGAATCCTAGAAATCAATTTAGTTCTACAGTATATTTTGCTTAACAGTGAACTGACAGTATCCTTTCTGCTAATACAACAAAAATTAGAGGCAGAATCCAATCATGAGTCTTTCCACTCGCTAAAATAAATGAAACATATAATATGTTGTATTTACAAATATAATTTCTAAATGTATTTACAGGTTTTATAGAAATGATATGGTAGAGAACAGATTAGGAGAACCAAAGTAACTGTTTAAAACCACAAACATTAGCAAAAGTATAAAATTCTTTGTTTTCACAGTTTGTAATAACAGTTTAAATATCTATAGAAAAGGACGCTGTCACTGCCTTCACATTGTCTATTTATTGAAAAAGGTAGCTCAAGAAGAGACTCAATTATGAACAAGCCTATATGAATTCAGGATATATTTCACTGTTAAAAGATTTCACATATCACTTGTAGTATTTTATTGACTTCTGCATCTGTTATAAATGAAATGTAAAACAGTACTGTGTTAACCCCAAACTGTACAGAAATAGGTACTGTACTTTTAAAAAAAGTTGCTTTAAGTAGTTACCACTCAGCATATTTCTTCTTTGAGGAGACATGAAATGAACTTCCGGTAAACAATGTGTCTAGGTTGTGGTCATGACAACCTCCCTGGCATATCCTCATGTGACAAGGCACAATTTACCTGCTGCTGCCAGACTGGAAGTTCATCTTCTACCAGACTTCACACTGTTAGGGAAGGTGACCTCAGGAATGCTCCAAGAGATGAAGGAGCCCTATGCTGGCCTAGATGCCTGTGTTCTCCAAAGCACTGCTGAGTGGTTACAGTACTGTGTTATGGCTTGAGAATTCATTCTTAACACTGCTAGCAGTGGAAAGGGTAAAGTGTTAGCAACATGAATGGGAGGCAAGTGGAACTTGCAAATATGTTGAATCATGATTATTATCGAGAAAATGAATCAATTTCCTGCCCCTTAACAGTCCCATTACAATGTTTTGAACCTGAACTGTACAATCAAAGCAATGTATATATATTTTTTGTCAGAGACAATTTTGGATAAGTCACTCTTTGGTAAACTCAAACCAGTTTAATAGATTTACAAATACAAAGAACTCCATTTAAATAAGGTTAAGACTGTGACACAATGACAAGAGCCAGGACGTACAAGGTGCCGCCCAAACTTCCCTTCTCCTAACTTGCCTCAGTTCACAAAAAAACGCTATGGAAACCCACCCAAGGGCTCCAAGCCTGAAAAGAGAAGGGGGTTCCCTGAGCCTAACCTCTTGTGTCCTTGATTTGGCCATTTCTTGTCACATACTTAGTTGTATCAAAACACAATTTTTTTTGCATTTAATTTCTTTAAAAAACAAAACAAAACAAAACAAAAATTCATTCATGTAAGAAAAAACATCACAAACATTTACCTGAAACCCCAGAATGTATTTAATTGGGTAAACACTTAAGAGTCCAGTCTCCCCATGAGGCACAAGCTTTAATAGGAGTTATACAAGTGCTTCAGGGAGAGAACAAACCCCTTATTTAGGCAGTTTTAAGAGGAAAAAAGGCATATTATATACCCGATTTAGCTAAAAACTGCTCCTCTGGAGCAGCTGGATTTATAGTGTAATCTGTATGTAGTAACACTGATCCATAGTGCAGCTGGTTATAAGGTTAGCAGACACTGTGTTTTAAAGAAAGCAGCTATCACACAGCTACACCCCATAAGGGGTCATTATGGACGAGGGCTTGAATTTTTTTTTCTTAAAAACAAAAACAAAAACAAAAACCCACTATTTAAGTTATAAGAGCCACAAAAGCATTGCAAACCAGCAAACATATATGTATATATACTTTTTGTATATATACATACATATATATACTTTTTGTATATATACATACATATATATTTATATATTTTATTTTTTGGTAATCCTGTAAACTCAATCACAGCTCATTTTTAAAAATTGTTTTACTCTTTTTCAGCTGAGAAGTTTTTCCACAACAAGTCTGCAGAGCTAAGTTACTACTCCAGAAGGGAGTTTATGGAAGGCTTGCCATCATCATGGCAACCTCCAGAGCACCTGCTTATGACCTATGACTCACTCTCGATTGACCAGAATACACGGTACCAAACCAAATCATCTTTTTTGTGTAAATTGTCTTTTGGTACACTATAAGCACATATGAACACTCTGCAGAGAACTAAAAACATTTCCTAATGAATAAAAAAAAATCTTCAAATAGGGATAACATCTGTTCTTATACAGTAATGTGTTTGCCAGCACAAGATTTTGAGGTCTCTTTTTCAAGCAAACTAAAGAGAGGAAAAAAAAAATCTGTTGCTTGTAATTCACTATCACCATTAGGTTTCACATTTTTTTTATATTATACTGACCTAACTGATATTAAACATAAAAGTAGCACCACATAAAACAAAAATGGGTGACACACAAATATTTGGTGACACACATAAAGTATCTTAAAGAGGGTTTCTTATGGTTGATTTCTTTAAGCAGGAAACACTGATTAGCCACTGAAAGAATGGGGAAGCCACTGTGGCTTTGTGTAGCACACAAGATAGACATATTGCTTGCGATTCCCATAGAATATATCTTTACAAAAAGTACAAATTTCCAAGTTTCGCAGTTTCACAAGGAACCGCAATATAGAAAGTTACTATGCACCTGAACTGGCTGTTTGGAGAAAACGACAACAAAAATATATATATCAACACTGTGTGGAGATAATAGTCAGAGTTACAACTCCCTCTTCCTTTAGTGAGAGTAGCGACTCATCTTATAGAGTGATTTGATTTAGTTACCTGGTATTTAAGTTTCTACAGTACGAAATGAAGGTAGATTCTTAGGCCAGTAAAAACATTTAAAACCACTGTTACTTTAGGGTTGGATAATTACATTACAGCTGTGTAAAAAAGGGCAGCACCACATGTCATCCAGCTTACCTACTGGACAACTAACAAAAATTTCAAACAATTCTAACTAGAGTTGAATAGATTTATGGCATTTGGTTTATGTGTTTGTTATGAAGTGGAGTTATAAAAAACAGTATCATTTGCTTTGCTGACTTTTGGACGCTATGATTAATATATAAGAAAACCAAACAACATTCTTCAAGGGATAAAGGAGCAAGGTCTTAAAATATATTAGGTAGAGATGAGATTAAGAGTCAAAAAGCCCTGTACACACTATATTAACTTACATATTCCTCTTACATTCACCTCAACCAGAATAAAAGCAAATTTAAGAATGTATATATGTAATATATATAATAAATGCTTTATTATATATATATATATGTATAAATTTTCTAACTACCAAAAAAAGTAATTTTCAACTCTAAAATGTAATCATCAGATCATCTGGACATGCTATTCTCTCTCAATGCACATGCATAGAAACTTACAAGCACACAGAGAGAGAATATGTGCCCCTGGGTAGTGAAGGAAGAGTGAACCCAGCTGGCTTAGCTACGCTACTGCCAGAATTGGGATTGAAATAATTCATCCAGAGGAATAGCATCAGCCCATGTATTTTTCCCTGTATTTTCAGCCCTTCGGATTCTAAGCTCTTTCAACACACATATACCCAAGTTTCCTTGGAAGCAAAGAACAAAAATGGCAAAGTGTGCTATTTAGAAACCTTGGGAAAATTTACTGTGCACCTACTAGATTTCAAGGTGGTCAGGTCAGTAACTGGGCTAAGAGTTACCTACAGCAAAAATTTTTTAAATGCATTCATTGATGAGTGTGCTTTTTTTGGGTTGCACTTATTTAAATCTTAGTCAGGGGCATTAGACACCGTGTGAACTTCCATACTGGAATCCAGCACTGCCTCTGAGTTGGAGGCATCATTTTCAATTTTCTGTTCTGCATATGCATCTGTTCTTTCTGGGGACTCAATGCGACTGCGGACTTCAGCCACACCTGGGTGATTTTTTCGCAGGTGCTGGTTGAGTGTTCCCTGGAAGGGAAAGCACTTCCCACAGATCTCACAGCGGAAAGGCTTATCGTCAGTATGGCCACGGATATGGTACTCCAACTGGTCCTTTCGTGTATACTTCTTACCGCAGAACTTGCATACAAAAGGGGTGATCCCCATGTGGAGTCGCATATGCCGGTCAAGGCTCCCCTTTTGGTTAAAGGACTTTCCACAGTAAATACAGATCAATCTTTCGTTGTATGGATACCAGTGGCCTCGTGCACTCCTCTCCCGAGGGCTGCTTTCATACCCAGGATTATTCACAAGAGCTTCACCATCTGACCCTTGTACCAAACTCTGCAGATCACTGTGCAGATGGACAGAGGGGCGCTTTTGGCGGGCCCGGCCCCCTCGGAAGCAACTTAGCATAGACCTGGACGGGCTGGAGTTGCTCAGGTTCCCAAAAGTTTCTGATATACTTGATGGCTGAGAGGCTACTTGGGAAAAGGAATATGCATGCTGTAACACAGAGCCATAGGAACCTACATTCACTGCCACCACTTGTTCACCATCCACCATCTCAGTGTGGTAGCCATCATCACCCAACGAAGAGCTGTCTGAACAGCTAGGTCGCTCTGATTTCTCGATTTTCACTTTCACCTCCGTGATCTGGCTCTCCCTCACAATCAAGTCCCCGTGTTCATGGTCACCTTCTATCTGAATCTCATACTCAGAGACACTCCCACTGCTTCCTCGGTCTGAGTGGCCTTCTTCTTGCAAGCGGCCACGCAGAGATTTGCTTGGAGTGGCCTCCATCCGTAGATCATTGCCAGCGGTTGGCTGACGCACCTGAGAGCAATATGGAGGCGAGATCTCTACTGGATTGGCAAAGAAGCTGCTCTCTTTAACTCCATTGCGGTTTTCTGAGTTTTCATCAGCACCAATGGTAACAGAGTCGACATCCCCAATGCTGATTTTTGAATGGATGCTCTCCAGGATCTGTGTGCACTTGTCAATGACACACTGCATCTGAAGAAAGCTAGCAGCAGTGAGAAAGCTGACAACATCCTTCAGTTGTAAGGACATTCTTCCAGTGTAACAGAATGAGAGCAACTGTTCAAAGACATTAGGATTCTTAATCACTGAGATGGATAAGCCACTCATGGTGCTTAATGCTGAATGGTCACGAAAATAGGGAGAGCTGGCAGCAAGGACGGCTTTGTGGGCTCGGAACGGCTGCCCCTGAATATGCACAATGATGTCACACAGTTTTCCTTGAAGGCGGAGTTCATTTAACTGGCTCAGAACTGTGTTGCTGTACTCGGGCACGTCAAACTGAATAAAACTGCTGCTGTCCATTTCTACTGACATGAAGCGTATCTAGAAAGAGAGAGAGAGGAAAAGGGATAGAGACAGTTTTATAATCCATTTATATTCTACATCATGTGGTAAAAATGGCATAGGCATAAGTTTGTGAGTGTGTGGCATGTAGCTACTAAAGCTTTTTCCATCAGCCATATCTGAACATTCTTCTGTTCATAAGTTCATAAGACTTAAGAGCTAGAAGAGAATCATGGAAGACTAAGATTTAGAACTGTACGTGACTTCATTTAACTTTTTTAAGTTTTAAAAATTCTAAACTTAAAACATAAAAAAATGAGCACTTCTATACATACAAAACATAAATTGTGACTATTTCTGGAACTTTGTTTCACTCTGTCTTTTTGTGGGTTCTGCTGCTCTAGAAGTTGTTTAGAGCCATTTTTTACAGGTATGTGGAGAGGTTTGGGGGAGAGCTCAAGCAAGTCACTGCTTTCCTCTGCCATCTTGGCTCCACCCCGTGACTATTTCATACTGCCTGGTTTTATATATATATATATCTCACACATTTTCAATACTGTCCTGTTTACTTGTGCTTTCTTCTGTATATTTTAAAAAGTGTTTCAAATGGCCCTCTTTTTTGTGGCATCACTATTGCTAACATTCCCTGTGCCCTGACTCCTAACTCCACTGAAAATCAAAAGAGGAAAAAGTAAACCATATAGCAAATAAATATAATTGAGCAAAACAAATCTACATAATAACCATGTCCAAAAAGGTATGTCTCTGTCCGCACCTTAAGTCTACCATCTCTTTGTCAGAAAATGGGTAATATGCTTCATCCTAAGTCCTCTGGAGGGATGGTCATTGCATTAATCATAGTTCTTGAGTCTTTAAAGTTGTTTTCCTATACAATGCTGTTCTTACTGCATGAATTGTTTTCCTGGCTCTGTATACTTAATATGAAGTATGAATTCACACTACACAGGATTCTCTGAAATCATCTTTATTTGGTCATTTCTTCTGGTACAATAATATTCTATTTTTCACAGACTACCATTCAGCAGACACTCTTTAATTCATGAGTGTGCCTTCCCTCTTCTTTAGGTTCAAGTTCCTTGCTTTTATTTTTTCTTTTTAATCCCCCTTTCCAGATCAGGAAGTTTGTTTCAGTTCCAACTATTCCCTCACTGGTAATTATCCTCCCTCAACTCTCCATTTCTCTGTTGAGTTTGATATAGTTAACATCAAACTGTGTTCTGTGTTTCTGTGTGTTCATTCAATGTCACTGGATCAAAGAGTATGTAGCAGGGAGTAATGTGTTGGTTATGAAGGGCTTTGGATGGCAAAAAGTGGATTTTGTATTTGATCCTGAAGATAACAGGAAGTCACAGGAGTTTATTTAGTAAGGAGCAAATGGTCAGACCTGCAACTTAGGAAAATAAATTTGGTGGCTGAATGAAGAATAGATTGGAGTAGGGAGAGACTTGAGGGAGGCAGCCTGACCAGCAGGCTATTGCAATGGTCTAGACATGAGGTGAGGAGGGCCTGCAACAGAGTGGTGACAGCATCAGAGAAGAGAAGGGGTCATATTCAAGAGGTGTGGCAAAGGTGAAACTGTCAGGTAGAGAAGTTAGCCTTGGTAAAGAAGACAATGAGAGACAATGATGAAAAGAGACAGTGGCAGAAGGCATAAAAGTTATGTGAGATGGGAAAGAGGGAGTTCAAAATGAATGGCCTCAATTTTTTTCTTTAAAATGAGGCAAGATTGTTAATTGAGAAAGCTGGGGGAGAAGAGACATGGATAGCTTCAGGAGGAATGAAAAAGGTCTGGAAGAGCTACCATGGAAAGTGGGATAGTGAATTGAGAAGAGAGGAATAAGAGGATTAACTGGTAGCAGTGAGAGTCCACTTGAGGTTGTGTAATATAAATTTGTGTTGTACCCACTCAGAACAGGTGCATTATTTTCTCCTCGTTCATTCAAGAGAACATGTATAGGAGAGGGGCGACAAAAGGTGGAAGTGATCTGGCATGAGAGGGTGTAAGTGGCAAAATGATGCTGTGGGAGGAAAGAACAGTGTAAAGTTGAATTAGTTCAACAAGGGGTCAAGATGGAGAGAAGAGGAGAAAATGGCTAGTGCAGGGGAGATGGGCTCAGAGAGAACTGAAGAGTCAAGGGACTGGAGGTCATACTATGGATGAAGAATAGGCTTTTTGCAAGGAAAGGCAGAGGGAGACATGGGAAGCCAATAAATGTCAGATAATGTTAGGTCAGATAAGGGGATTTCAAAATTCTGGAACACGGAGGTAATACATTTGTGGGTGACCTTAAGAGCAAGAGGATGACCATCTTTTTGTGTGGCTAAGGAGAGGTAGAGGTCATGGGAAATGAATAGGTTGAGGGAGTGACTGGTTAAGGTATTTGAGGGAGAGTCAATATATATACTGGAGTTCCTTAGTATGAGGGCAGGAGTCAGGGAGGACAGAAAACTGTGAACCACATACTAAAGTCATTGAGGAAGGAATGAGAGTGAGTTGGAGGTCTGTAGACAATAGTTAACCAGTATTTTTGAGTGGGAGAGACTAATAGCATGTACTTCAAAGGAGGGTAAGTTACTTAATGATGAAGGCAGAAAGAGAACCTGAATGTTGCAATAGGGAGCTCCAGCAGTATAACTCCCTGGCTCTGGCTAGTCAGCTGAAGGGTATGAAGGAAGGTGTATAGCCAGAAACAGAAAGGGTGGCCAGGGAAGTTGTGTTTATGAGGGAGCTAGGTTTCAGTAATAGCTAGTAGATGGAAGTAGTGGGAAAGAAAAGATTTAGAACAAAGAAGCTTATTACCTATGGAACAAGCATCTAGAGGGCAAGAGTGGAAAGTGATTTTTTTTTTTTAAACTTTAGAGTGGGAAGGTGGAAGGGGATGAGAACAAGGAATTGAGAGGTGGGGAATAGGGAATAGAGTTTAGAAGATGATCTATGGGACTTCAGAATCATTGGGATATGTGGGATATGACTAGGTGTGAGAATGTTCATAATTAAGTCAAAAACACCCCTCTTCTTCCCAAGGAGGCTGCAGATTGGGCTGGAGACAAGTACAGTATGAGATAAAAGACATATGGTCAGATGGAAGGCCATATTTCACTATTCCTCTTCCTTCCAAAGGAAGCAAGTTTTATAAAATTTATCTGCTTTTACAAATAATTGTAATAAAACTTCAAGTTGTATTATATTCTGTATTTAGCAAAATATTTTTCTCTTCTTTTTCTCATTTTAACCAATGGTAACCATAATAAACCTATGACATAGCTAGGGAACTCACTCTACACTTTACTGAAATCTGAGGTCCATCAAGGCTAATTGACTTATCTGTCATGACATGGTGTTGTCTTATAATTTAGGGATCTTGTAATTGTTTTTAAGAGTTGTTTGTAGGATACCTAATCTGTAGATTAGGCAAAAAAAGGGTGAAGCAGGAGAAGAAAAGTCCCAATCCCCACTGACTTTCCTCTCTGTCTTCCTTTAAGGAACAGGTACAGCAGGACAGGGAAGGCCTAATGTCAAAGGAAGGTTGTGACTCTCCACTGGGGGGGTTCTCTGCATCAAAGCCTGGACATTGGGCTAGCAGAAGGTGGAAGTTGCTCTGTGCTTGTACAGATGGAAATTAGCCCAATCCTCAGGCAGCACAGCAGGGGAGCTTTCCCTTCTTGTTGTCCCTGGACACAGAGCCTTGCAGACCATATTTCTTTGGTTTTACTGGGATAATAGTGACTTGTTTGCCAGTACTGGCTGTGGCCAATACTGGTGGCTCCCTTTTCTACTGATCACAGTGTTCTGGCTGACATTTCTATACATTTCTGAGGTGAAAAAAGTTATTTATTACAGTTTCTCATTGGATTTCTCAATCATTATTTAGTCCAGTGCGAATTTCCAGTTTTTGCTGCAGTAGTATGTGGGAGCTGAGCAGTCTGTCTCTGTTCAGGCAGTCATATTGGCTGGCAGTCATCTGGAAGGAACTTTATAAATAATTTAGTCTAACCCTATTATTTTTCCAATGAAGTCTAAAGAAGGCAAGTGAGTTGCCCAAGGTCACACAGGTGGTAAATAGCAGCCGATGTTCGAAATCTGGTCCTATCAATACATATAGAATCTGGTATTCTTTATATTAGTTTATAGTTAAGCTGTTCTATACTTTGGTCCTGAACCCTATAGAAATGTCACCTATGCAACTCCTTTGGATTAAAATGAAAATGTCTCAGATGGCCAATGTCTCTAGTTTCACACCAACCTTTCCATATCTAAATTTAGCAGATGTTTCCCTTTAACTTTAATGGCCAAATTTATGCCTCTTTGATCAGATAAAAAGAGACTCTCATTCAAAGACAGAATGAAATAGCCACATAAATTTCATTGCTGCAAGGGCTCTCACAGTCTCAGCTCTACTATTTATAAGCTATAGGATCACGGCAAATTACTTCCCCTCAGTCTCAGTTTTCTACATCATAAAATGGAGGTAATTATATTTAACAATACCTTCTTTATAGGATTGTTTATGGGGAAAGAACTTTGTAAAAGAAAGCACCACAGAAACCTGAGAAGTTGTTAATATTTCCTAGTTCACAGGGTTGTTGTGAGAAAGGTGCTTTGTAAATGGAGTCCAGAGATTGTCTCCATAAAGCCCAAGTTCTCTTCTCCTGAATGGTTTTGAGAATGAGAACTTGTTTTGAGAACAGGTTTTGCTTCCCTGGAGTCCTGTGATACAGTACCCAAGTCAAAGCTTAACCTGAGGTTAATGTGAACTATCTGCACCTATACCAGTTATCTTATCACTGAGGAGTCAAACTATTTCCCATATCAAAGGATACAAGACCGTGCTGACTGTCCAATACAGACAGAACTATCTAAAAAAAGACAAGGCTATGGGCCGCCATCCTACAAACAACTCTTAAAAACAATTACAAAATCCTTAAATTATAAGACAACACCATGTCATGACAGATAAGTCAATTAGCCTTGATGGACCTCAGATTTCAGTAAAGTGTAAAGTGAGTTCCCTAGCTATGTCGTAGGTTTATTATGGTTACTATTGGTTAAAATGAGAAAAAGAAGAGAAAAATATTTTGCTAAATACAGAATACAATACAACATGAAGTTTTATTACAATGATTTGTAAAAGTAGATAAGAAAATGTGACAGATGCTATGTAATTACCAAATTCATGGACTCATGGATCTCAGTTTCCTTCTATGTAAAATGGAGCTTGACTAGATGATTTCTTAGGTCCTTTTCAGTCAGTTTAAGCTATATCAACTATTCATACTACCTTCTGGGAAGAGTAGGAGGCAGAGTTGTGGTTGTATCAGTGTAGAAAACTTTCTGTACCAAGGCAGCTCTGCCGTTCAACTGGAACTTATAGTCCTAGAGAGCTTCCTGGGGGCCCTGATAGGTTAAATGACTTCACCAGGGTGGCAAAACTAATATATGGCAAAGGTTTGTTCCTAATTTCAAGACTGTGCCTCTATCTACTACATGATACTGCCTCATTTACAGTTGTCCTTGTTACCAAAAATAGCAAGCTAATATTCTAAAATTTTTCTTCAACAAACACATTCATTTTTAACAAAACAAACATTTATATTTTATTTATGAATGGGACCTTAAAAACAAACAGAAAATCTTCAAGATAGAGGTAAAAATTAAAAATTAAAAATACTGGGTTACATAGCTGCACTTTCAACTTCTTTTTTCCTCTGCATCAACACAAGAGAAAAAAAAACTTCCATGATGTTCAAGTCCCAAATGTCTTCTCATTGAGAATGATTTATGAGAAATGGATGAACACATTATGGTTTAGGATGTAATGGAATACTACTGAGTCAAAAGAAATGATGAAATTGTCTGAAAAAGCTGAGAAGACTTGTATGTATGAACTGGTACAAAGTAACATAAGCAGAACCAGGAAAAAAAAAAGTTATACAATAAAAACAACACTAAAACCAAACAACTTGGAAAAATTTAAGAACTCTCAACACAATAAGCAACTATGACTTCAGAGAACAAAAAATCAAGCATATTACTTACCTCATGACAGAGAAGTTATCAACTCAAGATGCAGAATGAAATATTTATTTTTTTGGAAATGAACAATGAGGGAATTTGTTTTGCTTGACTATGCGTATTTGTTACATGGATTTTATTTTTTCCCATTGGGGAGAGAGAAAAAAAAATTTTTGTTACTTGAAAATTTAAAGAAAAAGTGTATTAGTTTGGGAAGAAAAAAAAATTCCTATACCTACAGAAACTACTGTTAAAAAAAAAAACCACCAGACTAAAATTTACTTACTGTCCACTGGTATGATTTTCTTCATAACTTTGTAAGCAAACACGTTTCTTAAATAGTTCACTTTTTGCCCTAAAATGTATTATGGTTAACATAATAAAGGTATAATTATTGGATGTTATATCATAGCTAATTTTCTTTGTTTTTTAGTCGTCTCATCTGTGAAATTAAAGAATTGAACTAGATGACTACTACAAGGCCCCTCTCCAGTTCTCATATTCTTAAATCTATTCCATAATGTGTCTATTTTAAAAGTTACAAATTTAAAAATAAAAACAAAAAAACAGACTTCAAAGGCAGAGGTCAGCAGGAGAAATTAAAAATATCTGACTTTGTAACTGTTACTCCCTTTTTATTAATGCAATAAAAAAGAAAGTTTTCCCCTCTCTTCAGTTCCCAAATTGAAAACTCCCATTTATCTGAAAAGCTCACATACTCAGAATTTTTCTTAGGAACAGAAGTCTGAGAGATTAACATTGCTGAAGATCTGAGGTTCAAATGAAGGCTGTGACTGATTAGCACAGGTAACAAGAGGTAACAATGGCCAGCAAGAAAATGATTAAGGGGCAGCTAAGCAGCACAGTGGATAGAAGACCTGGAGTCAGGAGGACCTGAGTTTAAATGTTGTTTCAGACACTTAATAGCTATGTGACTCTGGGCCAGTCACTTAACCCCAATTTCCTCAAAAAGAGAGAAAGAAAGAAAGGAAATGATTAATACATTACCTGATGCTAACTCAGCTTCATGAAGATGAGCTGGAGAATTGTCTGCTATCCTCAAGTAAACTTATGCTACTAAAACATTCTTTCCCTGCAGATACAAAGACAGAATGACACAAATTAGACGAAAAAAATACTCATGTTCATCCTTATACTTTTTAAGCAACAAATCTAACTTCTGAAAGTTCCAAGGAAATTTATATTCTCCAGCTCACTGGAGTTTTAATTTTATGAGCAACCAGATCATTAGACCCCATAAGCTTATCTTCCTAAACTCCGCTTAACTAGCTCTGAGTCACTAAAACCTACCAGGAAAGGATATGGTTACAATAGCCAACACTGTCTGTGACCAAATTGTTCAGGGGCTAGACAATATTGGCTATGGTAATTAACAAAATTAGTTTGTTGCATTTTAGCTCCATTGCTTGTGAGGGAAGCAAGGAGGCTGGTCATCAATAATAGTAATAAGAAATTACTATCATTCAGATTTATATTGTTGTTTCCAGCTTACTAAAATTCCTGTGAGTTAGGACAAACATTCTTATCCATATATTATAGAAAGTAAAACTGAAGCTCAGAAAGTTTAAGTGACTTAACCTTACAAGACTGCAGCTAGGAAGTGGCAAAGTCTAAGCTCAAAGGCAGGTCTTCTGCCTCCAAGTCCAATAGTCTTTCTGTTTTATAATGCCATGATGAACTTCAAAATGTGAAAGCTATCCCTCTGAAAATTCAGTAATGGCAGTAATAGTACCACCAAATAGTAATTCGTATTTTGATAGTGCTTTAAGGTTTACAAATTTACAAACTGCTTTTTTCACAACAACCCTGAGATAGAGAGCAGTACATAGTCCAGTCAAGTGTACTGCTCCTAAAAATTTGTTGCTGCATCTGGATGGTCTGTTTTGGGGATAGTGAGAGCATGTAGGTGTTCCAATGCTTTCTCTCAATCCAAATTAGCAAGAACTTGATGAAAGGTCCTTTCTGAATCTTGACATCCTAACACAAACAGGACTGTATAATCTCTGTGAGCGCTGCTAGCTCTGTGTCTACAACCCTACTCTTACTTCAATATATCTCTCTTCCCGATCATTTCAAAATGTATACAAATGTGCACAAAGACTCATTGTCACTGAACTTTCTTTAGTTTAGCACAACTTCAAGTTTTAATTCTTTTGCTTTTTACAAGTTATTTTGAAAGCCATATACATACATGCACGCATGCATCTGTGTACATATACGTATGTATATACATAAACATTATATATATATGAAATATTATCATTTACAGGAAAATACAGCTCTAATCTCTTCTATTGCTATTTTCTTCCACTTCTTCAGTACTGTACCTCTATTTTACTCCTCATTTGCAAATACACTGATAATAATAATTTATGTGGCTCATGCATTCCATGGATCTGTGGCCAGGGATGGGGAAAGTGATGATTCAGCATGGGGTAAATGTGAAGCCAGGTTAAGACTTCAAGACAGCAGTTGCCATAGCCTTTGGTAATATGGCTGTGAATGCTATAACAGGTCTTATCAGTGCACATAAAGACAGAGGATAAGACAGCTCCCATCTTGATTTCAATAGCTTCAAATATGGTGAGGATCCATTAGGCTGTCCCAGCCATAGAGTGAACAGCTGGGGCTTTGCTTAATGTGTCCGTTGATCCACACCTCGCTGCTCAAGAAAGCCTGTTCCCCCCCATCCCCCAAAATAGCACGAGGTACACTATATATTGTTTTTTGTTTTGTTTTGTTTTTAGTCAAAGTAGTGAGATTTTATTATAACACAAGAATGGTGGGCAAGATTCCGAGTAAATCTGCCTATATTGTTTTATATAATACTGATTTCTCTTGCCTCCCCTCAGTTTCCCTCTTCTCCTTCATTTACCTCAAATGGCTGTTTACCTTCTCTCCTCCCTTGCCACTTTCCTTCTTCTGCCTTCCTCAAATCACATCCTTTTCCCCATTCTCTCCACTTCGGCACTAGCAGCATCATTGGCCTTTGGCCTGTTCAACAAGAAAAAAAAAATCACACAAGCACTTGTTTAAACTTTTAGTTCTCCTTAGTAGCTCTCCCCAGTTTATACCCATTGATAAAATTCTGATGGTTCCAACTTTCCCACTGTTTTGATTCCAGGTTAACCACACTAGATTTTTAAAATAAAATGGTACAACCATTACATCATCTTCATTTAACTGGCAACCTTTGTGTAAAACTCTGCTATTCAACATCATCTTGTACATTAAGCACAATGAATCAACTGGTTATGTTGATTCACTGGTTATGTGGACAATGTGGATCAACTGGTTATGACAGTCAAAAAATTAACATGATCTCAGGCTATATTCCAGTCCACAGGCAGTTTCCAAAACAAAGGGGGTAATACTACTACTATACTCTCTGATCAAAACACATCTAGAGCACCACACTCCGTTCTGAGTAATACATTTTAGGAAGCAAATTCAGAAGCTTGACTATGGTGACAGGATGGTGACAATACTGGAGACTATGCCAGAAGATCAGTGAAATGCTTGGGAATATTTAGCCTGGAGAAGAAAAGACTTAGAGAGGACACGATGAAGGACAGTCCTGCTGAGGAAGAATAAAATTTCTTCTAATTGGCCCCAAAAGGACCAGGGCATAGTAGATCTTGAGCTGAAACAGATCTTGAGCTGAAAAGAACATGAGATCATCTGGTCCAATCCCTTCATTTTACAGGTAAGGAAAATGAGATTTGGAGGGTTAAATGATTTGCCTGAGATGAACAAATAAATATTTGTTGAGGGAATGAACTACGAACAATGTGTGAAAACTGCAGCAGTAGGTTTTACCCTGATAATAGGAAAGACTTTGCAACAATGAAAGTTTTTTAAAAGGTAGAAAGGGCTGCTTTGGGAGGTGGTAAGCTTCTTATCATTGAAGGTCTGTAAGAAGCAGCTGTATGATCATTTGTCAGGGATGCTGTATAGGGGACACCCTCTCAGATGGAGATTAAACTAGATGATCTCCAGGGTCCTTTCTACTTCTCAGAATTTGTAAAATCCATTTTTGAAAACGTCAAGTTTAAGTGGAACCATTCAGGTTGAGCATACTTCAACCAAATTTCTCTTTAGATTTAGTTTTCATCAGGACCATTAAGAAAAGTTTCACAGTAGTACTATCTTTCCTGTTAGCCTATCTCCAAAAACCAAAGCTGAAGTAAAAGAGAAAATTTATTCATTCAAATAATTATTGAACACATAATAGGAATGATATTTTCCAGGAACTTACAGATAAGTAGGAATAATAGTGTGGTAAATAAAACATGGACACAATAAACTATAATAACTCTTCAAAGTAGGTAGGACAAGTGTAATTGTTCCTATTTTAGATATGGGGAAGTTACGTCTCAAAGAAACTTATGTTGACTAATGCTATATATATTTATATATTACACATAATAGATATTATATATATACTGTTTCTAGCAGTTTAGGCGAGGACTCAAATCTAGGACTTATGAATTTAAATTTCATGCTCTTTCCACTATATCATTTTAAGGGATATTAACAATAATACTATTATTAAAATTAACTATAGCTCACATTTATACAGTGTTCTTAAAATTCCAAAGTATTTTCTTAATAACAATGCTGTGAATTATATAGTATAAGTATTCTTATTTCCATTTTACAATCAAGGAAATAGGTTCAAACAAGCAAAGAGACTCATTCAGGTAAAACATTAGCACGCAGGCTCAAACCCAGGTCTCCTGACTTCAAGTCCAGTATTTTTTTCATCATACTGCACTGGGTGAAATACCTTGATCAGTAGTTTACCCATAATTCAGGAAGCAATGGACAGTCATTGACAGTTTCTGAGTAGAAGAGCAACATGCTCAAAGCTGGGTGTTAAGAAGATCAATCTAGAGTCCTGTGCCATGCAGATGGGATAGAGAGACACATTGGAAGCAGGTTATGAAATGAAAACTCACCTTTCCCTCTCTTCTCAGGAGAATGGCACCCTTAGCAAAAAAACAAACACTACCATTTACACCTAGTGGAGGTATTCCATTTTTCGGTAAAAATGAGAAAGGAAAGTCACAATTCTCTTCTCTATTGCTTACATTACCACTTTCCTTTCAGAGTGAAAATTAGATACAAAGATTTTTTTTTCCCTTAAAGCTGCTAACAAGTAACACTCTTTAATAAGAAGGTTCTGAAGTCCCAATGTAGTGAACTTACACTTAATATTTTAAATTCTAAGCACACTATCAAACTAATAGGGCCAGGAGGCACAATTTGTCACAAACTTTTATACCCAACAACTTGATGTTGTAGGTTTATAGGATCACAAGATTTATAGCTGGGGGGAACTCAAACTAGATGTTCCTTTTGTTGTTGTTCAGTCATTTTCACCTGTGTCCCCGACTCTTCGTGACTCCATTTGGAAGTATTCTTGGCAAAGATACTGGAATGGTTTGTCATTACCTTCTCCAGCTCATTTTACAGCTGAGGAAACTGAGGCAGACAGGGTTAAGTGACTTGCCCAAGGTCACAGAAGCCAGTGTCTGAGCCCAGATTTGAACTCAGGAAGAGAAGCCTTCTCGACTCTAGGCCTGGCACTCTGAACATTGTGTCACCTAGCTGCTCATATGTACCATAGGGTCCCACAGGCACCTCAAACTCAACATGTCCAAAACTTTCCCTAAACCCGGCCTCTTCCAAACCTGCCTACTACTGTTAAGTTCACCACCGACTCAGATACAAAATTTCAGTGTCAGCATCATCTACTAACTCTCGCTAACCTCACATACCAAATCCAATGCAAAAATCTTGTGATTTTTACCTTCACAATATCTATCATATAATCTCCTCTTTCCTCTATAAACACAGTCACAATCCTAGTCCATACCTTCTTCACTTCTTTCTGGACTGTTGTAATGTTTCCTCCTTCCCAATTTAGTTTGCCTCAAGCCTCTCCCTATTCCAAACACCCGCACATAGCTGTCAAAGTATTTTTCCTATAGTGTAGATCTGATCATGTCACCATCTAGCTCAACAAACTCCAGTGACTTCCCACTCCCTCAAGGATCAAACTTACACTCTACTATTTGACATTTAAGGCTCTTTATAACCAGGTCCCTTCCTTCTTTTCCAGTCTTCTTACAGGAGTACCTGTCCCCATACTCTTTGATCCATACACATTAGGCTCTCTCCTTCCACCCTTGATCATATTCCCTGCTGCCTTATCCAGCAGATTGCCCCTACCTTCTTCTCTCTTTCTAATCTTCAATCTCTCTCCCTACCTCCAATCCTTTGACCCCTCCATTCTTTCCAAAGCCATCAAATCACCCCTGCACTACTATTCTCCTCCCTTCCCCATCTTGACCCCATGGTGAACTAGTTCAACAACTCTATATTGTCCACTTCTACTGTCCCTTGCCCCTTTATTGTATCACTGATCTTGCCCAGCAAGCCTCTGCCTTGGATGACTCCCACCTGCTGCCTTTGCTTCAAACTCATATACTGCTGAATGAAGTTGAAGAAAATCAGGAAACTGTGCTGACTGGGTCCACTACAAATTTGAGTTACATAGTTTCAGCTGGGCCCTCCCTTTGGCAAGGCAATCCTTTTATAGTTCCCTAATTAACTTGCTATCCCACTCACCACAGGGGTGCTTCCAAACTCTTTCATCCCTCCTCACACCACCATGGCTCCCCCTCCTCAGCTGAGAACCTTGCCTCATATTTCACTGAAAAAAACCGATTCCATTCACAGAGAATTCCTTCTTCATCTCACATAACCTAGATGTTTTCTACCCCGTCCTCTTTCATTCTTGTCTCACATGAAGAAGCAGCCCTTCTCCTACCCAAGGCAAACCCCTCTACATGCACAACTTTTCCTATTCCATCTGTTCTTCTCCAAAAGATTACCCTTTCTATCCTCCCAACTTTCTCACTCTTTAGTTTCTCCCTGTTTACTGGCTGTTTCCCTACTACCTACAAAAATGTCCTTGTTTTCCCTATCCTCAAAAAATACTTGATCCATTTATCCTCATTAGCTATATTCCATATCTATCCTCCCTTTTGCAGCTAAACTCCCTGAGAAGGCTAGCTATAATAGGTGGATCCATTTCCTTTCATTCCTCTCTCTTCCTTAATCTCTACAGTCTGGCTTCTAATATTATCATTCAACCAAAACAATCTCTCTGAAGTTATCAATGACCTCTTAACGTCCAAATCTAAGAGCTTTTTCTCAATCCTCATTCTTCTTGACCTCTCTGCAGCCCCTGACATTATTGATTACCCTCTTGTCCTTCATACCTTCTACTCTCTAGATCTCCTTGACACTACTCTATCCTAGTTCTCCTCCTACCTGTCTGACCACTCCTCAGTCTCTTCTGCTGAATGTCTATCCAAGTAACACTTGCTTAAAGGTGGATGTCCCCCAGGGCTCTGTCCTGGGCCATCTTTTCTTTGCCCTCTATAGAATACTATTTCACTATATTATTAAAAATAGATATTTACTATCTTATCAGCTCCCATGAATTCAACTATAATCTCTATGCTGATGATTTATTCTTGGGTCTACTTATCCAGGCCTAATCCTAAACTATGCATCTCCAATTGCTTATTCCAAACTAGACATCTTACACTCAACAACTTAACTTGTCTTTCCCCCCAAATCTTCCCCTCTTCTTAACTTCATTATTACTGTTGAGGGTACCATAATCCTTCCAAGGACACAGGCTGCCATCCTCAGCTCCTCATTTTATCTCATTTCCCATAATCAATCTGTTGCCAAGGCTTGGCAATGTTACCTTTACATCTCTCCAGTACTCCACCTTTTCTCCTTTGATGCTGCCACTACCTTGGTCAAGCCTCATCACGTGACACCAAGACAACTGCAACAGCCTTGATTGATCTCCCTGTCTTAAGTTCTCTTACCACTACAATCCCTCTTTCCAAAACTGTCAAATTTTTCTCCCTAAAGTGCCAGATTTTCCCATGTTATTTCCTTATTCAATAAACTCCAGTAGTTCCCTATCACCTCCAAAATCAAACATAAATTCTTTTTGGCATTCAAAACTCTTCACAACTTGGTCCCCTCCTACCTCTCCAGTCTGCTTATAACTTACTCTTCTCCACATACTTAGTGATCCAGTGACACTGGTCTTGCTGTTTCTCAAACAGGACACTCCACTTTGTCAAGGGTATCACCATTCTCTTAGTCTACCTGATTTGAAACCTTGGTGTATTTCTAGACTTTTCACTCTCACTTATCTCATATAATCAATCAGGTGTTAAATTTTATCTTTTTTATCTGCAATATCTCTTACAAATATCCCCTCCTCTCCACTAATACCCTAGAGTTCAGGCCCTCACCAATTCTGGCCTTGAGTCTTTTTGGTCTCTGTGCCTCTTCCCACTCCACTCTAACACCCACAAGTACTGGAGTCCTTTCCAAAAGTGGAGGCCTGACCACACCACCCCCCTGTTCAACAAACTCCAGTGGCTCCCCACTACCTTGAAGATCAAATTTAAACTCCTTGGTTGAGGCATTTAAAGCTTTTTACAACCTGACTACCTCCTATTTCTCCAGTCTAGGTACACACTTCTGCCCTTCCCCACACTATCTGATTCAGTTGCACTGATCTACTTGCTCTTCTGCATGCATGATCCCTCATTTCCTATCTCTGTGACTTTGTATGCACTGGCTATCCCCCATGTTTGAAATGCATTCCTCCCTCATCTCCAAGAGGTAGATTCTTGGAATGCCTAGTTTCCTTTAAGACTCAACTCACCTTCTACTTCAAGACTTTTCAGAACCTCTTCCCCACCTAGTGCCCTTGAATTCATTTTGTAAAATACACACATGCACAAACATGTTTTCTCATCATTTAGAATGTAAGCTCCTTGAGGACAAAGACCATTTTTTGGGTTTGTTTTTTGTCTTTGTATCCCCAGGCTTCAGCCCAGTGCTTAGCATAAAACAAGCACTTAATAACTTTAGCTGTCTGATTATTGTGGAGGACAGAATTTCAGAAATGGAAGGAACCATAGAGGTATCATTACTTGAACATGAATTCCCTCAAGACCACCCCTAAAAAGTGGTCACCTAGCCTCTACTTGAAGACCTTCAGTGACAGAGAATGCACTATGTCCCACGGTAACTCATTCTACTTTTGAACAACTATGATTAATTGCTACACTCTTGTCTCTCTGAAATTTTACCCTACTTGGTACTCATTTTTTCTTCTAGGTCCAAGCAAAGCAAGTCTCATTCCTCTCCACATGACAGCCCTTCGAATAACTGAAGAGAGGGGCAGCTAGGTGGCGCAGTGGATAGAGCACCAGCCCTGAAGTCAGGAGGACCTGAGTTCAAATCCGATCTCAGAGCAAACACTTGACATTTACAAGCTGTATGTCCCTGGGCAAGTCACTTAACTCCAATTGCCTAAAAAAATAAAATAAAATAATAACAAATAACTGAAGAGAAAAAGATCCAGAAATGACAAAGAAATATTAAATTATGTTCAATATATTCTATAATAAGAAAATATTCATGTATTTCAGAAGGAATTTTGATGTGGATTTAAACAAAAAAGATGGTGCTTTAAGTGTTAACTTTTGTTTAACTAGATAACAGATTAGTTGCATTCCCTAAGTATTCTAATGAACTGAAAATTTCCCATTGTAAGCTCTGGGTTGTGAGGTTTTTTTTTTTATTTCAATTCACTTTTTCTGATTTTTAAAAACATTTTGTTTTTCCGTTAATTCCTGTGCATGTGCTTGTGATAAGTAGGTTGTACTTATGACCTTTAACAAGAGCAGTGAAGTTGTCCTTCTGAGTTAAGGAAAGCAATATGATCTTCAATATTATGATAGTGTATAAGAACTCGTTCCTGTGGCATTTTAAGGATTACAAAGTACTTTCCTTTCAATACCCCTATGAGGCAGGGAATGCATATATTATCCCCATTTTACAGAAGAAAACTGGAGTTCTGAGTTTAAAACTTGCCCTAAGTAAAAGAGTTATTATTAAGTATTAGAGCTAGAACTCAAATCCCAGTGAGCATTTCATCACTATGCTACCCTGCCTCTCTAAGCTTACAACTTGGTAAGGGCAGAATACTGAGAGCTTCAATTGGTTCAGCTACACTGAGCAAGGGATCTATATGGATTATTTATAGATTATACAGAGGAATCCTGTATACAGGAGCTGGGAACCATAACTGGAGGTAGGCCAGTCTGCTGTTCTTTATAATCAATCAATCACTTGCTAACTAAACACTTAATATATATTATAGTTACAATGTGGAAATGAAACCCATTTCTAGATAGGAAGAATCTACTACATATAGATACAAATGCCCCACCCCCCAAAAAAGTTCTTGTCCTCAAGGAACATACAATCAGGGGAACAACAATTACATATATATTTGTATGTACATTAGAGTGTATGTATGTGTGTGTGTATACATACATATATAGTAATGCTAGTAGCTAGGGGGATTAGGTATCTTTCTGTAGAATGTGACACTTGGGCTGAGCTTTGAAGGAAAATTCTAAGAGGTAGAGGCAAGGAGGGAATGCATTTCAGGTATGGGGGTAAGGAGGAAGAGTATGTGTGAAAGCAAGATGGGACTGGTATTGTTATATATGAGAAAAAAAGGTCAGCTTAGCTACTGTTGAGCGTGTGAAGGAAGTAACAGTAAATAATAAGGTTGCTTTTTCAATCTACTTTACCAATCAGTTCCATGCATGCTCCAAAGAGGGCATTTTTGAATTTTTAATATAAGGATAAGTCTGGCTCACTCCCAAATCCATGCCCCATCCCTTACCCCACAAAGCCAAAGAGTCCAAATCTCTCTTTAGTCAAGAATACCTCCAAGCTTCAAGGATTTACAATTTCATCAACGTGAGCCTTTCACTCACTGATGCAGCTCATGGACAATTCATGACTTGATCGAGTTACACGAGTTGCTGATATTGAAAAAATTCATCTACTATGAGTTAACTGTCTGATAATAAGCTTCTCTGCATTTAGTTAGACTGGTCCACCAATAAAAGATGCATTTTGCCACCTGGCTCACATTCAAAGACTTTTCAGATAGGAAGAATCTACCAGAACTTAAACTTTATTGGCTCATGTTTCAAGACTCACTATCATGCCACAGAAGAATCTTAGTGGAGGTTAACCAAAATTTTTGTCAAAATCCTCCCTTCTGCCTCTTTCTGAAACTTGTGCCACTTTAAATTTAGAAAATTACAGCTATCACAGGTTTAGGGTTGGTTAGGAATTTGAGAGCACATCGCCTTTTAGAATTTCAATTCAATAAACATTTATTAAGTATATATAAGGTATAGCGAAAACTGAAGAACAAAGATAAAAGTGGTTATAAGAGATAACATGTAGTCAAGCTGACCTTTGAATCTAGGTCTGCTGACTTCAAATTCAGTGTTTTGTGTCATATCCATGCATCACTGCTATTCCTGGATTAGACTCAGTCCATGTAACTGAGCAGCTCCTCCCTGCACTCTCACCAAGTCCATGCAAATTCATCATTCCTCATCCTTCCTTTCTATGTACTTATAAGCAGAAATTCTTAAGCATTTTCTGAGAAAGTTGGAAAGTATGTAAAATGAAGTTTGCAGCTCAGGCCTGAGATCAAACAAAATTCTATTTAAAAACAACAACAACAACCACCTCAGAATAAGTACCTCAAGGATACGTTATCTTGCTTTTCTAAATAAACTCAATTTCCAATGCTACCTATATGGATCTGATATTGCAATTACAGCTGTCTTCTCACCAATAAGAAACATACAAGTTGGCTTAACCCATTTTACCTGCACTTAAAAGCTCTAATTTGTGCCATGAAAATACTGCACCACATTAAAAAGTTTCCAATTAAACTTATAAGAATGAGAAGTAGCATTATATGCTTGGCAGCTTACTTTTAAGGTACAAAGAGGTATTCGTTATATGTAACCTCTAAGTTCTTCATGTTCATTTTCTGACCCATATTATGTACCTCCTGTCTTCCATTCACTTGCTAATATTTACCTAGTAGTACAAAATATTCTGCTCAAAGGCTTGTTCTTAATATTTGTATTAACTTGAACAAAGGGTCATTGTGAAGATCAAATGAGATAATGGGTTTTACGCACTTTACAAACACTGAAGTACTATCAAAATGTCAGCGATTATGATTTCTGTATATAAAACTTGAGGACACCAAAGCTTCATTCCTACACATAATGCTTATTTTAAAAAGAAAAGCCCCCAGACAAAAGAGTCCAAGAAGTCAGGCATCATACACGTAGCTAACAAATACATAAAAATAACTTTTCTAGGTATTTCTGCTTAAGTCTAGCTCAAATAAAATGGAATAGTCACAAACTGCAACTAAACACTTTATAGAGTTAAAAAGAAGGAGCAGTTTGCCACCAGGGCTGCACACAACAATCTGATTCGGCCCAACCCAAAATGCAGCAAAAAATAAATAAAATGGCATGCTGTAATGGATATTCATGAAGAGCTTATCCTAATTTAAAAGAAAACAAATCTAGAGTTCTTACTGCATTAATTCATGTGCGCCTGAAAGAACATTTTTATCCAAACTGTTATATTTTCTACTAAGGTGTTAACATTTTTCAGGTCTGTTCAGAAATACTGGAAATTTAGGGAGGGAATATTTTTCAAATTAATGTGGAGCTTAAAAGTCATATTCTAAAACTCCTGATTACAAGAAAGACCAGTACCTGTAACTAACTTGGGGAGGTAAAGAATATTACAGTAATGTGGTACTCTGGGATGTTTCACATGCAGAATTTTTAATCAATCAGTTTTTCTAGGTTTGGTGGCTTTCATATTAAGGATGTTTCACTGCATTCCATGGACAAAGAGAAGACTTGTTTTGACAAATTCCAAATTAAGGGGTTTTAATATATTATAGTTCAAATGGTTTGCTACCACTTCTCCCTACACCCCTCCCCAAACCCCCAGTGTTTATAATAAAGAAAAGATGAATAATTATCAAAGTGGAAAAATGATTTCACAATTTGCAAATCGATTTCACTAAACAATGATACCTATTTCAGGTTAAAAAAAAAAGGTCCTTTCTTAAATGATCATCAACTCAGTGCTCAAAATAAAAGTGTTAAGAGGTTTTTTTCCCCCTTCCCTATGACAGCTGGCATTTTAGGAGGCATTAGATTTAACAAATATAGCACAGCACTCATTCCTTTGATGACAAAAGGACCAGAAAGGCTCACTCACTAGCTGTTCACCTACTAAGAATATGAATCAACTAGGTGACAGTATCCCTTAGAAATTAATGTGGATTTCTATTAAAGATGACTTTTATTAAGCTAAAATCAGTTTCTAAAGGCACTGGGCTAAATAACCTCTAAGATGGCTTCTAGTATCATGGTAGTGTAAAGAGCACTGGCTTTAGAGTCAGAAGACCTGGGTTTAAATCCTAGCTAGTACCTGTGTGACCTTGGACAACTCACTTTACCTCTCTAGGTTTCAGTTTCCTCCTCCATTAAAACAAGGAGATTGAAGTAGATGCACCTCTAAGGGTCCTTTTCAGATCTAAATCCTATGAACTATTACTACTACAAAACATTAAAGGAGCACAATTAAGAGTTTCCAAACAATCCAAAATTCTCGGGCTGATATCAGCTTTGGCAAAGATGAAAACTGATAAAAAATAAATAAATAAAATAACATACTAGGTTTGTGAAACTGAATGTTTCTGTCAAGTTACTTGATACGCAGACAAACTTGCTAAAAATGACACCTTAATGGACAAGCAGAGGCCCAAGTATTCCAAAAGTCAATCTACTCTATACCTTGGTAGGCATACATTTATGACTCATCAAGTATTAGTTAGAATTATAGGAAAAAGGAAAAAACAGGGAAATATTTTCCCAATAAGTCAACCGTTAAAAAAATATCATTTCTAGTATTTAGTGGACCTACGCTCTCATTTTACTGAATTAGAGAATTTCAAAAGTTGAAAGGGACCTGGGAAGTCTTTTAATCCAACTGTTACCTGAGTAGAGCTCCTCCCTCCACTCCTTCACAACAGCTTTGATTTGTAGTCATCTAATTTCTGCTTCAAGACATCCAGTGAGGAGGACATTCCCAGAGATCTCATTCCATTTTTACACAGCTCTGATTTTTTGGAATGTTTTCTTTATTTAGAGCTGAAAATGAATGAACAAACATCCCCCTGTAGCCATCAATTGCTCCTAGAATAAAATAGATACTCCTAGGCACTTAAAGCCCTCCACAATCTGTCTCCTACCTACCCTTCCAGTCTTATGCTCTCAATCAGTCAAGATGGACTACTAGTGGTTTTTATCCATGACATTCCACATGCTATTTCTGTGCCTTTGACCAAATGGTTCCCCATGTCTGGAATGAAGTCTTTTCACCTCCACCTCAGAGCACAGCTCAAGCACCCCCTTCCGTGCTCTACAACACCCATCAGCACTCTCTCCCTCTCAAAATTATTTGGTGTTATTTTGTATATCCTTTGTATTTACCTATATGTATCGCATTCTATATTCCTACAACAGAGAGTTCCTTGGAGGCAGAAGTTATTTTGTTTTTGCCTCTGTATCCTCCCTTGCACATGAAGGATTTAGTGGGCATTTGTTGAAGTGACAGGGCATCCCTCAAAAGCCTAGTCTACAATACGAATAACAATGATTTACTTAGCCAAACTTAAGCACTTAATTTTAACATTCACTGCCTCATGATCTTAGATGAGGAAGAATTAACACTGGCAACACCAGGCAAGAGATACCTAATGCTAGTTGCAGTTTTTAATTTAAAGGCAAGAAAAGAAAGGAGTTAAATTTTTAAAAATGTTTGCCAATAAAATCAATAGGTATTTTTTAAGCTCCAACTATGTGTCCATCACTGTGTAAGGTGATGGGAGAAATATACTCTCAAAAGATTTCCAAGCTAGTTGAGATAAGAACACATGAAACAACTAGAAAATAATATCACATAAAACATTTAACAGACTTAAAATTAATGGTACTGGTAGTGATCTCTTAATCAGAAAAAGGAGACAGTTTATGTGGACTCAATAAGGCACTTAAGTAAGAATATATGGGCTTAAAAGAACTCTGAAGAAGAAAAAAAGGTAATTCCAGAAGGGGTGAAGCAAAATAAGCAAAATCTCAAGAGGCAGTAAGAATATTCTTACATGTATATGGTATTTTCACATATATTGACAATAATTCACATTTCTATAGTGCCTTAAGATCTATAAAGTGTTTTCATCACAACATTCTTATTAAGTAGGTAGTATAAAGACCTATGATTTCCATTTTACAGAAGAGTAAACTGAGGCCCCAGTTAAGGAAATGAGTTAACTAGCTAGAAAGTGTCAAAGCTAGGACTTGAACTCAGGTAATTCTGATTCCAAGTCCATTACTCTTTCCACTATACTACAATGTCACATGTTATTCCCTCATTCAATTCTTTTAATAAACTTAACAGTGTAATAAGGTGCATAGACTGGGAAATAAAGCTTTAATAGGCACTATAGGAACAGATCTTGGTTTATATTGTCTTTCTGCAAGAATATCTCATCTTTCAACTAGACTATAAAGTTCTTGAAGGCAGAAACTATATTATACTACTGTGTATACCACAATGCAGCTACTAGTAATAGCTAAATGTTTTAAGTACATTATTATTTCATTTGATCCTCACAGCTCTGTGAGGTAGGAGGTGCAATTATTAAACCTACCTGATGGATGAGAAATCTCGGGTACAGAAGGTAGCACAATGCTGTCATTCATTTATTCATAATTCATTAATTCATTCAATAAGCATGAATTAAGAGCCTAATGACAATTGTCTGTTCTTTACACATGGAAATATCCATGTGTATTGATGTTTGTCAAGTTCATAGTTTTAAAAAAATTTTTAAAGAAAAGATCCTAGTGGATAGTGTTCTATCCACTGCACAGTGGATAGAACACTATCTCTGTGACTGTGGGCAAGTCACTGAACCTCTGACTCAATTTCCTCATCTGTAAAATTACGGATAATAAACAGCACCTCCTTCCCAGGGTTGTGAGGATCCAATGAGATATTTGTCAAGTTCTTCGAAAACCTTAAAGTGCTATGTAAATGCTAGGCATTATTTTTATTACTGTATACACAGAACTGTACCAAGCTTTGAAGGAAAACCAAAAAAGGTTTGTTGATGCCAAAGTAAGACTTTGACAAATACCTGCTAATTAACTGTAGAAAATCTGGCATTGTATAAAGTCAGATTAAGAGGTAAAATGTATACACAAAGTAGGCCAGATTATGGTAGGTTGCATACATAAAAACTTCTAAGAAGTTGTTACAATAATTCAGATGTGAAGTGAATGAATTTGGACTAAGGTTTATGGAAAGAAGAGAAGAGAAAGGATTCATTGCTGCTTCCAAAAAAGACTTGACAAGACAGTGATAATAAATGATGAAAGGCAGAGATTGATTAAAAGGTAAGACCAAGGTGTAGAAAATTTTTTTTAATACTTCTACAATTTGTTTCCAAGTTGTCCTGGAACAAAGTACAGAAAGGGAGTAAAAATACCAAACTCTAGCAATCCGAAATTCTCTGATCTCAGGGAATTTTTTGTGATTACTGCAAAGGGTCCACAGTACAACTGTCTTCAGTAAAATTACACAATTTTTCTTAGCTGCACAATGTCAACCTCTCTTAAAGTGCACCCAGAACGCCCATTACAATATCTTTAGGCACTGTATATGTCCAAAGGGTAGTCTTCATGATAAAATGATAGACTGATATCAGGGGAAAAGTGATTATATAAAGTTGTGACAAGGCACACCCAATCTTGGACAGATTGTACTCAGAGAAAGAATATGATCGGTTTTACTTGGTAAAAAGTATCAAGATGTAATGACCTCCTGGACAATTCAGCTAAAAGATGTTAACATATTAACCTTCAGCACAGGCTAAGTCTTCAGGAATTAATATGTAATTAAAATGGGTTTTTCAACCTTCCAAAACAAAGAGTTATACCTCTGTGAAAACGGGGTTAGATGACCAGGATGATCTTCATCTCTAGGAAATATGTGATATTTGTGATCTGGGCCAGGAGTAAACATCTCTGCAAGTGACAGAGGTGAGAAATCTAGTAACCAGTAAATCATCCTGGTGCGTAAGTCTGGGGAGGTAGGGGAGAAGGTGAAAAAAGAGCTGCTAATATATCACAGCATTGGTTTTCAGAAGGGATTTTGGCAGAACCTAAAATTATAATCACAAAAACTGTCTCACTTGAGAGCTCCTGACCAAGGTACAGTAAAAACAACCAACCCTTGCTACTTTCAAACAGGATTCCCCAACAAGGTGGGGGTGGTGGTGGAGAGGAAGAAACATGGAAAAAACACTAGACTGACAATCAGAAGACCCGGATTTGAGTCTCAACTCTGACACATTAGTAAATCACACCCCCGCTCTGGGCCTCAGTTTCCTCATCTGTAATATGGGATGGAACAAGATCTCAAAGGTCCCTTCCATCTATGCAGATGGAAGATTCTATGGATTAATTTCCCACAGGAAGGCTAAATACTTCCCAGGTGAAGGAGGAGAGTGCTGGATTTCCCCTTTCAAGGAAACAGCTGCCCGCTTGGATAACTGTCCCTAGGCACCTTGGACCAACCAGCCATCAAAGCTAGCCCAGATCCCTAGACCAAGCAGCCAAGTGAGAAGGTCCATGAGCCGCCCATCAGTTGCCAGTATTTTTGGATTCTCCCTCCACCATATCTCCCGAGTTCACCTTCCTCTCCACTCAATGGGTCTCCCCACCTATAATCTCAAATCCGTCCTTCACACAGGTGTCATGTCATCACCCTAAAACAGAGGCCTGACCCTGAAGGTTCCAGGCTCGAGAACATAAAGTGGCCTCTGGGATAAAAACTGCAACTCCTTAGCTTAGCATTTAAGGCTCTCCACAATCTGGCTCCAACTCTCCTTTCCAGGCTTGTTCCCCCATACCACTCCCCTTCTCCCATTTAGGTTCCACCAAACTAGACTCTTCTCTACTCCTCGAACGCTGCTCATCTCCTGCTTCCGCGCCTTTGCACGAACAGGACAGGTCCCTCTTCATCTTCACCTCTCGGCATCTTCCCCTTTCTCCAAGGCTCAGCCCAGGTGCCACCTCCTCCGAGAAGTCTTCCCTGAGCCTCTCACTCAAAGTCTCGGTTCTGTCCATTTCTGCTCCGCTCTGGGCCATCGCTCCCCACCTCGGGCTCCGGCCCCGGCCGAACACGGGCGCCCGCTCTTCCCCATCCTCCCTCCCCGCCCCGCGGACGGCTATGGCAGGCGAGGAAGTGGGGCAAACTGGGGAAGCGGCTTGGGTCCTGGCTCCTCGCCCTCCCTCCCCCGGGGGCCGGCGGAGCTGGGGACCCGAGCCCGGGACGCACTTCGACGGGGGCGGACCCGGAACCCCCGGCAGCCAGTTCGGAGCCCCCGGGGGTCCCTGGCAGCTCGGGAGCGCCCGGCCGGGCCAGTGGCACGGTCCGGGGCCGCCTCTGTCCGGCCGGGCTCGCGGGGCTCACCTGGGCGCTGGCCTCTCACATCGCTTCCTCGGCGTCCACCTCCGCCAGGCCCCGGGCCCGTCCCAGCCGCTCCCGCCGCCGCCGCCGCCGCCGCCGCCGCCTCCTCAGCCACCGCCGCCTCAGCCCCCCCGTCCACCCGGAAGCGTTTCCCGTGAGCCCCGCCCCCTCGGGCGCCACCGCTTCCGGCCGGAGGGAGGGGTGGGGAGAGGCGGGGCAGGGAGGAGCTGCGAGGGGCCCCGGAGCGGAGCGCGTACCAGCCCCGGCAGCTGGCGGCTGAGCACTTGGGACAGCTGCGCCTTCCTGATGAAGGTGAGGACGCTGTGTCCAGAGCCCCGCCACGAGGCAGCGACTGCATTCGAACCCGAATCTCGACGCAGCGGTTCTGGAGTCCGACGACAGGGATTCCGGGCTCGGCTCCGCTGCTTGACTGCCCGAGACCTCGGGCAAGTTGCTGAAACTTTCTGGGACGTGGGTTTCGTGGCCCCCAGGCTCCTTCCCGCCCTGCTGCCCTGGCCCGAGAGCCCCGGAGGCACGAGCAGAGCCTTCAGACTCGGGTTCAAGTCCTGCCTCTTCTGCTGAGCCGCCGTGGTCCCTGCCGAGCCCTGGCCTCTCTTTGGGCCTCCCTTTCCTCCTGTGAAGGGGCCCGGCCTTTGCCAATCTTAGAAACAGTAGGAAGAAGTCCCCCCAGCTCCCCTGCCGCGCCCCGGGCAGCTGCAGTAGGAAAGTGCCCGGCTTTCTTGGGCGCTCTCCATGTGGCCCCAGGGCAGATCCTTCCCTGCCCCAGTCACAGCTCCCGGGGACACTACAGGGCAAAGGAGCCTCCTGGCCCCACATTTCAGGGGGACTTCTCATAATCTTAAGATCCTGTGTTTATATTTTGCCAAATTCAACATGAATGCATGCAAAGCGCGTGCTAAGCACTAGGGAGACCTTTTACTTGTGTCAAGGATCTGCGATTTTCTTTAGGGTGGATACTTCTTCCAAATCACCCCTTCTCTGACTTAAATGATGGGCCTCCTAAAGTTGTTGTGGGAGAAAAAATGTATCACACTGTGTCCAAACTAATGACAATAGTCTTCCGAACTTGACTGATCCCAGGACAACAGAAAATACTGTTATCACCAAGCTCATGACTGCAGCAAGTTATCAAGTAGCTGACAATGTGCTGGGGGGGGGGGCCAGAGGGGGCAAGGGGACACAGATAAATATAATATCGGGTAGGTGAGATAAGTCTGAAGGAGAGATGCAAGGAAAGTGCTAGAAGAATTTTAAGGAATTAGGGACAGCTATGTGGCTCAGGGGATAAAGAACTGGGCCTAGAGTCAGGAAGTCAAATTCAGATCTCAAACATGTCACTTAACTGCTGTTTACCTCAGTTTCCTCATCTATAAAATGGAGATAATAGCACCTACCTCCCAAAGTTGTTGTGAGGATCAAATGAGATAAAAATTGTAAAGTGCTTAGTATAATGCCTGCACATGGTGCATGCTACATAAATGTTAGCTATTATTATTATTATTGAAAAGAAGAAGGGCAGCTAGGTGGTGCAGTGGATAGAGTTCCAGCCTTGGAGTCAGGAGGACCTGAGTTCAAATCCAGCCTCAGACACTTGACACTTATTAGCTGTGTGACCCTGGGCAAGTTACTTAACCCCGATTGCCTTGCAAAAAAAAAGAAAAAGAAAAAAAGAAAAGAAGACTTGAGGGGAAGGGAAGCAGGATGGTGGTAAAGACAGAAAGTGTAAGGGAAGGCTCCATGGAATAGGAGGAACCCTGAGCTGAACCCTGAAGAGAGAAAATCCAACAGGCAGAAATTCTTATTAAGTTCAAATTCTTTATCCAAATCTTTCCACAACGTGGCTGCCACTTTCTTACCTTTCCAGCTTTGTGCCATACTACTTCTGCCTCCTGTCAAACTGGGGTATCTGCCATTCCTGTTACACACACATGCTGTTCTCTGTACATGATATGACCTGTTCCCTCTCAGATCCTACCATATGAATCCTTACACATCATTTAAAGCCTAATACATATGGCCCTTCCTCCAGAAAGCCTCCTGATCTCCTCAGTTGATAAACCTTTCTCCTCCTCTAATTTCACAAAGCACTCTGCATTTCTAATATACAAATATTATTGTGTACTGGTTATCTTTATTTGTCTCTTCCTTTCTAGACTATAAATTCCATAAAGACTGGGCCTATGCCTTATCTAAATTTTGCAATAGCACTGAGCTCTGTACAGAGCTCATGCTCAATACATCTGACTTGAATTAAATGACAAGTTCCTTGGCCAGCAAAACTTCTCACATCGATAAATAGTCTCACATCCCCTAACTTGAGGTCACCATGTGTAAGTCTCCTCTCAGCTTTCTTTACCAGTACAGAAATGACAGGCATCTATAGGGTAGGGAGAGCTAGTATGTTAATGGGAGCAATAACAGCTGAGTAATAAGTAAAACCATCTAATTTTGTAGAATTCAACAATTGTACTGCAGCCCCCAAGTCCTTCCAGAGCCAGTGGCAGCAGTGCCAACACTGACATAAAGCAAACCCATATATTGGATGTTTCTGAAAATGTGTGTCTCAGACTGTCCATCACATCGCTGTCAAGAGGTGGGAAGCATGCTAGAGTTGTATTGATCAGAGTTCTTAAAGTTTTCAAAATTGTTGTACTTTATAACATTATAGTCCTTGTACAAATTGTGCTCTTGGTTCTGATCACTTCACTCTGCATCTATTCATGAAGTCTTCCCAAGTTTCTCTAAATCCATCCCTTTCATTGTTTCTTATAGCACAATAATATTCTATTGCATTCTCATGCCATAATTTGTTCATCCATTTCCCAACTGATGGGCATCCCCTTTGTCTGCAAAAAATAAAGTTTTACACAGTTGTTTCCCTCTTTCATTTATTTATTGGGGGCATATGAAGCACTAGTATTGAGTAAGATGAGGTATCTTGGTAGATAGAACTCTATGACACTGAAAAACTGGATTTGGAGTCAAGAGGACAGGGTTTGAATTCTGGCTCTCCTGCTTAATACCTATGTGACACTAAGCAAGTCTCTTCTCCTTTCTGGGCCTTAGTTTTCTCTTCTATAAAAGAGATGATAGGACCAGATAGAGCTGTTAGGTACCTTCTAGTTCTAAATTCAATAATCCTATGAATTTTCCATCCTCCAAATCTTAACAGTTATCATCAGAGAAGATACAGTAAGTGCTATCTGGAGGTCCTTTCCATTTCCACAGGTCCATCTTCCATTTAGCAAAGGGAGCTCTCCTATCTCATTCCAGTGAGCCTGGTTTAGTGGATTTGGAATCAGGAAACCAAGGTTCAAATTCTTCCTGTGACATTTACCAGCTGTGTAACCATAGGCAAGGCACAACTTCCTTAACCTTTATCTAATACTTGCCTTACCTCCTTCACAGGCTTGAGTTAAGTGTTTTGTAAATTCCAAGGCATTAAAGAAATGGGACTTATTATCATTATTGTTGTTGTTCTCTTCCAAAAATGCAGGTGAAGAAACCCCATAGCTACAATTTTACTACCCTGGGGGAGCTTCGCGGTCATGTTTGACACTTTTGTCAGTCTTGTGTAACCACCAGGAAGAAATCTGTAGCCAAAGCAGAAGACACTTGAGCTTCAGCTCTTGCATCACTTCAGTCTGTTGGGCTATTTGTGTGCATTTGCTTGTTTGGGCTAAACCTTAGGAAACAGGTCTTAATATCCTGTTTAGAAGCTTCCCAAGGCTCTTGGATGCTCAACTTTTTCCCTGTATAAAGTGGAGAGGGAGAGGGAGAGAGAGAGAGAGAAAGAGGGAGGGAGGGAGAGAAGGAGAGAAAGGGAAAAAGTGGGGGGGGGGAGAGAGAGAGAAAAATGGTAGTTAAAATAGCATAGTGGATAAACTCCAGGCCTGGAGTCAGAAAGACCTGAGTTCAAATCAGGCCTCAGACACTTACTAGCTGTGTGACCCTGAGCAAGTCACTTGACCTTTCCTGGCCTCAGTTTCCTCAACTGTAAAATGGGGATAATAATAGCACCTACCTCCCAGGGTTGTTATGAGTATCAAATGAGATAATAATTGCTAGCACTTAGCACAGTGCCTGACACATTATGAGACCTATATAAATAAACGTTAGCTGTTATTATAATTAATATCACTATCCTTGCTTTGTCGAAACTTTTCCAAGCAATCATTTCCTGGTACCTTGAACTTCAAGGAGTTTAGCTAAAACAAGATAGTCAGGTAGCTATGGCAGAATTATTCCCATTTTATAGATGAAGAAATTAAAAACAATAAAGTCCTGCTCATTTCAAGCATAACAGATAACTCTAGTTAAAAAAACACAATTTCTGAGATTATGAAAGAAGAATATGATTTCATTGGGCCTTTACAAAGGAACTGATGACTTTAAGAAGGATGTTTAGAATTTCCTACCTGCTTCCAAATCTGCCTATGTTGCAAAAGTTTCCATTTGAATCTGTTACTAAAATTGTTGCTTGCCCTAGTATTCCTGAAAGTTGACAGACACATAAAATCCCATTAGAGTAGATAAAAAGTTAAAAACCATTAGAATCAGTCATCAAATGTCAGAATAGGAAGGGCCCTTAGAACATAGAATAATAGAAGTGAAAAGGGATCATAGAAATAGAATATTTATAACATAGAATAGAAATGCTAGAAGGAACATTAGAGATCAAGCTTATTTCCACGTCTTAGTGCAAAAGACCAAAAGGAACACAGTCCTGGCAATGGTAATTCCTGTATGATCTATAATATTGAAAGAAAAAAAAGGTTTTCTTTGGCTGTAGTCCATATAACTCTTTTTTCCAAAAAGAAAAAAAGAACCTACTGTGCTGCATGAATATCAGACAGAGGAAAAGGAAATTGAAGTTCATCACCAAGCTTAATGCAATAGAAAGAAGACTACACTTCCTGGGCACAGAATCCTAGAATATCAAAGCTGGAGCATCTAGTCTTATCCATACCTGAAAGGAAAGCCTTTATGTTTTGAGGCAGCCTGCTCTTATCTTGCACAGCAGTAACTTAGGAAGTTTCTTCCTTTACATTAAACCGAAATCTTCCTCTCCTCCTTTCAACTTCCACCCTCTGATCTTAGTTGTGCTCTTTGAGGTCAAGCTAATCCCTACCCACAAAATGGCTCTTCAAATACCTGAAGATAGTCATTATGACTCATCCTGGAATTTCTCTGAGTTAAACATTCCAAATTCCTTCAACCGATCCTCTTAAGTCCTGGTCTCTGGTGGTCTCATAATCCCTGGTTGACCTCTCCTGGAAATGTTTTAGTTAATCAATGCCCTCCCTAAAATGGAGTACCAAGAATTTCATATAATACTCTGGACACTATACTTCATAGGACCATAGATCCAGAGCTCGAAGGAATCATAGGGGTCATTTAATAATTCCCATCCTCTCATTTTACAGATGAGGAAAATGAATCTCAGAAAATCTGAAGGACTTGCTCATGGTTACTTAAGTAACAAGTAGCAATTTTCAGATTCAACCTTGAGTCCTGTGACATTACGTTTCGTACTCTTTCCATTGTACCAGATTGTAACCTAAGACTGCATTAACTTTTTTGGCTACCATATCACACTGTTGGGATCATCTTGGGATGAGGCTATGGCCTTGACCAAGTGAATTCCATTTGACCTAGAGGTATCTATTGATAACAGAATAGGGCTAGAACGTCCTGCTTCCTACATTCTTAGTACCTCACTATTTGAAGCTATAAAAGCTGATACCTCCACTTATAAACTAAGACCATAAACCTCAATCTTTCTTTCTCTGTCCTGGGATTAGCAAACTCTTACCTGCTGCTTTCCCTCTAAGGTTATCTTGAATCTATCTTCTGTGTACCTTTAATATACAGATAGAGGCAGACATCTCCCTCACTGGAATATGAGCTCATTTAGCTTTGTGAAAAATGGATGGATAACAGGAAACCTGATGCAGAGAGACCATTCATGATTTTAAAATGTGAAATTCCATTTTTTAATTATGATCTTCTCTGCTTCCATCTCTCCTCATAACTCTCTCCTCCTAAACCTATTCTTTATCATCACTCCAACATCCAGTCCCTTCTCATCCTCTGTTCTAATCCATTACCTCTGCTCTGATCTCACTTCCCATTTTACAGTCTTAACTCTATAGCTCACCAGTTTAAATAAACATTGCCCTCCAGTCTTGAATGAGAAATCAAGAAACTATAAAACAAAACCAAAAGAATGAAAAAATAGAAGACAATGTGAAATATCTCACTGGAGAAACAACTGAAAAACAACTCTCTCTTTTGATAATCACCAATCTTCTCCCCTGGGTAACCCTATCATCCACTTCATTTAATTCCCACTTCTGTTCTAGCAAGCATCACTAAAGGAAGACATACAACTGTGCTATTAACTACAAATTCATATTATCACATCTCAATTGGATGCTCACTACAGTATAGATATCCTTTTTCTCTCTTGACTCGCTACACCACTCCCTTCAGCAGCTGTTCCAAATCTCTCTCCTCAAGCTCATGGATATTTCTCCTCTTAACCTCAAGTAGGATCACTCACCTTCTAATTTACTGAGGAAATAGAAGCCATTTGTGGTGACCTCTCTCATCACTCGATTTCAATGACATTACTCTTCCCTGGTTCTCCTACCTACCCAACTCACCCTTTTCAGTCTCTCATCCTTATTTACTATCTATTTTTTTCCTCCCTTATCATGGGTGTCCCTCAAGGCCATCCTCACCCATATATTCACACTTTATACCCCTTAAGGATCTCATCAGCTACTGTAGGTTCAATTATCATCTACACACAAATGACTACCAAATCTGTGCAACCTTCCTTAATTTCCCTCCTGAATTCCAATCCCATATAGTCAACTGCATGCTGGATATCTCCCTGGCATCTTAAGTTCAACAGGTTCAAAACTGAAATTATCATTTTTTCCCATAACCATGCCCCTCCAAAAAAACCCAAAAACTTCCATTTCTTCTGTGTGTACTACCATCCTCCCAGTCACTCAGGTTCATAACCTCAATCACCCTTGACTACTCTCTCTAACTCACTCATCACATTTGCCTATGTGAAATCTGCTTTTATCCCCATTGTTAATGCTTTTTCCCATTCCTCATTATTTCATATTTATCTGTCTACACACAAATTTCCCAGTCAGATGCAAGCTCTATGAGGTCAAGGGCCATTTTGTACACAAAACTTTGCCAAAGGGAGACACTGAATAAATCTGTTTAATTGTTGAATGAAATCAAAGGTATGTTTCCTTTAATAAATCCAAGCTTCAAAAAAAATGAGAGAGCTGGGCTAAATGATTTCAAAAGACATTTTATATTCTAACATGATTTCAAGAGACATTTTAAGAATATTTTAAGGCTTTCTAAACCTTAAGGCAAAGGTTAACTTATTATATTATTAAAATCCTTTCCAGTTTAAATTTTCTATATATTCTAAAAATCCTTTTCCTCCTGCTCTGATACCCTGTTGTTCTAATTTTCTAAGCTTTAAGGTTCTCTCCAGCTCTGAAATTCCATAGTCTATGGTCCCTTCCACCTCTGACAGTTTACATTCAATAATGCTTTCTTTACTCAAGGAACAATTCAGCAAACAGAACAAGTTTTCTACCTTGTACAGTGGCTCCTGAACAATATTAAATACAATTTCAGTGTATTTAGAAGGTAAAAGAATTATAATTAATGGTTTTTCCATAAGACTACTCAAATATAGGTCTTTAAGACTGCAAGGCCAACCCTCCATCCATGATGCCTCTCTTATAGAAACTCTGAGTGTGATGAAAACTATGCCAGGTGGCTCCATGTCACCATGAAATATGAGGCAACAGAAGAGGACAATAGAAAAAGTAAATCTCAAAGGGTTGTAGAACTTAGTACTCAAAGTTTCTGCAAGAGAGACATTATGGATGGAAAGATGGCCTTGGAGTCTTGAAAATTATATTCGAGTGCAGCTTCTGACAACAGTGATGTGACCTTGGACATGTCACTTAACCTCAGCTCCTCAGGCAGTTCTCTAAGACTGTAAGTTGCAAAAGAACCACTGATCTGCAGGGATCAGCTTCCTCACTGCGATTTCACTGATAATAAATGACATGGCTGGACTCAACCAAAAACGTTTTTTTGGAACCTCCCCTTCTCCTCACCGAAAAAGGGGGGGGGGGGTTCTACAAAATGAAGTTAGCAATCATTTTGTTCCTATGCCATAAACAAAGTATTCTGAGGATGTGATTAAATTTCACCTAGTGCATTGCACAACTACATGATGAGGGATGGGAAAAACAGCAATTACTTAGAAATGAGTTCTAAGATGAAAACAGACATCCTTCCCAATTATGTGCAGGGTCACTATAAAAACAAAAGGATCACTTATTCCTTCAAATTGAGGGGACTGTTCTGACTCCATCCATCAGAGGATCTCAGAAACAAAAGTTCTGAGTTCCAGCCTAATCTAAAACCTCAGCCAGAGACCCTTTTCAATATACCTGATAAGTGGTTACTTGACATACTCTTCCTCTAGGGAGAGGAAATGATTACCTCCTGAGGCACTCTACTCCACTTGTGGACAGCTCTAGCTTTTCCTTAGGAATATAGTTGTGGTTGTTCACCTTGATAAAGCTGTTATTCTTAAAAAGACACAGGAAACTAAGCACTGAAAATATGCATTTGAAAGTAAAAGTCTTCTCTCCAGGAGCTCACATTCTAATCAGGGAGACATGTATATCTATCTGTACATACAACATGCATAGAGGGTGGATATAAGGTAACCTTAGAGGGGACAGCACTAGCTTTTGGAGGGATCAAGAAAGTTCTCCTGCAAAAAATACCACTTGAGTTGAGTCTTAAAGGAAACCAGGGATTCCAAGAGATAGTAGTGAAGAGGCAGTGCATTCCAGGTTTGGAGGAAAGCCAATGTAATGGCATGGAGATGGGAGATAGCATATCATGTGTGAGATGTGATAAGAAGATCAATAGCACTGAACCAAAGAGTATAGGAAGGGAAGTCATGTGCAAAAAGACTGTAAAGGTAGGAAGGGGAAAGTTGTGGACAGCTTTAAATGACAAACATAGAAGGAGTCCGTATTTGCTCTAGAGTAATATGGAGCTATTAGAGTTTACTGTGTAGGAGGTGACATAGTCAGACCTGTATTTTTTTAATTAATTTATTTATCTTCAGTTTTCAACATTCACCTCCACAAGATCCTGATTTCCAATTTTTCTCCCCATCTCTCCACCCCCCACCCCAAGACGGCATGCATTCTGAATACCCCTTTCCCTGATCTGCCCTCCCTTCTATCACCCTGCCCCCTTCTCTTACTCCCTTCCCCTTCTATTTTCCTGTAGGGCAGGATAGAATTCTACACCCCATTGCCTATATATCTTATTTCCCAGTTGCATGTAAAAACAGTTTTTAACATTTGAATTTAAAACTTTGGGTTCCAAATTCTCTCCCTTCCTCCCTGCCCACCTACTGTCATTGAGAAAGCAAGCAACTCAATACAGGTTATACGTGTGTAGTCAGGCAAAATACTTCCATAATAGCAATATTGTGAAAAACTAATTATATTTCCCTTCATCCTATCCCACCCCCCCCATTTATTCTATTCTCTCATTTGACCCTGTCCCTCTGCAAAAGTGTTTGCTTCTGATTACCCCCTCCTCTCATCTGCCCTCCCTTCTATCATCACCCCTCTCTTATTCCCTTCCCCCCTATTTTCCTGGAGGGTAAGATAGATTTCCATACCCAGTTGAGTGCCAAATCCGATGAGAGTTAAGAATCACTCATTCCCTCTCAGCTCCCCCCTCTTTCCCTCCATGGTAAAAGCTTTTTCTTCCTTCTTTTATGTGAGATGATTTACCCCATTCTACCTCATCCTTTCTCCTTCTCCCAGTACAATACTCTCTCACTCCTTAACTTTATTTTTTAGATATCATCCCTTCATATTCAACTCATTCTGTTCCCTCTGTCTATATATATCCCCTCCAACTACCCTAATACTGAGAAAGATCTCATGAGTTACAAATATCATCTCTCTATGTAGGAATGTAAACAGGTCAACTTTAATAAGTCCCTTATGATTTCTCTTTTGTTTACCTTTTCATACTTCTCTTGAGTCTTGTATTTGAAAGTCAAATTTTCTATTCTGCTCTGGTCTTTTCATCAAGAATGCTTGAAAGTCCTCTATTTCACTGAATGTCTATTTTACAGTTTTGCTGGGTAGGTGATTCTTGGTTTTAATCTTATCTCCTTTGACTTCTGCAATATCATATTCCAAGCCCTCCAGTCCCTTAATGTAGAAGCTGCTAAAATCTTGTATTATCCTGAATGTGTTTCCACAATACTTGAATTGTTTCTTTCTGACTGCTTGCAATATTTTCTCCTTGACCTGGGAACTCAGAAACTTGGCTATAATATTCCTAGGAGTTTTCCTTTGGGGATCTCTTTTAGGAGGTGATCAGCAGATTTCTTCAATTTCTATTTTACCCTCTGGTTCCAGAATATCAGGGCAGTTTTCCTTGATAGTTTCTTGAAAGATGATGTCTAGGTTATTTTTTTGATCATGGCTTTCAGATAGTCCAGTAATTTTTAAATTATTTCTCCTGGATCTATTTTCCAGGTCAGTTGTTTTTCCAATGTGATGTTTCACGTTGTCTTCTATTTTTTCATTCTTTTGGTTTTGTTTTATAGTTTCTTGATTTCTCATAAAGTCATTAGTTTCCATTTGCTCCATTCTGATTTTTAAGGAAGTATTTTCTTCAGTGAGTTTTTGGACCTCCTTTTCCTTTTGGCCAATACTGCTTTTGAAGGTATTCTTCTCCTCATTGGCTTTTTGAACCTCTTTTGCCATTTGGGTTAGGCTATTTTTTAAGGTGTTATTTTCTTCAGTATTTTTTTGGGTCTCCTTTAGCAAGATGTTGACTAGTTTTTCATGATTTTCTTGCATCACTCTCATTTTTCTTCCCAGTTTTTCCTCTACTTCTCTTACTTGCTTCTCAAAATCCTTTTTGATCTCCTCCATGGCCAGGGACTGATTCATATTTTTCTTGGAGGCTTTGGATGTAGGAGCTTTGACTTTGTTTTCTTCTTCTGGTTGTATGTTTTGATCTTCTTTGTCACCAAAGAAAGATTCTATGGTCTGACTTTTTTTGTGCAGTTTGCTCATGATCCTAGCCAATTACTTGATTATTAAACTCTTTGTTAAGGTATGGGTCTGCTTCCAGTGTGGAGAATGTACTGTCCCAAGCTTCAGGGGTTTTGTGCAGCTGTTTTCAGAGATACTTCTAGGGACCTGTAAGTTTTCAGTTCTTCCAAGGTGCTATGATCAAGGGCAAGGTGTTTACTCCTTTCCTGGCCTGTGCTCTGGTCTATGAGTGACCACAAGCACTCTTTTCTGCCTTGGAACTTGAGGAGGATTCCCTCTTCACCGCCGCCACAAACTCCACCATGTCAGTGCTCCTCCTCGCCCCAGGACCACCACCCAGGACTGTGACTCAGATCCAAGCACAGGCAAAGCAAGAGATTCCTGCCTCAGTGTCAGCAAAGAGATCTCTGCATCCCCCTCTGATTACCTGCTCGATCCTCCCTTCATCTGTGGGCCGACAGGTCTGGAAGCAGCCGCTGCCCCAGAAGTAGCCGCCGCCCCAGGGCTGCACCAGGACTGGGAGCAGACTGAGCTCCTCTCTCACTGAAGTTGGAGAGACCTTTCCTACTGACCTTCTAAGTTGTCTTTGGCGTTTGTGGGTTGAGAAGTCTGGAAACCACCACAGCTCCCCTTGATTCAGTCCCCTAGGCCTGCTCCAGGTTCACTGAGGTCCTGTCTTTGCTTGTGCAGCCCATACTGAACTATGCCCCTCTCCCAGCCTAGCGCAATAGACCTTTCCAATCAACTATCCAGGCAGTCTTGGGCTGCAATTTGTTTCACTCTGTCTTTTTGTGAGTTCTGATGCTCTAGAGTTTGTTTAGAGTCATTTTTACAGGTATTTGGAGGGGTCTGAGGGAGAGCTCAAGGAAGTCACTGCTTTTACTCCTCCATCTTGGCTCTGCCTCCCTCAGCCCTGTATTTTTTAAGAAAATCATGAGTGGATGTGAAAAGGATGGACTGGAATAGGGAAGAGACTTGTAGGAGGGAGACCAAATAGGTAGCTATTAAAATAGTCCAGATGAGAGGTGATGGACTCCTGGATCAAAATATTGAGTGTATGAGTGAAGAGAAAGGGATATATGTGAGAGAAGTTGTGGAGAAAGAAATGGTAAGATTTGGTCAATGATTGGATATGTCTAGTGAATAAGAACGAGGAGTCAAGGGTGACAATAAAGTTTCTAAATAGGGTAACCGAAAAGATGGTGGTAACCTCGACAATGATATGGAAGTTTGGGAAAGGGATGGGTTGGGAAGGAAAAATAAAGAGTCTGTAGACACGATGAGTTTGGAGTGCCTATGGGAAATCCAATTCAAAAGGGCCCAGAGGTAGTTTGTGACTTAGGCCTGAAGCTCAGGAGAGAAATTAGGACTCGATATATAGATATGTATAGTCGTCTGCTTAGAGATGATAAGTAAAACCATGAAAATTGATTAGGTTAGCCAGTGGGAGAGAAATATAAATAGGCTCAGGATAGAACTTTGGGGTACGCCACAGTTAGTGGGTATGACATGAAGGAAGATACAGCAAGGCTGAGCAGGTCAGACAGATAAAAATGGCATTTATGTGCTACTACTATGTGCCAGGTATTGTACTAAGTCCTAAGAATACAAAAAACAGACAAAAAATAGTCCTTGCTTTCAAGAAGCTCACAACCTAAGGGGGAAGACAACATGTAAACTATGTACAAACAAGATATATAAAAGATAAATTAGGGGTACTATCAGAGGGAAGGCACTGAGATTAAAAAGGACTTCTTTTGAGAAGATGGTGCTTAGCTGAGAACTGAAGGGAAGCCAGGGAATTCAGGAGGTAGAGATGAGGAGAGAGTACTGGACAAAAGAAACAGTCACTGAAAATGCCAGAAGTCTTTGGATGGACTGGAATGCAAAGTATAATGAAGGTGTAAGAAAACTTGAAAGGGAGTAAGGGGCCAGGTTATGAAGGGTTTTAAAAGCCAAACAGAGGATTTTATATTTGATCTTGGAGGTACCAGGGAGCCATTGGGGATTGGGGGTGGGGGTGACATGATAGGAGAGAAGAATGTCACAACCTCAGAGAAGAAAGAGCATATTCAGGAGGAGAGAGTGGTCAACAGTGTCAGATTCTGAACAGAAGTTAAGAATGAGGACTGAGATTTAGCACTTAAGAAATCATTGATAACTTTGGAGGGAACAGTTTTTGTGGAATAGTGAGGTTAGAAGCCAGAATGCAGAGTTTTCAGAAGAGAATCAGAAAATGAAGGCACTGAAAGTTTTTTTTTTTAAGTCAGTGTTTTTAATTCATTTTACTAATTACAGAAAATATATAGCTCATTACCATATGCTTCAGTTTTTCAAGGGGGCAGGGAAGAAGTGTGAAGCAGAAAACCAGAGTTGCTGTGGGGGTGAGCATTGATTTTCCCTTGCAGCTACTGATGAGTGACCTATTATACACTAAAGCTGGTCTATACTTTGTTTTCAAAGCAAACATTCAGTTTCTTATCTTAAACTTGCAGATGTCAGTTATGACAGTTGTATGAAGGCCTATGGATTGGGCCTTGGTTGGTGATATGTTTTCAAAAGAGCTTTACAAATGCTAAAACCATTCAATAAATTGTACAAAAACACAGGATCTAGGGCAAGGAGACCTGACTGCACATCCTGCCTGAACAGTTCCCTAGCTAAATGCAAATCAAAGAATTATAGCTAACAATAGCTAACATTTATATAGCGTTTACTATATGTCAGGTACTGGGTAAGCACTTTACAATTGTTATCTCTTTGGTCCTCACAACAACCCTGGGAGGTAGGTGCTATTTATTATCTCCATTTTACAGATGAGGAGACTGAGGCAAACAGAGGTTAAGTGACTTGCCCAGGGTCACACAGCTAGTAAGTGTCTGAGGCTGGATTAGAACTCAGGTTTTCCTCACTCCAGGCCTGGTACTCTATCCACTGCATCACCTCACTGACCAATAATGGTTCCAATTACAGAATAATGGAATTTCAGAGTTGCAAGGTACCACAGAAGTTACTTCATCTCTTTCAGCCTCAGCTTCATCATCTGTAAAATTGAGAGTATAAAGTTTAGAACATTTGTCTCACTAAGTTTGTTGTAGAGAAATCCACCTAATAAACCTTAAGGCACCATAGAATATTAATTGTTATTATAATATCAGAAGGAAGTAGGAATGGTGAATGGGATGTGGGAATGGGGAGTGTCAGACCACAGAAATATACCATGGTATGATTTTCATCTCCAGAAAAGTGCAGTATGGGTCAATGGTATAATCTAAGACCTAAAAAGTTGTATTTGATTGCATTATTGAAGTATAAAGTATAATAGGAAGATGAAAATCCTACTACCTTCTACCCTGGTCAGAACATACTGGTAATACAGACAAACTAGAGTTCATTTGAAAAAAGGGGGAAGCCGGGGGGGGCAACCAGGATGGAAGGGAACTGGAGACCATGTCATACAAAGAATAGCTGAAGGAAAGGGAGTATCTTCAAAGATGTAAACAACTACCATATAAAAAGAAGGATTAAGTGTGTTCTTCTCAGTCCCAGAAGTTAAAACTACAAACCATTGATAGAGGTTGCAGGGAGAAAGATTTAAATTCCATACAAAGAATCCTAACAAAGAGAGCTGTCAAAAGGGCAAATGGGTTACTTAGGACAGACTAAGTCTCCGTTGCTGAAGGTGTTCTAGCAGAAGCTGCACAACAAGTTGTCAGAGATGCTGAAGTTTACCACTGTTCGACATAGGGTTACAGAAGGTTGCCTCTGAGGTCCATTTCAACTCTGAGATGGAATTCTGTGATTTATAAGATCATAAATTTAGTGCTGTAAGAAGTCATCCAGACCATCCCCTTCATTTTACAAAGAAGGAAACTGAGACCCAGGGAGAGTAAGGAACTCTCCCAAGTTCTCAAAGATAGCAAGTGGCAGTCAAGATTTGAAGTCAGGTCCTAACTACACATGCAGTACTCTTTCCAAAAGAGAACAAGATGCAATGTTCTGGCTCTGCTGCTAATTGCATAGGGGATAAGAGGAAGTGGTTAACTCTGTACATTTCAGTGTTAAGTATTCTGGAGTTCTCAATTAATTCCCCATATAAATACATACGAATTCTTAGCCAAAGAAGAATGTTCCTGTCTACTTTGTGGACTGGCATTTCACACACACACACACACACACACACACACACACACACACACACACACCATTTCCCCTCAACTTTAGATTTTTAACCTTGTTTCTTTCATGACTTAGGAAGGCTATGCTGGAGCCAAAATAAACAAGACCTTATCTGATTAGAACAACAATAAATAGCTTACATTTTTGTAAGATAAATGCCATATGAGGTAGGTCATGCAAAGATTATTGCCTCAATTTTACATAAGAAAATATTGAGGTTCCAGAGAATGATAAGGAACTGACCCAAGGTCATCCAGCTAGTAAATGGCAGAGCTAGGATGCAAACTGAGGTCTTCTGACTCTGAATCTAGGACTTTCTATTACATCACAGTTACTTCCCCACAACTGATTAACTTTTCTGAGCCCCAGTTTCCACATATGTAAAATGAAGGGGTTGAACTAGATCAAGGGTTCTTAACCTTTTTTTGGGTCATGGACCCCTTGTGCAGTCTGGTGAAACCCATGGGCAGCCTCTCCTTTAGAAAAATGTTTTTAAATGCGCAACATAAAATACATGGGATTACATAATAAACTAATCATATTAAAATCATAAAAAAATCAAATTAAAATAATCATATTAAGTTCATACACCCCAACTTAATAAACTCTGGATTAGATGACCTCTCAGGTCCCTCTGAGATGACCTCTCAAGTCCCTTCCTTGCTCTGGCATTCTGTGAATCAGTTATTCTGATTGTGGGAGTGGAGATTCATAAGCCTTTCCTCTTATCGAAATAAATCAATATTTGCAGAGCATTCATTGTGTAAGTAGTACTGTGCTAGGCATTGAATGATTATAAGGCAGTCTATATGGCAAACACCCATAAAACACATAACATGAAGTTTAACAAGGAGAATGATTTTCCTTTCCCTTTGATTATTTGGCTATTGAGGCACTCACCCAGGATGGTTTTATAATATTGATTTTATAGAATTATAAAATGTAAGGGCCAGAATGGGCATTGGAGGTCTAGTTCAACCCTCTCATGTTACAGAGCAGTAGCCTGAGGTCCAATGAAGGGCAGTGACTTGTCCAAGATCACACAAGTAGTAGTAGTACTGGCCTAAGACTCTGAAGAAATTGATTTCATTTTACTTCAAGGCTATTTCCTAGTGGGGTGGGTTTTGCTTTAATAGGCACTTAATCCTTATGTGAAATACTGGGGAAATCCAAAGTACAGTAAGTGCACTTTTAGTTCATGTCTGAATAATATAGAATAGGGACTATAAAAAGTACACCTCTTTTCAAAAGTGAGCAAAGACTGAAAGACAAGATTGAAAAATCCTATTTATGGAATAGAAGTAAATTAATGTTTCTAGAGAAGTCCCTTAATTCTTATGAGCCTGTTTCTTCATGGGGACAACAACACTTGACCTAACTACCTCCCAGGCTAAAGAAAGTGTTTTGTAAACTACAAAGCGTTACATAAAGGTGAAATATTATTATTATACAAAGCACTCCTCCAATGTCTCACTATGGCATTTGCATTCTCAAAGGATATGTGAGCAGAATATAAGTTCTGGCAGGTCCTACTACCAAGCTAGACAGGTTTTTTAATATGAGCCTATTGACAGACTCTCTCTTTTGAAAACTAGCCCATCTAAGTGCAGAGAAACTCTTCACTAGATGAGTTTGGCCACAATAATGAGGGAATGCAGTCTGCATAGGTAGATGGAGGTTCCACCAATAAAATCCTAAATTTTTTAAGTGTTTAAGGTAGGCAAAATTCAGCTATATATTTGAACTGTGAACAACTACAGGGAGTGGGGTAGGGTAGAAGTTATAGTCAGAGAACATGAGAGAATAATAAACGATCTGGACCAAAGATCATGGTTTTTGAGGGAGAACTCTTTTCATGTTTTGGCTGTGGCAACAAGAAGTTCACCCAAAAGCCAACGAACAACAAATGGGGGGAGTTCTGGTTGGTAAAACCTTCAGTTAATCTGAATGGATACTGATTATTAGAGAAACCAACAACTTAAGCAGCAAAGAGGAAATTCATGGCTAAGAACTCTGTTCTTCACATATCATTACACTTGGGGTTTCAAAGTCTCTTACAAAATTGGTGGTTAAACATTGTCTATGGTACTTTATTCAAAGCTTTATCCAGCTATGTGAAAACAGCAACAATTACTGCAAAGGCAAAACACTGTGATTCCTATGCACCAGTAGAACATTCACAATATTTTCAGAAATGTCTTTGAGTAGAGATTCTTAAGCTGAAGTCCATGAACTTGTGTTTTGTTTTTAACATTTTATTAACTATTTCATTATAATTGGTTCCTCTGTAAATTACAGCAACTTTTTCATAAGCGGGAGTTTAGTTTTTTATTGCATGAACTAGGAAGACTGAAGGACGTGGACAGGAGGCAGAGAGGATGAGAAGGCAGATATTTTGTGATCTGAACTACTGGAGAAGATCCTATATTTATGAAACCAAAGAACTATTAAATATTGAAGCATATACATTTGATTTTGTAAATACTATACCTAATCAGTTTTAGGATACGTGAAACATCTCATAGTCCAAGCTAAACCTTACTGGGGAGTAAGTCTTTTAGAAAAATGTATTGAAAAGGTGTAATGGAAAAAGCCCTGCATTCAAGAGTCAGGAAACCCTTGGCTCTGATATGTGTGTCATTTGTGTGATCTTGAGCAATTCAATTTGACAAACATTTATTAAATGAAAATTAAATGCAAAGCACTGAAATAGGCACTGGGGGATGGAAAGACAAAAACAAGAAGCTTCCATTATAGATTACATATACAGAATAGATTCAATATCACAGACGGGAAGTAGATGGAGCAGAAAGTGATGGGAGCAAAGGAGGAATCAAGAATAGGACTATAAGAATATCTGAAGAAGGACGGAGCACTAACAGCTGGCAGAGGTAGAGTACAATAGATAGAGAGGGATTTGTAAAATCTGGGGCAATTGAGCTGAGGCTTAAAGAAATAACAGGAATCTTAAAAGTGGCAGTGAGGAAGGAATCCATTCCACGCAGGAGGCTTATATGAATGAACATAAGCAAAATCAGCATTGAGATTGAGATTAGGGGGGCAGCTAGGTGGTGCAAAGGATAGAGCACCAGCCTTAGAGTCAGGAGGACCTGAGTTCAAAACCACCCTCAGACACTTGACACTTTACTAGCTGTGTGACCATGGGCAAGTCACTTAACCCCGACTGCGTCATCAAAAAGAAAAAAAAAAGGGTAGTTTAGTTGAAACGGTGTGCCTAATAGGGAGTATTAAAGCTGGAAAGGTAGACTAGAGCTTGACTGAGAAGTTTTAAATAAACTAAGGAGTCTATTTTATACCAGAGGCAACAATAAGCCACTGAAGGTTTTTGAGCAGGGGCATGACATGATCAATGCAAAATTATTTGGGTGGCTATGTGAAGAATGGATTGGAAAAGGGAAAAAAAAAGCTGAAGGCCTAGAGAACAAGTAGGGTTATTTCCAAAAATCTAGAGCAGTGATGAAGGCCTTTACTAGGGTGGTTAGCAACAAGAATACAGAGAAAGGAGACATGAAAGATACCGTGAAGGTAGAAATGACAGGCCTGTAGTACCCTCAATAGAAACAGGGAAACACAAAAAAAGGGTGGAGTTAGGGAAAAGATAATGAATTCGGTTTGGAGAAAGTTGAGTTTGAGGTGTCAATGGGGCAACCAATTGAAGATGTCCAACAGGCAATTGGATTCCAGTTGAGAATGGAGTTCAAGAGGGAGACTAGGGCTGGCTATAAAGACATGAGAGTCATGTACATAGAGATAGTAATTACATCCATTAGAGTGGATGAAATCACCAAGGAAGAAAATGTAGAGATGAGAGGTTTCAGGACAGAAACTTGAGAAACATTCATACTTAGGAGAAAAGAAATGAATGATGATCCAGAAAAGGAAATTGAGAACAAATAGGCAGACTACTGGGAGAACCAAAAGAAAACTGTGACAAGGATGCCAAGGGATGAGAACGTATCTAGGGAAAGATGAGAACGTATCAAGGGAAAGATGGTGGTTAGGTGTTGAAAACTACAGAAAGGCCAAAGAGGATAAAGACTGTCAAAATAACATCAGCTTTGGAAATCCAACTGTAAGAGGTCTGAAAATGAATAGGTAGTGAGGAAGTGGAGGCAAAATCTTTCTAGGAGTTTAGCAGTAAAAGGGAGAAAAGAGATGGAACGGATTCCTTGAGGGATCAGCAAGGTCAAGTGAAAGTTTTTTGTTTTTGTTTTTAAAGAGAAAAGAGACTTTGGCATATGCATAGGAAAAAAGCCAGTAGATAGAGTATGGATATGAGGCAAGTCACTTACTTTCTCTTTATTTCCTCATCCATAAAATGAGGGTGTTAGATTAGATCAGGGGGTTGGCAAACTATAACTTGAGGGCCAAATCCAGCCAGCTGCCTGTTTTTGTTCAGCCAGGGAGTTAAGAATAGTTTTTACATTTTTAAATACTGGTGGCAGGCTAGATTTGGCCTGCTAAGTCCTGAACTACATGATTTCAAAGGCCTACATCCACTCTAAAACCTATGTCCCTAAGATTCAATTCTGCCACTTACCAGTCTAATTCTTTGAAATTGTTTCCCTGTAACTAAATTAAGGATATCTGCACACACCATACTCCTCACAGGATTGTTTTAAAGAAAACACTCTGTAAACCTTAAAGTACTATAGAAATGCAAATTATTATTATTTTTCTGAGATTCATTCTACTTGTAACAATTTTACGACTGAAATTATTCTACTGCCTTTCAAATTCTGGCTGAAATACATCCCAAGTACTGGAAGAACCCAGTATTTGTGTTTTGTGTTCTTTGTGTGATTTGTGCTCTTCTGCTTACATTGTAAACCTTTATTCCAATACTTCAAAAGACCCATAATTTCATCAGGGCTAATGCTCCCACTACTGCAGCCAATTTCAACTTTCTATTACTTAGTGGAGTTCAACGAATATTGTGTCCAAGAAAATTCACCACTTGGGTGGCCAACCTCCTGGTGATGAGCCTGTCTGCATTTAGTTTGGCTAAGTTACCAGTGATCTCTTAATTATCAAATCCAATGGGCTTTTCTGAATCCTCATCCTTCTTGACCTTTCTGCAGGCTTTGACATTGTCAATCACCCTCTTCCTGGTTCTCCTTCTACCTATCTGACTGCTCCTCACTCTGCTTTACTGGATCTTCATCCAAGCCATGCCTACTAACCATGGATGTTTCCTTCTTCTGTGTTCTCTTCTCTTCTCCCTCTATACAACTCCACTTGGTGATCTCATCAGTTCCCATGGATTTGTCATCTTTACACTAATGATTCTCAAATATACTTATCTAGCCACAACCTCTCTGCTGATCTCCACTCTTGCTTCTTCAAATGTCTATTAGAATCTCAAACTGAATGTCCTGTAGAAATCTTAAACTCAGCATGTCAAAACTGAACTCATTACCTTTCTTCCTAAACCCTCCCCCCTTTCCAAATTTCTCTGTTACTGCCCAAGGTACCCATCCTCCCAGTTCCCCAGGCTTGCAACCTAGGCATCATTCTCAACTCCTCACTAACTCTCAACCCCGTATCCAATCTGTTGCTAAGACCTGTTGATTTCACCTTTGCAACATCTCTAGAATACACCCCCTCCTCTCTTCTGATACTGCCACCACCCTGGTTCAGGCTCTCATCATCTCATGCCTGAACTACCACAACAGCCGGCTGGTTGGTCTGCCTACCACAAGTCTCGCCCTCTACTCCAGTGCATCTTCCATTCAGCCACAAAGTGATTTTTCTAAAGCCCAGGTCCTACTACATCACAACTCCGTACTCAATAAACTCCAATGGATCCCTATTGCCTTCAACAAAATCCTCTCAGTATTCAAAGCCCTTCATAACCATCCCCCCTCCAATACGCCCCCCACACCCCTTTCCCATCTTCTTACACCTTACATAACCTCTCCTCCCCAAAACACATAGTTTTCAATCAAGTGACACTGGCCTTCTTGGTATTCCTTGAACCAGTCACTCCATCTCTTGGCTCTGGGCGTTTTCACCTGCTGCTCCCTGTGCTTGGAATGCTCTCCCTCCTCATCTCTGCCTCTGGCTTCCTTCAAGTCCTTCCTTTTCTCGATTATTTCTTATTTATCCTGTATATCGCTTATTTGTACACAATTGATTGTACATTATCTCCCCCATTAGATTATGAGTTCTCCAAGGGCAGGGACTGTCTTTTGCCTTTCTTTGTATTCCCAGTGCTTAGCACAGTGCCTGGCACTTGTTGGTCAGTAGTGTCCAACTCTTCATCACCCGTGGATCATAATGTCCATGGGGTTTTCTTGGCAAAGATACTGGAGTGGTTTGCTACTTCCTTCTTCAGTCAATTAAGGCAAACAGGTTAAGTGACTTACCCAGGGTCACAGTTAGTAAGTGTCTGTGGCCAGATTTGAACTCAGGTTTTCCTGACTCTAGACCCAGTGCTCTATCCACTGAGCCATCTGTCTCCTGCCTAGCATGTAGAATGCATTTAATAAATTCTTACTAATTGACTGGTTGATTGGTCCTCTGACAACAGACACACAGTGCATCTTGGGCCCCATACTCTAAGCCCCTCCAATTTAATAGGATCTGCCTGAGCTTGTCCTCTGCTGGTTTAACTTTTAAGAACTCAGGGACATCCCCAATACTAAGGCATGGGAGGAAGACTTCATTGTAAACCACTCCCCAACCTTAATCCCAACAATACACTAAATATTAAAAAAAAATTAGGCAAAATAACCCATACATATCTCAGTGTTGCTAACTCTTACATGCCTGTACATTCCAGCAATACCCAAGTGGTGACATTCTTCTGAAAGGCAGAGTTTTATAAAAACGACAGACACCCAAACAGCAGTTATACTTACTGACCGTGGCCTATGGTATAGGCCCTATGCCCTTTAAAACATACTTGTTTTTCAAAAGTAGTGTGAATTAGAAAGAGGAGGCTTAGGTGAATATCACTAGCCTCCTTCCATTTCTCATTGTGACATAGAATGGATCTTGGGTTTTGGATAGCCATGCCAGTGGTAGAAAGTCTAGCAAGCATGCCTAAGCTGGAGATGTGGGTTTCCAAAAACAAACAAAGGCTGTGAGTGTTTTGAGTGGTTCAGTGAATAATCTAAGGAAAGCTATGAACGAGAATTGCGAAGGAGGCAGGGGTTTGCAGTAGTGGAGAAAATATCAGTACCAATGAGATAAGGATCAAATTCTCTTGATTTTACCTCTTCAATATTGTTCCCACTTGTCTCTCCATCTCTAGTTTCACTACCACCACTCTAAATCCAAGCGTCACTGACACAGGGCCAGAACCATTGCTGTAACTTTTTTTTTTGGAGGTGAGGCAATTGGGGTTAAGTGACTTGCCCAGGGTCACACAGCTAATAAATATCAAGTGTCTGAGGCTAGATTTGAACTCAGGTCCTCCTGATTCCAGGGCTGGTGCTCCAACCACAGTGCCACCTAGCTGCCCTGCTTTAACTTCTTAACAAGTCTTCTTACCTCTGGTCTTACCACTCCAATACATCCCTCGAGGCACTGCCTGAATTAGAGCCTAATCACCCTTCTGCTAAAAAAAAAAAATCAAATTAAGTTCAAACTCTTTGACCTAGCATTCAAAGTCCTCCACAATTTGGTACTGCCCTACCTTTCTACTTTTATCTCAAATTACACTACTCTAAGCTCTGTTGTCCTCTGAATACACTCTACTCTATTCCTACTTCTATGTCTTATTCCTTATGGAACTAAGGAAGGAAAGCTATCTCCTCCCCTTACCATTTGAATTCCTACTTTTCAATCATCAAACATTCATTAAGTGCCTACTATGTGCCAGGAACTAAGTGCAAAGACCAACTCACATGCCATCTCCTCAGTGATACCTTCTCCAATCCTGTCAGTAACAATTCTACTCCTTGTACCTCACAAATAATGCTGTGAATTATACCTCTCTAATGCACTTATCACAAATCATTCTATATTAGTTACGTGCACACATCTTATTCCTTTATTTAACTAAATTACTTCAGGAGGTCAGGAACCATGATTTAACTTTGTTAGTAGCTAGTTAGTAGCTAGCACATTACTTTGTACATTGAGGTGTTTGTTGAAATGGAAGATTTGGGATATAAAATCATAATATCTCAGAGTTGAAAAGGATCATGAAGGTCATCTAATCCAAGCTTTTTCTTAAAGAAGCAGCCCTGACCAAAGTGGTCATCTAGCCTCTGCTTGGACATATTTAGTGACCACTTTGGACTACTGTTACAAACATGAATTCCTGACACTTTCCAAAGCCCTGAGAGGCAAAGATCTAACTCAATTTATAAATATTATTCAATATAACAAAAACTGTATAATGTATAATGACCTAGATTTTCTAAAAATGGATAAGCATTGCCAAATTCATATATTATTATTGAAAACATTTCCATTTTTACCTAATTTTATGGAAAGTCTATTTTCTTCATTTCTTCAACTTTTTATTCTAGAAATTGAGCACTAAGGTACATTCACATAAAATTTAACTTGTTAAAGGTTCTCTCACTACTGCCTACAAATTAGCCATACAGGGTCACTTCTAAGAGAAAGGGCTCTCCCCCTGGGGCCATGGCCCCAATTAATGGTAGTTTAGCTATAAAATTTAGACAAACCTCAGCCTAGCATGCCCTAGAGGGTGACTAATATCTTATTAAGTTATAAATACATTTAATAGCTTCAGTATTTGCTTCTCAGTATGGAATATTACAAGAGGAAAAAATAGTATTCAACCACTATAGTGGAAATAAAATGCCACTAATTTCAAAAACACTGCACTCACATAAAATTCTCCCCTTGAATTGTCATATTTTCATACTGCCTATGTACTCCCTCAAAGTATAGTTGTAATTCTCCTACTACTTCATCATTCTAGAATTATTTGCAGCACAAGCCTGGCTTATCCACCTGCATGTTAAAAAAAGATAATAGATTTAAAATGGAATCAAATACAAGTGGCTAATAGCTAATGGTTAAGACCAGTTTGCATGGCCAGTCAAACCAGTTTACAATAAAAAACTAATATTGGAATTTCTTGTTTCTGTTGTTGTTTCTCTTCAAATATCTCGAATCAATGGATTTGTAGAATAGTTTGTATTCCATCTTCATTTACCAAAATCCAATGTCTAAGAGTGTCAACTTTCCCAAACTAACCAGAGGGAGTTCATTAGAAAAAATGTTTTAGGAAACCACATCATGCCTTCAGATGGAACTTCTGAGAACATTTATATACAAAAATCAAGTTCAACACTAACTAAACTTTTTACTGATATAGGCTGAGCAACCATATTAGGAATTATATGGTCTTAGAGTTGTAAAAGATCCCCTCGTTTTACAGGAAAGGAAACCTAGGCAGAAAAGGGAACTAATTTATTCAAGGTCTAAGTAGAGGTGTCCGTTATCTGAATCCAGTTCTTCTGATTCCAAATCCAGTACTCTTTTCACTATACTGTGCTGCCTCCCACACTATTCTGTTTAGTGAAGTTGATGTTGGGCAACTAAGTACAAGTTAAAGAGCTGTGAGCTCTCTGCCCACAGCATTGTATATCAAAGCACTGGTTCTGAAGTCATGAAATTTAGGTTCAAATCCTAGCTCTGCTTACTAGATATGCAATTTTAGACGTCACCTTATTTCTCAGGACCTCAGTTTCCCCATCCGTAACATGAGAATAGATTAGATGATCTCTTGGAACTCTTCTAGCTGATTTAGGTCCTTAATTCTGGCAGGATCTCACCTTCCCATTTTGTAAAGTGAGGTGTTAGATGACTCTCAAGCTCTCTTTAAAAATTTATGTTGCCTTTTACTAAGTGACTAACCCTCTGGAAAGGGAGATTTATTTTATGCAGGTATACCTCAGTTGGCAGAAAGTGGTCACTGCAAGAACCTTGAAGACAGCTAAATAAAATATGTTCTTTTTCCTCTGCACCCAATATTCCCATTTTTCCATTATTTACTAGGATATGTATGTAGCCTTAGCAACTTTCGGACCAGATAATGCTCTTTGCTTATACCTTTCTAATGTACTCACCCTGCAATTTAGTGTTATCTGTGCTGTGTAGTATTTTATCCTGACAGTAGACTGAGAGCTCACAAAGGCAGAGTTCTTATCTATCTCAACGTATTCATCCCAGGCTGGAGCATAAATGTATGTGCTTGAATATAAAAGGCAGTTAATACAGGTTTGCTTCAGTTAACATATTACTTTAAAGTTCTGTGATTCATCTACATGTGTACTACCTCTACTGAAGCAGAATGATGCCACTCTACAACCCTTTAAGAATGAACTAAGTTTTATTAAGATTGTTACATATACCATCCTCCCCTAGAACTGCCCCCCTCCAAAATCCATCTTCTGGTGACCAACCTTCTAGTGATGAGTCTCTGCTCTTAGGGTAGGTTGTACATCTGTCCTTGGATGCCAGAACCAAAGTCCATCCCCAGGTCTGCATCTGAAGCCTCTCTAGATTTAATGGGACTGTCAGAGCTAAAGTTTGACTGCCAGCCAGTCAAACTTTAAGTCCATAGGATCATTGCCATACTATGTTGGAGATTGGTGGTGTGATTTCCATAGCCTAAGGAAAAGGCAGGTTTTTCACCTACCTTTCCAGTGTTATTTCTCATTATGCCCCTTTCATGGTCATTCCACACCAGCAAAATTGGCCTGCTAGTCAACATTCCATCTTGAGGCCCTATGTATTTGAGCCCTCTCCACCTCCCAGAATCCCTAGCTTCCTTCAAAGCATAGCTCAAATGCTGCCTTTCTACATGAAGCAGTTCTTAATCCCCTGGGGTGTTAGTACTCTCCTTTCTGAATTTACTTCATTTTACACTTAGTATTTACTATAGCTCTGTACATAGCTCCTAAGCTCCTAGTAGAATGTAAGATCCTTAAGGACAGGAACGCAGTTTTTGTATCTCTAGGACCTAGCAGAGTGCCATGCACACAGGAGGCACTTAACGTCTGTGGACTTTGAAACATGTACATTTCCAAGTGGCCAGAAGCTTCCCTCCACTTAACAAGGGGGCCTTATTTGTTAATTTGTAGAGGAATGCATATGAAGAGAAAGGAAATGGCAAAGGGTACATGATAGAGACAGGAAGGCTGTGCTGCCTGTCAGAAAAAGTTATTCACTGACCAGATAGCAAAGAGGAAATATACCCAGATTAGATCTTTACCATCCACGGTACAGCCAGCCCAGGCAATCTACAGCCCATTTAAAAATTCAGGGGGTGGGGAGAGGTTTATAACAAACAACAGTGATAACAGAAGGTTTGTGTGGGATGATGATAAGTTTAGGTCTAAAATGAGCAGTGTCTCTTGTAATGAGCTGTTGCTGGGAAGTAGGGCTCTCTCAGTGCTATAATTTGCTGGTTCACCAGTCTGAACCACATTTAAAGAACAGTGCTTTTTTTCGATAAGAGGTGAGGAGGGAGGGCTGAAATAAGCAGAGAAGCATAGTGTCCAGGGTTGAGAGGGAAGGAAAAGGGAATAAACATTTATACAGCACCCACTATGTGCCAGGCACTGTGCTAAGCATTTTTTCATTATCTCATTCGATCCTCAAAACAACCCTGTAAGGTAAGTATTATTATCTTCATTTACAGAGGTTAACTAACTTCCCCAAGGTCACACAGCTAGTGTCTGAGGCTTGATTTGAGCTCAGGTCTTCCTGACTCCAGGCCCAGCACTCTATCCGATATGATACCAGCTGCCTCTAAGAAGGGTAAGTGGTATGAGGGTAAGCAGGACTTAGAAGCATTATGTGTAGGGAAAGGGGGATTTGTGGGACAGGACTATGAAAGGTGTCATGGGGGCTGGGCAGAACTGAAAGGGGTCAGGTGGGACTATAGCAGACAGGCTGGGGGGCAGTGTAGGGGAGAAGGGAGTTAGAAGGAGTAACTGGAAGAGGCAACAGGACAGAAGCACATGTAGTCTTCAAGGATGAGAGAGGAGATTGGCCTCTCTATAACTTCACTATCAACTTGGCACTTTTGAAAGGAATCTTACTTTTTCACACGTGGCAAAAACCAGAAAAATAGCAAAGGCACAACAGATCAAAGATAATCAACCCAAAGTGATAACAAACCTTTTACGAAGTTGACAGATAACATTTATTAAAACATGTCATACAAAAGGGCATGGTCTCTTCTATAAGAAGAAAATATTAAACAGTAACATTAAATTAAGTAAAACCATGCTGTACAATGAAGACAGCAATATTATATAAAGACAAAACTATTCAACCTTTGCAATACAGGCATAACATTTCACAAAATATCAATAAGATATGCAACCTTAAATGACAATTTCCTTAGAATAAAACTATGTAGCTCAAGGAAGATTCACCTGACTTGCATAAATAAAAGTAAATTTCTGGAAGAAATATTGGAAACCCCATAAAAAAGGAAACAAAGCAGCAACAACTGACATATGACACAAGCTTCAAGCAAGGAAAAAAAATCACATTTTAAGAAATGTGTTCCAGCATTTTCCCTCAGGGCACCGTTCAGTATAGTTATTCTAAGTTAAAAACAGATTCATTGAAATAGTTAAGTAGCAAATACTTTGCCATTTCAGAGAAAAACTCTGGTTTCATTGAATAAAGATGGAACCTTCTGAGTTAGCAACCCAATAAAGCATCTTCAATAAATATTAGTGGCACAAGTCAAATAAAATTCACTTAAGATTATATTGGAGGAGATTCTGCATGGGTTTAGTCTCATTCGTTACTACTCCCAAGTCATCAAAATGTGGACCTTATGAAACTAAGACCCTGAATTTGGCAGTATCTGAACTCTATGCAATCTTTACACATGTAGTCTGTAGTACCTCTTGCCCTGGGGGAAGAAAAGGTATTAATGATGTTCTTGTGCACACATTCCAATTTCACTTCCAAAGTACCTAGCAATGCACACCACACATAGAAGGGAAGAACTAGACCACAGAGTTCTGGGGAGTATCCTAATGGACTCTTCAAGAATAATAGCCTTAAATTGGTTATCACCCCTAAACTGGGGGAAGGGGAATGAGGGGACATTAGTTACAAATTCTTTTCTGTTCAGTCTGAACTGGTGACCATAAGAAGGGAACTGAGAAAGGTCTGGTCTAGTAGTCAGAATCAAAGGGCTGGGACCCAAGAACTCCTGAGGTTAATCCCAAATGATCCCAGGGTGGCCTTGGGAAAAGGCACTTAACCTTTGCCTCAATTCCCTTTCTTGTAAAATGGCGATGTCTACCTTATGAAGTAGATGATTTTTATGTCCTATCAGTGCTTCTAAAATTAAAAGCATGATATAAGTGCTAGCATTAATAATGTCATGTAACATTCACAGTCCTCATTAAGTGAAGCCTTTTTAAAAAAATCAGGATAAGGGAAGAACTCAAGCTAAGAATTGAACAAAAACTGTCTATACTGGAGGGGATGTAATATTATCACTACTGTATCTACAGAAGGCTTTCTAAGTGTGACCTCTCCCACTCCCTTCTGTGCAATAATTTTGAAAAAAGATATTTCTAAACCAGTGCTGAAGCTAGAGAAAAAAAGAATATGAGAGAGTAATCATCCTCAACACAAAGATGGTAATTGAATGAGGATTCCAAAGGGGATAGAATTACTTTATCTTAAAAAGGTAAAGTTTGCAAAATTTCTCTCTTAATAGACATATAGTAAGCATTCTTCTCCAAGCTTCTCCCTGCCTACCAAACCCATCCCCTCTACCAGCCCAACTCATGCTGGGTGAAGATTGTGTGCTATCTGAATGTGGTCAGCATTAGAGTGGTCCCACTAAGAGTGTCTGGGGTTGATTTGCTTACCATACTATTTTTTAAAATGAAACCCAATATTTTATATAAACAGCACAGGACAACAGACAAGTTGAACATGGATTTTAAAAATAAGAATTATAAATTAGTAGTTGGTATACACATCAGGATTCCTACAAAAGGCATCGATCTATTTGAATAAGGTAAAATTGCAGTTAACATATTAAATCCTTGCAAAACTGATGTCAGAGATGACACAGGATAAGAATTTGGAGATTAAGTAAGAAAGTAGTGGAATAGATTAAAAAAATCTTCAAATTACTAGTGACAACATTGTTTCACTGAAATGAACAGAGTTGAAAGATATGCATTCCCTATATTTGTATTTTCTAGCTCAAATTCTTATAAAACTTCCCAACCTAATTTTTTAAAGGAAAGCTTTCAAATTAGATAAGAAATATACTTTGCTAACACCTCAGCAGAAGGTGAAGATATTTGGCAGAAGTAATTGTTTCACAACATCATTAATAATATTAATGGGAGTCATAAAGCAATTTCTCATCACACAGAAGGACTAGGACCACTTCAAAGAGTAGGAAAGAATTGAGTTGGATTGTATCGTCACCTCTACACAATTCCAGCCATGTAAACAACGAAAAAGACTGGCAACTGGCAGATGTTTCAATATTAAGGAAACAGTATTAATGTGGCAATCAATTAGGAGGTAATATATAGTTTCTAGGTTAAAAAACAATATATGTATAAAGAGATTTAAATACAAAGTGCTTTTCTATATTGAGAAGGATACAGTGTTAGTGAGTAGATTCCCTGTTAATTATGTTGATTACAAGAATGAGCTACTTTCCCTTTGTCCACATACAGTGTTCAGAACTTGAATTCTTAGGAGTTAGCAGGTTGAGTAAGTCCATTGCCAGCAATGGCAACCATATTTGTGCAAAGCCAATTTTTTTAAACCAAATTTCAGTTAAGAGTTCAAGGAAAAGCTATTTTTTCTTATGAAATGAAAACATTTATACTTAAAATTTGGAAGCAATCAACCAGTGAGTCAAAAGAAGTTAGTATAATTATAGCACCCTGTCCCACCCCAATGAGAAATCTAGGTATATCACAGAGCTTATATATTCGGAATATGATTTATTTCTTTTCTACAAAGCAGTCTTCAATCCAATACATCAGACTGATAGGGAGAAAAAAAACCTCAGAACTGCCACTTTCTTATTTTCTATACATACAGATGTGTGGACTTGTTAATTTATGCAGCAGTATAATTTGGGAGCTTGACTCTCCAAACTGCTCTGCTAAAAATCAGGTTTTTTTTTTCTCCTTTTCCATTCTAAAATACTTTCCAGTCCTCTAAAAAGATATGCATTATGGGCTAATGTGGATCTATTTATTTTAAAGAGCTACCACCTCCTTTTTATACAGGTACCAATGCTCAAGTTGGATGACAATGAAGCAGAGAATACAATGTGCCATCCAAACAATTTGTTACCAGCTCTTCTCTGCCTTACTCATGCTGCATTCTGTTTCTAGTTTTTTGTGGCTTCATAGCTACCAGGCTATATTAAACCAACTCCTGAAACACAAGGGCTCCTAACTATAATCTGTAATTATATCTGTTTATCTGTAATTGTTTCTTCCCTGTTACCTACGAGTGACAGATTTTCATTAGAAAGCTCAACTATCTGCAATCGGCCCACAACTCTGAGCAGCAGCAGGTAAGACTTATAATCAGGGTTACAATAGGTCCAATATGTAGAGCTCACCTAGGGACTCTGCTGGAGTGGTAGCTTCCAGTCACTCACATGAATAAGAACTGGAATATCAAGCCAATTAGAAATACCAATTTCTGGTAACTAGTTCTACACCTAGTGAATCACAACTAGATACAATTTTTTAAACTTCAATATACTAAAATATAAAACCTTGTGTGGGTTATATCAAGAATTTGATACACATTACTGTAGTATCATCAAAAAAAAAATGAAGCTTGTACCATGTTACTATTGAATCATGTTAGAATGTTACCTACTTTGCATCCTCCTTCATGGTTTTAATTAAAATACCCTTTAAAAAGATAAAACTTAGACCAAAAGAATTCTATTTAATTTCTCCTTCGAGGAGCCATATCATTTGAGCTTTTTACACAGCAGAGGATTTGTTTGGTGAGATAGCTATTTAACCTAAACAAATTCAGACCGTCTACTCCAAGTTTCATTAATAAAGGCAAAATAACATTTTAACAGGACCAAGTTATGAGTGACCAAAAGTTGTATCTAAAAACCAAAACCAAAACCAAAACCTCACATTTTGAGCCCAGTTCTAAATGCAGGTGGCTACATTAAAAACAAAATAAAACAAAAATGGCCCACCTACATCACAACTGGCCTGAAGGTTGAAAAGTTAGCTGAGAGGTGGGTTAGCAGAGACTGAACTCTCAGGGCAGGACTCAAGCATAATGACTTTAGAAATTAGACTTTAAAAATTGGCCTACTTACATACAGTCTTTCAGAAATATCCTCCAATTTTTAAGCTAGTCTCATAATAGAAAGTACCACACATCATCTGTGCACACAATTTGCATAATTATAATAGTTTATTTTTGTGCACACCGCTAAAAAAAATCCACGTCCTATTTTTAATTAACATCAGTAGTATTTTGCTCAGCCTTTGCAGCTTCATATGACTTGGTACAAGAAGTCACATGCCGGTGAAAACTGTCCCGCCACATAAATCGTTTCCCACAGATATTACACTCATATGGCTTTATGCCTGTGTGAATTTTCATGTGGCCAACAAGGTGATGTTTCATTTTGAATTTCTTACCACAGACACCACAGCCATAAGGCCGAAGACCAAGATGCATGCTCATATGCCGATCTCTCTGACTCTTGTGAGTGAAGCTTTTCCCACACTGACAAGGGTACAGCTTGTCAGAAGCTGAGAACCCCAAGTGGGAAGCTTCTTCTTTAATGCCTGTCACCATTTCAATGCTATCACTATAGCCTGCTGCTATAATAGTATCCTGTCTGTGGCTACTAAGATTCCCATCTGCTCTTTCTCCAGAAAACTCCTCCATAGAAGAGCCATAGAAATCAACTTGCTCATCATAATTACTTTCATCAGCTTGTTCATCAAACTCATTTTCAACTTTTTTTTCACCAATGTGAAAGTCCTCATCTACCCCTGAAGACTGGATAGAGTGATCTGTCTGTATGGTATTGATTGATTCAGTGACCTGGTGCTCATCATAAGCAGCATGCACATCAACACCTTCACAGTCCTGTTCAAATCTTTCTGGCTTCACATGGATCCAACGTTTGTGAGACATGATGCTGGGCTTGCTATATATGGGCCTTGTATAATGATATTCAGCACTATCACTGGCCCCTTCTTCACCATCCTGACTGGTCATTTCAGTACTTAGTCTATCATGTTCTGTTGAGGAGTTGCTGGGAAGATACTCATGTTCAGTTAGCTGAGACGACAATTCATCTTTGGAACTCTCTTCTTCATTCTCTCCATCTCTCAGTTCTTGGGTTTTAGGGAAATCTGGGTGTCCACCAGAACCAAGCTCAAAGTTTTCAACTAGGCCATTGTAGCTACTGCTGCTTGGTGACTGATGATCATTGCCATGATTTAGCTTTTGACAAAGGACTGTAGGATTTCCTTCTAAAACCTCAGTGCATTTGTCTACCACATGCCACATCTGGAGGAAACTGGCTGCTGTCAGATAACTGACAATTTCTAAAGCAGGCATTACTAGTCGTCCTGTGTAAGTAGAGAGAAGGATGTTCTCAAAAACCCTTGGATTCATAACATCAGGCAAAACTATTCTTCTGCTGTTTTTCAGTAGCACCTGGTCACAAAAGTAAGGTGAGCTGGCAGCAAGAACAGCCTTATGAGCCCTGAAAAGGTGTCCTTGGACTACAATGGAAACATCACATAATTGTCCTTGTTGTCTCTGCTGGTTTAGTTTCTGCAAAATGGTGCTAGAAAAATCGGGAAATTCCACTCGAAAAGAACTTGTTCCAGACTCCATTTCATTACAAATCTAGTTCAGTACTGCAAGAGAAAGAAAAATTATTAACAATTCCAAGCTAATGAGAAATCTGCTCTACCTCCTTTTCACTCATCATCTTCAATTCCCACAAAAAAAAGAACCCTTTCACCAAAACCACCACCCTTCCTCCAAGTACCACCAGAGTCAATAGCTTTTATCTTTTCCCTTCTTGACGTGTGTGTGTGTGTGTGGTATGATAGATTTTGACACATAGTCTATGATAGAACTAAGGCTTGTCACAGTGAGCAAAAAATAAACATCACCCTTGGGGAATAGTGGAAGACATCTAGTGTTGTTTCCCAGGATCTTCTGTTTACCTGTAACTACTGGGAGAGAGGGAAGATGTAGAATACTAAGAAACAGACCTCACAGGTCTAATTCTCTAACAAATAATATCTTATTCTCTAATAGAAAATAACCCAGAAAGGAATCAGCCCTTCAGTAAGAATGAGAGAGAGCTTGGAGAGGAAGAAGGGCAAAATTTAGGAATCCCTTGGTCTAGATCCCTAGAGTCCATTTAGCAAAGTTTACTAGGACCTGATTTAATACCCACTAAAGTCTCTCTACAAAGGAATAAGAGTACTCATTGGCAGATGCAAGGGATAAGGTTGACTAAATAACTTCTAATATTCTAGATCCTATAAGGAAAAGAACAGAAGGCCAGTGAAAACCAAGTACAGGGCTAAACCCTTTGACATCCTCATTCATTTCTTTACTTTAAAAAAATTATTGATGCCTTTTGTTTTTTACATCAGTCATTTCTGCACATATTACCCCACTCCTCCTTCAGAATCAAACACTTCCCTGTAACAAAGAAAAACAGTTAATGAAAAACAATTGATATGACCTCACTTGTCAATTTACACAGTGGCAAAAGTCCTCTTCTGCTCTGTGAAGAGGAAGATTTCATTACTGGTTCTCTGGGGCTAAGAACAGCTATTATAATTAATCGAGTTCAACTTCCTTAAAGTATTCTTTTCATCTACATTACTATGGTTGCTGGGTATTAACGTTCTGGTTTTACTTCATTTTGCATCAATTCAAATAAATCTTCCCATATTTCTCTGAATCCTTCATTTTTATTCTTTCTTAATGCATAAAAATATTCCATTATATTCATAAACTACAGTTTGCTCACCTATTCCCCAATGTTATGAGTACCCACTTTGCTTTCAGTTCTTTGCTATCACAATAAGTGATGCTATGAATATATTGGACCTTTAGGTCTTTGATTTTCTTGGGGTATGTGCACAGTAGTGAGAGTAATGAGTCAAAGGGTAAGAAAATTAATCATTCCAATCATAAAATTCCATACAGTTTTCTAGAAGAGTTAGACCAATTCACAGTTCCAACTACAGACTTATTAATGTGCCTGTCTTCCTTTAGCCTCTTCAACACAGAATATTACCAACTTTTGTCACCTTTACTGATTTGCTGAGTGTTAAAATAAAATATCAGAGTTGTTGTAATTTATATTTCTCTTCTTAGTGATTTTGGAGTATGACTACATATAGTCATTAACAGTTTGAAAACCATTTGGGTCCTCTGAACAGTCTTCTGTAGAGGAATAGCTCCTAGCCTTACACATTTGTGGTAACTCCCTATATATCTAACCTTATTTACTTCTAAGCGGTTTTGGTTTACATAGTAAGTAAATCTTACTGTATCACTCTTGGGTAACTGTATTTAGGCAATTAAGCTCTGAAGACAATTCAAAAAGAAAACATGTTAAATATTTCACACAGCACAAACTACAGAGAAGGAGAAAAAAGTAAATGTTTCTAGTTCATAGCAAACAATAACAAAAAATGACACTAACAATCTCAAGCAAGTCACTTTACCTTTTTGGGCCCTAGTTTCCTCCTCTGTAAAATGAAGGGGTTGAACTGGATGATATCTAAAGTCTCTACCAGGTCTAAATCCTATGATCTTAAATATCATCAAGCAAAAGGGGTTGGTTTTTCTAGATCACCTTCTATATACATTATTTAAATGTATTCCAATAAATAAAATCACATAATCTGCTACAAATCTACAAAATATGGGGGTTGAACTAGATTATCTCTCAAGAGATATAATTCCAAGTCTACATAAAAATCCAATTATTTTATTAAGTCTTTTATCCTGTGACTGCCCTAAGTCAAACTGCTCAGATGATCTAGACCATCAAAATTTTGTCCCTTTTCCAATGAATCAGACCTAAAAGGTACACTAGTGATTATCTAATCCAAAGGTCTCAAAGACCCTCCTGAGTGTAGCCAGAAACAAATTAAAATGCAATTGGGAAATATTTTACAAAATAAATAATACAATAGAACATAATAATGTCAATATGCTGTTTTCTAGGTTAATATGCAACTGCAGGAATACTTATGTACAACTAATTTAGTGACCCCTGTTTCCATTTGACTTTATCCTCACTGATCTAGTTCACCTGCCCCTCTGCATTCTACAGTGAAGGAAAATGAGCCCAGAAATTAAGGCCGCTGAAGTTCCTTGCCCAAAGTCACAGAGCAAGAGTTAGTACAGAAAACTGCTGACTACTAGTCCAGTGTTTTTTCCATTTAGTTGCCCCTTACTAAATGAACTCAATCCTTAGACAAGTTATCAAAAATTGATATTAAATAGTAAGTCTATACAAAGGATGAATGAATATAAGTAATTACATTTTCTTGTCTATAACTTATAGGCAACTTAACTACTGAGAATTACATTGTAAGTAAATGGAAATTGCCAAATTCAGTATTGTGGGCACCACAGGATTCCTTAAGAACTGCAAAAGTTTGATTTCTATTTCACATGCTTCCACTAGAAAATCAGAACTTCCCCAATGATTCAGAATAACACTATCATAAATAATATATTATAAACACCCCTGACAGACAAAATCTGAAATACATTTCATATTGTCAAAAGACATCAAAATACTAGTTTACTAAATTATTAATGATTACCAATGTTAGGTAAATCTTGTATTTGTAGAATCAACAATCAAGCTAGTTTTATTCATCTTAACATGTATGCATCTTTACTACTTCAAAAGATCCATCATTTCATATACTGATGTGGGTACTCCCTCTACAGACACAGAGCACATAACCTCCAACATCTTTAGCAGATGGCTCCTTAGTTCAACAGAATTGCAGTTCATCGCCAGGCACGTACTGAAGGCTTTTTCAGTTTAGTAGGGCTTTGCCAAAATGTGTGCTCTGCAGGCAGAGCAATTTATGCAATAGTCCAAGGTCATCCTCATGTCAAGTGAAGTACTGCAAAAAGACTTTAGTTCTTCAGGTAGTAGTTGCATTGTTTAAGTATTAATTTCAGAAGGAGAAGTTGTTATATGAAATCAAAGTCTGTGGATACAGATTTTTTTAAACTTTAAGAAAACATCATGAGTGAAAAGATTCTTTTCCAAGTCTCTCATAAGAAAATATCTGGGAACCAGATTAATAAACTAGTTCAAATGTTAAACACTACATGTTCTTCATAGTAACACTGTCAATGAGGCAGCTAGCAGATTAAGTCACAGAATATTTTATTAAGCAGCTGAACTTTTCTTAACTGGACATGTGGCATTTTTATGTAGTTTGTACATTTAGCAACATCCAGTCCTTGACCTCTCTCCTATAGTTCCTTCTGACAACCCAGACAAATAATGATACTTACCAAACCAACACCCCCACATTCACACTCCTGACCCATGCAGAATGGCAAATATGAATTTATTTGTTAAAAAAAAAGCCCATTTTATATAATTTAATGGCTTCTTTTGTATCTATTATTCATTCAACCACACAACATTTATTAAGCACCTACTATGTACAAGGTATTGTGAAAGCTACAAAGATAAATATAACAAAGCTCCTTTTCTTCAGAAGCACAAGGAAGTACACTAAGAGATCCTTTTGCCCAGTTCCCTCCTTTTATTGATGAGGAAGAAAAACAATAAGCTCCCAGCCAAGGATGGAAGACACCTAATGAGAGCTGTATTTGCCTTGAATCTTGCAAATCTAGTCAAAAGGACCTTAAAATAATAAAGAAATGGGTTGTCTACATATATCCAACAAGCTACGTATAGACACTTCAATTTGTGGGAAGAATATAATCTACTTTTCCAGACTCCTTTACAAAAACACTCCAGCCAAATAGGCCTACTCATCACTGCTCCATAGACAGCTCATTTCACCTCCACTCTCCCTGACTGTGTAAAGGCCTGGAATCACTCCTTCCTCACTTCCAACTCCTAGAATTACTAGCCTCCTTCACAGCTCAGCTTAAGTGTCACTTTTTACAAGAGGCTTAGACTAATCCTTTCAGTTGCTGTTACCATTTCCCCTGGAAATTACTATATGTTTATTTTGTACTGACTTTTATAATTGCTGCCCCTTAAAAGAATATAAGCACTTTAAGGTCAGGGACAGCTTCCATTTTGCTGTTGTACCCCTAGTACTTTGCCTGGATTGACTACAAATTTTTGTTACATAATCTCAACTGGGCTTTCGCTTTAGTAAGGTAATCTTTTTACATTTTCCTAATTGACTCCCCATCACACACACACACACTACAGCAGCTATTCCAAACCTTTTCATTCCTCCTCAAGTCTTTCTTCCATAGCACTTCTCCCCCATCCTCTCTGCTAAGGACTTAACCTCATACTTCACAGAAAGAATTGCGGTCATTTTTCAAGGGCTCCGTCTTTTCCTCTTTTCCTCATCTCACATCACTCGGACATCTTCCCCCACTATCTTCTCCTTCACTTGACTCTCACAAAGAGGTAACCTTTTTCCTTGCCAAGGCAAACTTTCCTTCATACATCCTTGACTCCACTCTGGCTGATCATCCCCCTCTATCATCCTCACTACAATTTCTCTCAGCTACTGACTGCTTCCGTATTGTATATAAATGAACCTTTTCCACCTCCCATCCTTAAAAAAACCCTCACTTGATCCCAACATCTCTACTAGACACTATCCTATGTCTCTCGTCTCAGTCCTTAAACTGTCTAGATTCTGTACTTCCACTTTCTCTCTTTACTCACTCCCCGAACTCTCTGCAATCTGGAACTCATAATTCTACTAAAACTACTGTCAGGCTTTTCTCAATCCTCATCCTTCTTGACCTTTCTGTAGCCTTTGACACTACTGATCACCAGCCTCTCCTAGACACCCTCTTCTCCACAGATCTTCATGACATTAAGCTCTCTTCTGGTTTTCCTTCCCACCCTGGTGATCTCATCAACTCCCATAGTTCAATTATCATCTCAACACAAATGACTTTTAGATTTATATATAAAGCCTTAATTTCTCTCCTGACCTCTAGTCTTACATTGTTATCTACCTTTTGGATATCTTGAATATGATGTCCTGTAGGCATGTCAAAATCAATGTCTAAAACAAAAATGATCCTCTCCCCTACCACCCCAAACCTTTTGCTCTTCCCAACTTTTCTATTAAAAACAAGGAGACTATCATCCTCACAGTCATCCAGGTTCACAACCATTGTGTCATCAACGTCCGATTCACCCTACATATGCAATCTGTTGTTAAGAGGGAACTAGGTGGCACAGTGGATAGAACAATAGGCCTGGAGTCAGGAAAACTTGACTTCAAATCTGACCTCAAATAACTTACTCAGTGTGTGACAAGTCATTTAACTTCTATTTGCCGTGGTATCCTAATCTATAAAATGAAGATAATAATAGCACCTACTTCCCAGGAATGTTGTGAGGATCAAAAAAGACAATAATTGTAAAGCACCACAACGCCTTGCACCCTACATAAATGTTAGCTATTATTATTATTATTTTTAGATCTTACCTTTTCTATCTTCATGTCTCCTTCCCACTCACACAACTAAAACCCTGGTGCAGGCCCTCATACTACAATAGTCTACTGGTTGATCTCCCTGCCTCAAGTATCTCCCCACTCAGACTATTCTCCCCTCAGCTGCGAAGGTGATTTTCCAAAAGCACATGTCTGACCATATCATATACCACTCTCCCCACTCAATAAATTCCAGTGGCTCCCTATAAAATCCTGTTTGGAATTTAAAGCCCTTCACAACTAGGGCCCTTCCTACTTTCCTTCTTATACTTTACCTCCCCCTTCACATATTCTGTAATTCAGCATCATTGGTCTACTTCCTATTCATTACACAGGATACTCTATCTCCCAACTCTGCCTTTCACTGGCTGTCCCTCATTCCTGGAATGCTCTCCCTCCTCACCTTCAGCTCCTTCAAGAGTCAGCTCAAATCTCTCCTTCTGCAAGAAACCTTTTCCAGTTCTCCTTACCCCTTTCTAGTGCCTTCTCTCTGGAGATTACCTTCCCTTTACACTGTATTTATCTTGTATACAGTTATTTAAATTTTGTCTCTCCCATTAGAATGTGACATCCTTGAGGGCAGAGACTGTGTTTTTGCTTTTCTTTGTATCTTCAATGCTTAGGACAGTGCCTGGCACAAATATGCACTTGATAAATGCTATTTGACTGACCGGACATAGCAGGTGCTGAATAAATGTTTGAAATTAATGAAAAAACAGCAGCAAGAAATTCACAGGACACAAAACCCAAGAAAGGAACAAATAATAAAATCCCATGGGGTCAAGATACCTACACACCAAAGAACAATGTATGAGCAATGAGCAAGGTGAACTAGAAATTCTAACCAAGGAGGCAAATTTGAACTCTTCTCTATCAAGAGACTTGGTAGGGATGAGACCCATGCATAGAGAGTTTTCTGGGAAAAAAAAAAAACTCATTCAAAAGCAACAGAACAAACAAAGAGGCAAGGGGCAAGGGGCAAGGGGCAAGTAGCACTGTATGTGTATTAAGAAGCTATATATAGTTATGTGAGGAAATCCAGAAAGGGAATGGGAAGTTGGAAGAGTAAGTTGGAAAACATTTTTGGGTGAGCATCAATGGAGGCATAAGCTGAAAGAATATTATCACAAACTTATATTCTGTCCAGACCAGCTGGCCAGAAAGAGGAAAGAGATGAGAAATGCAGGAAACAAATCAAAAGCCCTTCACTGAGACACAATACAATAATGATGGTGGACTTCAATTTTCTAGTATAATTCTCTCTGCCAAAAGCAGAGCAGCTAAAAATTTCCTGATGTGCCTTACTGATAACTTCATGCTTTAAATGGTAAAGGAACCAAATGGAGAACTTCTATTCTGGATTTGATTCTCATAAGAAGTTTTTAAAAACTAGCTACTTGGGGTAGAAATGATTGTTTTAACTTAGAGATAAGTGACCACTCCATTGCAGAATAGATGACAGAGGAAAAGTCAGGCAAAATCTAATGTGTTCCAGATTTTTTTTTCTTATTTAAAAAAAAGTATTGGCACTTTTATATCACTTTTATTTCTAAACATAACATTCTCTACCCAATTAGTCTTCCCATCCTACATTCTAGGAGAACAAATTTAAAAGTGCACAGAAAAAGAATAGGTAGGATCTCATAATCAAAAGTTCTTTAAGAATAGTAAAGCCAGGAGGGATGGCAAATTCTCAATAATGGAATTTCAAAGATACAAAGAGAAAAAATTCTGATGAAGAAAAAGAGAGGCAAAAGGGGAAATGTCTAAAAAGATTAAAATGGATGTACAAGTTGACTTTTGAAAGACAAGAGAGGTTGGAAGCAAGGACAGATAATGGAGAATAAATATGTAAGTAGTATGTCCTTTAGGAATGCTTTGGAGGACAACAGCTCACAATGTGCTCAGGTTGGCAAGGAAAAAGAAGGATAACAAAGATGGAAAAGGAAGACAATAAAGGAAGAGAGAAGAACCTCTCCTCAGGGTGTCTGGACAATAACAGGAAATGGAGAGAGGGCAGAGCTATCACAATCTTATTTTGTTTCTGTTTCCTCTGGCAATAGAGAATGATCTTTAGATTGGAAAAGAGAGAACAGAAATGGCTAACAGGGAGATAATGAGAACAATCACCTACCTTTTATGAGATCCAGACACAGGCGAGATGAACTACATTCTTGGGGAACTCAACAACCATTAAATGCTTACTATGTTCCAGGAACTCTACGTGGCACTGAGGAGAAAAAGGAAAAAAAAAATATCCCAACACTCAGCACAGCACCTGACATAGTAAACACTTAATAAATGCTTTATCTATTTATGTAAAAGTCTCTGCCCTCACAGTGCTTACTTTCTAACAGCTAATCAGAGAATTATATAATTGCTGAGGCATTAATAGGAAAGCTTCTAAAAATTGTACAAAGACATCTAAAGAATTAAGGAATGACAAATATGTCTCAATTTTCAAAAAAGGGATGAGAGTAGACCATAATCAGTGCAAACCATAATCAGTGAATTGACTATATTATTCAAAGTACAGTTAATAAGAAAAGAAACAACAGTCACAAAGAGCAAATATGGCTTCATCAAGAACAGGTCATGTCAAATGAACTTCATTTCCTTTTTCTGACAGGTTTACTAAGGTGGTAGAAGAGAGGAATGCTACAAATATATTTTATCTAGATTTTGACAAAGTAATTGGCCAAGCGTATCATATAATTCTTGTAGAAAAGATGAGTAAACATGGACTGGACATTGTAATTGGAGGAATTCAGAACTGGGTGAGTGCCTGGACCCAAAGAGTTACCTATCATTAATGACCTGATGTCAATGTGGGAGTTCTCCAGTGAAGCACTCTGGAGAACTATGTATGCTTGGTTTTCTGTTGTTTTAAATCCTTATTAATAACTTAGATAAAGAAATAAATTGTATCCTTGTCAAGTCTGAAAATGACACAAAGCTGAGAGGGATGGCTAATATACAATATGATAGTGTCAAGATTCAAAAAGAACATTGAGCCAAATATACTAAGATGAAATTTACTAAGAACAAATCACAAGTATAAGATAGTAGTTTATCTGAAAAACAAAAAGGTTTCAGTAGATTACAAGTGACTGAGTTAATAGTATGATACAGTAATCAAAAATGCTAATATTATTTTGAACTACTTTAAGAGAGCTATAGGGTCCAGGAAACTGGAAATGAGAGTGCCACAAACTGCCCTGGTCAGACATCATCTGAAATACTGTGTTCAGTTCTGGCTGCCATATTTTAAGAGGAAAATTTATGAGGTAGAGGACAGTCATGATTGAGAAGAGCCTTCAGATCAAGCAATACTACAGAGATGTAAACACTAAGGCCTAAGGAGGTGAAGTGGCTTGTCCAACATTACACAGACCCAACTATTAAAAGGGCCATGACTCACTTTGAATGAAAGATTTTTCCAGCTCTAAGACCTATGATTCTTGTAAAACCACTGAGATAGCAAAGCAGAACTGAGAGAGAGAGCGAGTAAGAGTGAGAGAGCGCATTCTACTCACCTGCCATCGGCATCAGAGATGGTCCTGCTTAGACTCATACTTTAAACTCCTATCCTTCCTTATTTCTCCTAGCCCCGAGGACAATGAATATCTAACTGCCTAAGAATAAACCCCCAACCTGCCCCCATACACAGTCAACTCAAACTTCCTGATCTCTCAACCCCATTCATAACTGGCCACCTCCAATGCCTCACTTCAGCTCTGGCTGTTCTGTTACTAGCAAACTTTGTCCTCCCTTTTTGGCCTTTTTCCTCTTGTATTCCTCCTACCATCTTCTGGTTGACACTGCAACCCTGTCTACCCTCTGCAGTACTGGTTGCACGTCATCTTATATTTTACAGTATAATGGTCCTGAAATGGGAGTCAGACACTCCTTGCTCCTCATGGACACTTCCAGATTCTCCTAGTGCCAAAGTCACCCAGCAAACTCTCCTTTGAGGTTCTCTATTGATACCAGTCATCCAATCAAAATCCAGATGTTTGTTATTTACTGGCTCCAAAGTCATTCTCCTACCTTCTTCCAGAAGCCCTTATATTAAGGGACATCAAAATACATGTTAATGATCTCTCAAAGATCCTAATCATTCTATTTCTCAATTCACTCAGCTCCCATAGGCTATTCCTTCATTCTCAGTTACAAAAATGGCGACAACTTTGATCTTGCTAGTACCACAAGAGTTCAACCTCCATGATCAATAACTGAAATTCCTTTATCCTATCACAATCTGTTATCAAACCATCTCTCCTATATCCTATGCCTCCTAAACATATTCACTGTCTTCACCATAAACTCTAATTACTCCACTCCTAAGTACATTTCCAGGCTACCATCACTGCTCTGGCTTCACTTTCTTGTTTTCCCAAAACTGACCCTCTAGTTAACCCATTCAACTCTAAAATACCCTATAGTCTTGACTATCTATTCATACTTTGTCAAACCCCTAGATATCTGTCTCCTCTGCTCCCCTAATTGCTTCTTGTTCCCACTCACCACAATGCTACAAGTTATCCCAAATCTCTTCTTTCCTCAAGCCTCTATTACCACCACCTCTCACCCACTCCCTCAGCTGAGGACTCCCCTTAACAAGAAAACTGAGTCCATTTGCCATGGGCTTCCTCTCTTCACTACATCTAACAATTTCCTGATATCATTTCCCCATTCTCTGTTCCTTTACTCCAGTCTCCAGTGAATAGCTAGCTCTTTTTCCAGGATTTATGGGGTAATAAAGGAGGACTAGCCCTTTTGGGGGCTGCCCATCCACCTTTAGTGTCTACCTGCCACTCAACTCTCACCTATGGCTTCAAGAAGCTATAACACATACAGTGGCCATAACCCAGTAAACCATGTAGGCAGACAGGCTAAACCAGGTTTAGGGCAACCAAAGAGCCTCAAAACCCCCTGGTGAGTTAGCAGGGTGTCTACCCCAGGCATGTGAAGACTCCTCTCAGCAGAATGGGCAGATGAGAACAATTTCCTCTAACAATCATGAAGGTGGCTGAAGTAGGCCCTGTGGAATATTAGAGGTTGGTCAGATGTAGAAGATACCAAGGTCGTCTACTGCATCCATTATCAGTCATCCTGACTTTTGTCTTGCCACTGAACTGTGATGACTCTGGAAGAGAGAGGCTGACGATTTTGTGCAATTCTGCCTTACTTAAATCCAAATTCACCCACAAGTCATCACCCCATGATGTCACTGGTCCTCTTCAAAATGAAGAACAAACAAGTTATTTTTCCCACCAAGGCCAACCCCTCTGATTCCTTGATCCCATGCCCTCCCATAGTCTCTAACAGACTGCCCCCACAATAATTCCCCTTCTAATCTTAAAGGTCTCCATATCTTCTAGTTCCATCCTTGTTGCCTATAAACACACCTAAATCTCACTCATTATTTTTTTTAAAAACCTCCCTAAACCTTGACAATCCCCTCAAATTATCATCCTATATCTCTCTTATTTTTTCTCAGCCAAACCCCTAAAACAAAACAAAATCTATCTCAAGTAATTCCTCAATATCTTCTTTTCTTACTCACTCCTCAATCCTTTATAATCTGGCTTCTGAACTTATCACTCAACTGTTCTCCAAAGTTACCAATGATCTCTAACTTACCAAACCTAATGGCCTTTTGTCCATCCTTATCCATCCTGTCCTTTCTGAAGCACTTGATACTTATGACTACCTTCTCCTCTTGGATGTTCTCTCTTCCTTGGGTTTTTGCAATGTTGATCTCTCTCAGTTCTACTTCTATCTCTTTGACCAATCATTTCCAATCTCCTTTGCTTGATCATTCTTCATATGCCAACCCTAATTATAAGTATACCCCAAGGTTCTGCCCTGCTCCCTTTTTTTCTTTGTTCTCTACACTATCTCACTTGGGAACTTTTCATAAATTCCCACAGGTTATCATCTCTATGCAAATGATTCTCTCTTACACATATATAGATCTAGTCTCTGGAGTTCCAGTCCCACATCAGCAACTGCCTCTTAGACATTTCTAACTGGATCTTCCCTAAGGTTCTCAAACTCCAGATGTGCAAAATAGTACCAATCTTTCTCCCAAAACTGACTACTTAACAAACTTCCCTATTTCTGTCAAAGGCACCACCATCCCTCCAGTCACCAAGGTTTGCAACCCCACTGTCATCCTTGACTCCTTATGCTCACTAATCTCTAATCGCTCTTGGTCTAGTGGCTACTTCCCTACTCTCTACAAACAAGTTCATGTCTCTTCATCTTCAAGAGACCCTTGCTTGATCCATCTGTTCCTGCTATCATCTTGTATTTTGCTTCCTTTTTGTGGTTAAACTCCTTGAGAAAGCTAGCTACAACAGTAACTCCATTTACTCTCCTCTCACTCTCTTAACGCTTTGCTATCTGGATTCTGACCTTAACTGCTCTCTACAAAGATACCAACAATCTCTTACTTGCTAAATCTAAGTCCATCTTTTCTCAATCCTTATCCTTCCTGACATCTCTGCAGCCTCTTCTTCTTGATATTCTCTTTTCTTGGGGTTTTCATGACACTACTCTCTCTTAGTTCTCCTCCCTGTCTAACCATTGCTTCTCAGTCTCCTTTGCTAGATCTTTGTCCAGGTCACACTCACAAACCTTGGATGTCCCAGAAGGTTCTGTCTGTGGGTCCCCTTCTTTTTTTCCCTCTCTACTGTTTTGCTTGGTGATCTCATCAGCTCCCAATAATTCAATTATCATCTCTATGTGAATGATTCTCAGATCTATTTATGTAGCACTAACCTCTAGTCTCACATAGAATAATAACAATAATAGCTAACATTTTATAGAATGCTTTTTAAAAATTTGCTAAGCACTTTACAAATACCTCATTTTATCCTCACAACAACCCTGGGAGGAGACTGAGACAGATAGGGATTAGGTGACTTGCCCAGAGTCACACAACTAGCAAGTGTCTGAGGCAGGATTTGAACTCAGGTTTTCTTGACTTCAAGTCCAGGGGTCTATCCACTGTACTACCTAGATGCCTCTACAAGGATCATGCACATTGCCAACTGGCTATTGAACATCTCAAACTGGACATCCCATAGACATCTTAAATTCAACATGTCCAAAATGAAATTCATTATCTTTCCCAAGCCATTCACTCTTTCTAACTTTCCTCTTACATTGGAGGACACCACTATCCTAGTCATCTAAGCTTGAAACCTAGGCGTCATCCTCAACTCTTTATTCTCTTCTACCCCACACATCCAATCTGTTGACAAGTCCTGTTGATTCTATCTTCACAACATTTTTCAAACTGGCCTTTAAATTGTTCTTCATAAATGAAACTTTGATGTTTTTCGTTTATCACATTCCATTTCCCATCTCCATGCTTCTGCCTGGATTGTCTTCAACCTCTGGAACACATTTGCCCCTCATTTCCACCTTTCAGGATCCTTGTCTTCCTTTAAGACCTAGTTCAATTGACACTTTCTACGTGAAGTCTTTCCTGAATGCCCGAGTTCCTAATGCTTCTCCCAAAAAACTTCTCTGTAGGTAATTTGTATATTTGCACATAATGTCTCTCCCAAAAGCATCCTTGTAAGCTCCTTGAGGGCACAGACTATTTCACTTTTATCTTTTTATCAACAGCATCTAATACAGCGTCTGGCACATACCAGACATTTAATAAACGCCTACAAATGGTCAGTTCAGTCTTTTACTTGACAAAAAGAAACCGCTTTCCTTCAAAGGCAGCCTATTTTACTTCTGGATAGCCCCAATTGGTAGGAAGTTTTTCCTTACATCAAATCTATATTTGCTTTCAAGATCCTCTATAATCTGGATCTAGTCACCTTTTGTTGTCTCATTTTATACTACTCTTCCTTCACAGACAGTACATTTCAACTAAACTAAGCTAACTGTTCTCACTATCTTGTCTTGTTCTCTCCAGTCTCTGTGGATTTTGCCAAGCCATTCTCCAAGCCTAAAAGATTTCCTCTATACCCCTGCCAGCCAAAATCATGCTCTTCTTTCAAAGTCAAATTCAGGTGTCACATTCTCCCTTGACAATGTCATTCTCATTATTCTAGCTAGAAGTGATCCTACCTCATCCTCAAATCTATCACCTCTGTTGAAACTCTCCTATGCACTTATCTCATTCTGACTGGAACAAAAACTATTTGCACATGTCTTCTTTTTACCACAGCTGTGGATTAGCTTTATATTACACAAAGAATTACAACATGGCAGTTTTCCATGACCCTCATTAAAAGATCCTTAAAGATATGATAGGTATTGCATGGTTTTTCATCTTTGCAACCCCATGATAAAACAGTGCCATTCACAGAACAGGTGCTTAATACATGCATACTGAATTGAATTGATGAGTTAGCAGGACAGTAAGTAAGCACAACATGATGAAAAGAGTACTGAACTTTAAGCCTTAAGTTCAAGGTTGGAATGCTGACTCCGCCCCTTATTTCCTTGGGGAAGTCGCTCTATCTCTGGACCTCAGTTTCCTCTTTTGTAAAATGAAACAACAGGAGGAGATAATCCCTAAGGTCCCCTGCAAAGCTTATGGAAATATACAGAGGTGATGAAGGTGTTGGCAGCAGGATTAAAAGGAAAAGGGACTGATAAGAGATACTGCAGAGGCAGAGTCAAAAACACTTGGTGTCTGATTCAATGTGGGGGTACAGAAAGGAGTCTAAATGACTAGTTCAGTGATGAAGAGAATGGTGATACCCTTTAACAGAAATATAGAAGGAGGAGGACCTGACATTTGATGCGAGAGGGCGAGAAGAGGGAAGAAACAGAATGGAAAGAGTAGAGAGGGACTGCTGAGATTCAGTCTGGGAATTATCTATACATAATACATCTATACATTACTTTGGAACAGTAGTTTCCAAGAGAAGTGATTCACCATTGTCAAATTTTAAAAGACATTAATGGTTCAATATGTGCAATGCAATTGCCTGTCTCTCCCTACCCCAAAGCTGGCCCACCCATACTTTAAAATACTCACAGTCCCTCCTCCCTACTGCATACCTTATCACTAGGTTGAGGAAACACAAGCACATATCTGAAGCTATGCACTCCAAATTTACCCACAAACATAACTTTCTATGAGACCTATTAAAGAAAGCAACAGTGTAATAGATAAGCAGAATTGACAAACTTCTTACTGACCCACAAATTTCTTTCCTTTGCTTCAACAGATGATATGTATGGTCATTCTCGAGGCCATATTTTCAAAGATATTTGGCAAAGCTGGTCCTTGGACAAAAAAAAAAAAATTGCAGTCCATCATTGGGCCTATAAAGTTTTTTCCAGCTTAGTAAAACCTGCTAGACCTTGCACTTCACTGGCATAGGAATTGAGACTCCTAGGTCACCACCACACAGAGTCACTTCAATACCACAATGAAACATCTTAACAGAACTTCAGTAAAGGATCTAGTAACAGTTAAGTTCAAAGTCTAAGAGTCTACCACAAACCTTAATTAGCTTTAAACTATAAATTTTATAAGAGGCCCTCTTGACTAGGACTGAAACCAAAAAGACTGAGACTCTGGACAAACTTTGATAGATAACTTTAATGACTGAAAGAGAAGACAGAAGCCATTTTATATAAATAACAGAAAAATGTAGATGCCATATTGGCATCTTGTTACCTTAAATCAGGTAAAGTTCTATCCCTGAGATAGTGGTCTTCATAGCTAACACTTCAATAATTCATGGAAATGTGCTTCTTGAAGCCCCAGAGGGCATAATATGAAGCAGTTGGTGGAATTTTCAGAGATTTCAACTTCGTACAAGGAAAAACTTCTTAACAACTAGAGCTGTCCAAAAGTGGAATGGATTGGTTCTGCAGGTGGCAGGTTTCCTATCACTAGAAGTCAAATAGCGATTAATCACTGAACATGCTATGTATGGAAGGGCACACTGGCTGGACTAAATGACTTTGAGGTCCTTTCAGTTCTGAGATTCTATATGATTACACTACTAATCATATAGAATCTCACACATAACAGCACAGATCACAGGCCCTCATATATCACTAATAAAAATGTTTGACTGGTTACCAAATAAAATTCATTGAAACAGACAATGGTGTTATCTATCATATGTTTATTACCAATAAAGATACTAAAGATGCAAAAAAGTAGTCAAGGAAAAAATTCAAAAGTAACCCTTGTGCTGTTATGTTCCTATATTCACTTCATTATCTATTTCTACCTATGTATTTTTGTGAAACACAAACTACATCCTTTTAAAAATTGTTTTCAGATCTCTGGCTATTATCAGAACACATAAAACATATTTCTAGTTATAAATTTTTATTCAATGCACAAAATGAAAAGCTCCATTCTTTGTTTTCTTATCTTTTTTAGGTTAGCTGAACCTTAATAGTAAACAGTTAAGAGCAAATTGTTATTTTAGAAGTATTTGTCTTTATAAGTCTTTTGTTACCAAACTTCAAGATTTAGGAAAAATGTGTCCTATATTCCAACTGTCAAATTAAAACTCAACCCATATCTATTAAATATGTGACTACGTAAGAGGAGCTACACTAGGTACCGGCTCTCAGATTGGACTTAATGACAGTGATGCATGAGAAACTAAAGAGAAAATTTGATTTATTTTAGGCTTTTATATATACATTTTCAGAATGTAGAAAATTTAAACTATGTATCCTTGCAAACGTGAATTTCAAATCAACAGCAAAATATTTTGCTTGTAAAATTCAAGTGGTAAAGGATTACCAGATAATGCTATTTGTAAATCTCAAGTGACACTTTTGTTCTCAGGACCATATCCCTGTTAATATTCTTTATCCTAATTCATTAAGAGAAAACTAATAAAACTTTAAAGTTATAAATAATAATAATGATAACATTTATATAGCTCTTTAAAAAATAGCAAAGCACTTTACAAATATCTTATTTTATCCTTATCTCATAAATAGGCATTATTATTATTCTCATGAAGAAAGTGAGGCAGATAGGTCGAGTGACTTGTCCAGAGTCACACAGCTAGCATCTGAGGCTGAATTTGAACTCAGGTCTTCCTGAAAGGTCCAGTGCTCTAGCCACTGGGCAAGCTAGCTACCTCAAATAAACATAACATAAAATGTAACTCAGGAACATCAGTTCTAAAAACAAAAATGGAGAAAATAACATCCTTAACTCTATTAAAAAGCATATAAAGTAAAACGTTGTTTCATTATAAACATAATTAAGATTCCAAAAAAAGTTTGTGGAAATGATATAATACTGTAGGTGCTGCATCTGATATTAAGACTTTTTGAATAACTCCCTCACAGCAAGTACTAGTTTAAATTAAAGAACATAAAACAAAGTACTTATTCCCCACCATGGTATAAACTGAGGAGGTTAATAAATCATTTTGAATGTCAGTATGGTAATAAAAGGTCCATTTTTCAACTTAAAAGTTGAAAAACAAAGCCTTACTGAAATTTCCTACATAGAAAAAATTCTTACATTGAATCCCAAAAGACTGTGGAAGGCGAAGTTATAGGCAGAATTTGGCTTTGTTTTAATTGCATTAAGTCCACTGAGGTCTTGATTGATAGTTAAGTGCTGTGAAAATACATCTTATAAAGGTTCTTAATAAATGTTTACAATACTGTCTATATACAAATATGCAATTGCATTTTGCTTATTTAACATGATACTTAGAGTTGTAAAATAATTTTTTATTTCACATTTTAAATGCAATATGTGAAACAAAGAATCACATGATTGTTTTATGATCTGGTTTTGTACACACTAAGTTTGTTCAAAATAAAATGTCCATATAAAATATCCCATATATGAGTTTGAAGCCAAGTCTCCTCAAAACATAATGTTAACTGTATAAGATGGCATTCAGTATCTTTTGAACTACACCAGCGACTTTTCCAGCTCTGCCTGACCTATCACCTTGTATATAGCTACCATTTTAAGGCCCTATGATTAATCTATAGTTAATACAAGGGAAAGCTTACTGAGTAAGAGGTAAGGAGTTGTATATTCAGAAATGAATGATGTTCAAAAAAGGCATCAACAAAACACATCTATAGAAAATCTATAAAAAAAGTGCAACTGCAGCAGACTTTTACTACCCATGGAAGTTACAAAAATCTTTCTAGCTAAGGGAGGTTACTGTCTTGCAGTATTAATCCCTGGTCATACCACATAGGGAGTAACATGTTCAGTTCTACTACCATATTTTAAGGTTGACAGAGTTAAGGATTTCCAGAGAAGTATAATCTGATGGTGAGAGTTCTGAAGATCAGGCCATGAGGATAAGTTGACAGACTGATACAACAGTGGTCTTCAAGTATTTTGTAGAATTGGAAGATAGATTATACTTATTCTGCTATATCCCAAAGAGCAGAATTAGGAGCAATAAGTGGAAGCTGCAGGAAGATTTAAGCTTGATATAAGGAAAAGACTTCCTAACGATTAGAAATGTCCAGAAATAAAAAGGAATGCTTCAAGTGGGAATGGGTTTCCTCTCACTGGAGGTCTTCAAGCAAAGGCTGGATGACCAACCACTTTTGGGTATAAAAAGAATTCCTATTCAGGTACAAATTAGATTGGATTTTCTTTGAAGTCCCATTCAATTCTGAAATTCTATGATTCTATAATACTTTAAAATTTCCATTTAAAAAAACCTGTAAGTAGTAGGCACTCAATGAAGTAAATGACTAACTTCACCATAAAATAAAATTAATGTCTGGGTTATCAAATGCAAAGCTACATTTGAGTCATTAAGATGGCAAGTTAGAAAACTTTCAAAAGGTTCTTTTTAAGAAAATGGAGGTGTTATTGTAGTTTTATCAATCATAAGATAATTTCTTTTTCATAACCTCATATCTGGAAAGAACCTTGGAAGTAACACAGTCTAACCTGGTATGGGGAGCCTTCAGCCTCAAGGCCACATGTAGTCTTCTAGGTCCTTGGGTGCAGCCTTTTGACTGGATCCAAGTTTTACAAAACAAATCCTTTTATTAAGGAGATTTGTTCTGTGAAGTTTGGATTCAGTCAAAGGGCTGCACTTGAACACCTAGAGGGCCACACATGGCCTCAAGGTTGCAGGTTCCCCACTCCTAGAACCTATACCTGAACACGAGTTCCTCCTGTAATATTCTTACAAGTTATCTAGCAGCCACTTGAAGACTTCCAGTCATAGGGAACATACCTCCTGAACATCTTCCACTTTTGGACAGCTCTGAGTTCACACAAGTTGTAAAGTTCTACATATAACACGTTATCATTTGCAAAGCACCTTCCCAGGATGAAGTTAATGATGCAAGTAGTAGCATTTCCATGTCACTGAGGAGGAAACTAAGATTGGGGGAGAGGGAGGTTAAATTTGATAGCCCATGGTTAAGTCACTCCAGATCGCCTATGTTATTAATTGCACCCAGTGACATTTGTCAAAAATCTGAGGACTTATATCAACAAATCTTGGCTGCAACAGTTTATAGTTGAGGCAAGCAGTTTAATCTCTCTGATACTCATTTTTCTTATCTGTCAAATGGGGATCATTATACTTGCACTACCTATCACACAGGGTTGTTATGAGGCCAACACTTGTAATACTTTAAAGCACTATAGGAATACATTTTCAGAATTACATATAAGGACACAGTGAGTTTCTTCATCTGCACAATGAAGACAGGAATACTTGGCATTACCAATATCACACAGTTGTGAGGAGAGTGCTCGGTAAGCCTTAATGTGCTTTAAAAAAAAAAAAGTTGAAGTTATTATTATTGCACAGACTATCTATAAATTCAAAAGTATTTATTCTTTATGAGAGGAAGTTTCTGCGGAAGGATAATAGTATTCTATTGGTTGGATGTTAAAATGTTCCCTGTCCATAAAGACTTTTTCCTTTAGACCTTTTGTCTATTTAATATCCTTACGTACCATTGTGTTTTATAGTCACCAGCATTTGGGTTTTATCAGCCTATTAAGCTGTAAACTCTACCTGGACAGAGACCATATCTAACTTATATTTTGCACATCTCCCAGCAGAGGAAGTGTTCAGCACACAATAGGTACTTAGTGTACATATGCTGAATGAAAATTAATGTCTAAAATAATAATGCCATTATTTATCCTTTTAGTCAAATCCACATAAAATATCAACATAAAGCATAGCACTAAATTAAAATCTCAAATTTCTATACATGATCTCTCAGACTCTTTACAAATCTATGATTGTATAGGAAAAAAGAATAGTACCAATTTATTTCTATAAGGCTTTAAGATTTACAAAGTGCTTTTTTCCACCACACTCCTTATGAAGTAGCTTAGTGCAAGCATTCATTTTACCATTTGACCAAGATGAGGAGCTGAAGTGACCTGAACTTAGGTCAAAATATTTTTGAAGATCTGGAATACAAGATCAGGTCTCCTGATTCCAAGTCCAAGGTTGATTGACTGATTTCCACTATGTACAGGCTGTACATAATAACATAAATAACATTTTAACCCCCATCTCCTCTATCCTCTTGAAACATATTCCAGGTAGGAAAAATCCCATGCGTCACTGAAAGATTTCTTTTTTTGTAACTTCTACAATGCTCTTTCTCCAGTGGAGCTCTCAGGCGCTGTTGCAGGTCAAAGTTTATCATCCTACGTATCTACAGAGCTAGTTTGTGTCACGAAATGAAGCTCTCCTGGTCAGAAGTTCTGAACTGGCCCTTTCCCTTTATGTATTTCATTAGTGGGAAGAGATTCCTCTACATACACAGCAGCAAAAGTTGGGCCTTGGAGAACACCTAGCCACTCTCTCTTATCTTACAGATGAGGAAACTGAGAACCAAGCAAGTAAAAGGATTGATTTGCCCAAGCTCAGATACGGCAGTAATAGGCGGAGGTGAGACCTGAACTTAAGTCTTCTGATTCTAAATCTACTGCAACTTCTACCATTAAGAAAAATGTCCACACACACGTTGCACACACACGGGCACAAACGCTACATATCGTTCACAGGCAAGTACACTGCACACATGCACTAACATACGATAATACAACTCACACAAAATGACAAAATCACCGAACATTTGGGATGTAAGGTACCTCAGAGACGATCTTAACTACTTTTTCTTTATAAATGAAACTTAGCTGCTGAGATTTTAAGTGACTTGAACAAGGTCACACGCCGAATCAGTGACAGCCCCAAATGGAAGCCTCAGCGCTCTCACCTCCACCCTGGGCTGCCTGTGTACAGAGGCCGCGCAAGGCCCGGGTGAGTCAGGGCCGCTGAGTCAAGAGGCTCTCGGGCCGCTAAGGGCCCCAGGTTCACCTAGTCCCTGCCCCACCGGAGGGCGGCAGCCCCGCTCCCCCCAAACAAGCCCCGCCGAGCCGGGCCAGGCGCGGCCAGGACCTTGGGCTCCGTGTCCGCGGCAGTGGCGGCCACAAAGGCCGGCGCAGGGACAAGCCCAAGTCCCAACACCCACACCCACCCCCGGCCGGGCCTTGAGCCAACTTCCAACCGACTCCTGATGGGCCAGGCCTCGGCAGGGCTGGATCTTGGGGTCCCGTCCCCCGACCCGACCAGCGGGCCTCACCTGGGCGATGGCCTCTTACATCGCTCCCTCGCCCCGTGGCAGCCGTTCCCTCGCCCTCCTCCGCCTCAGCCGTTGACAAGTGGCCCCAGCTTGGCCCCGCTGCCCACCTCCAACCGCCCCAGCAGCAGCCGCCGCCGCCGCTGCCTCAGACCCGCGCCTACCCGGAAGCTCTTTCAGGCACTTCCGGCAGGAGAGAACGAGGGAGGCCGGGAAGCCGAGAGAAGAGCGGTGGGGGTGGGAGGGAGGAGGGGGCGGGGCTGGTCGGATTTATCAGAGAGAAGGCGGACCGGACGCGTTTGTTCTCACGTCCACCCATAACCACACTCACATACCCTTCTGCACCATACACGTACACAGCGGGGAGGGGCGGGGAGAGGAGGAGGGGCCGCGGGAAGAGGAGGGACGGGGCGGGGCAGAGAGACCCGTGGGGGCAAGGAGTAAGGGTGGGAGAGCGCACATGCGCACACGCTCTGGGCTATGTCGGAAGCGCGGCTGGATCTACCGGCTCGGAGAAAGGGGCGATCTAGTAAGATCTCTGGGTCGGGGTCAGGGGCCGGACGGGGCTGCCGGTCTCACCGCACCCGAGGTCAGGTCACCTCCTACCGAGTGGGAGGCCGGGTTGATGGCCCTAGTGGGGGTGGAACCGGGGCGGGCTGAGTCGAGGAGGAGGGGCCAGCGCGCGCGTGGTGGAGGAGGAGGGCGTGAAACAAACACATGCCCCTAAACACGCACACACACACACTCATGCTGTGTGCACACAGCACATTCCCACCCTAACCCAGGGCTCTGAATCATACACACACACACACACACACACACACACACACGCACACACGCACACACCCCCTATGTACACGACTCTTTTCCCCTCACTCCTGCCCTAATTCTGTGCACTGAATCACAGTACTTCAGACCAGGGTAAAAGAAAACCCTTCATGTACTTTGTAAATGTCATCCAGCTTCTGCTTGAAGGTGGAAAATGGAAAAAATGGGAAGTGGAAATGGAAAGAGCACTGTCAATCTTGGGTCAATAGAGCTGGTTGAAATATTGCTTGCTATCCTTGTGACCTTGGACAAGTCACAATCTCTCTTCGCCTCAGTTTCCTCATATGTAAAATGAAGGGATTGGATAAGGGGGTCTCTGAAATGCCTTCCAACACCAGATCTAGGAGGCAGTGCATTCCACTCTGGAATAGCTTTTATTGTTAGGAAATTTCACAGCCACCCACACAGCAGTAGGCCACCCTACTGCTTCTGCTTCTGCCCTGTGGGGCCAAAGAGAACAAGTCTAATCCTTCTGTTCGGTGCCCCTTCAAATACTTGGGTAGCTATTATGTCATCCCTTAAGTTTTCTGTTCTCCAGGCTAAATACCCCCAATTCCTTCAACTGATTCTCATGAAACCTGCATTCAAGGCTTTTTTTTTTTTTTTTTTTGGCCATTTTAGTTGCCATTCTCTGGGAGAACTGCGCAAGTTACCAGGTTAAGCTGTGAGTCCAGAACTCAACTCAGTACTCTGGATATCATCTGACTGTGCTTCTTGATGGGATCCAAGATAAAAATAGCTTTTATGGCTACCATATCACACAGTCAGCTAGCATTTATTAATCATCTTCTATTTGCTAGGTACCATGTTAAGTTCTGGAGATACAAAGAAAGACAAAAAACAGTCCCTGCTCTCAGGCTCACAGTATGATGAGAAGACAACCCACAAGCAATGATGTGTAAATAAGATATATACAGGACAAATTGGGAGTAATCCTGGGCAGAAAGCACAATGATTAAGGACTGGGAAAGGCTTTTTGCAGAAGGGAGAACTGGGACTTGAAGGAAGCCAGGGAAGTTAGCAAGAAGAGACGAGGAGGAAGATCATTCCAGGCACCAAGGACAACCAGTAAAATTGCTGGAATGGGGAGATGAGAGTATTACGTGCAAGGATTGGCAAGTGGGTTAATGTCCCTGGATTGCAGAATAAGTGAGGGGGAGTAAGGTGTAAGAAGACTGGAAAGATAGGAAAGGATCAGATTATGAAGGCCTTTGAAAGCCAAACAGAAGATCTCACTATCTTGTCCACAAGAATAGCATGAGAGGCCTATATCAATTTACATGCCATCTTGGGGTAGGGGGAGGGGAGAGATGGGGAGAAAATTTGAAACTCAAAATCTTAAGGAAGTGATTGTTGAAAACTAAAAATTAATAAATAAATTTATTAATTGAAAAAAAATACAGTATGAGAGGCTTTATCAAATGCTTTGCTAATATCCAGGTAAACTATGTAGCATCTTCCTGTTCTACTAGCCTAGTAACCTTGTCAAAAAAGGAAGTAAGGTTACTCTGCCCTGACTTCTTGTGAGTGAAATCATGCTGTTTCTTTGTGATCACAGCCTACATTACTAAATATCCACTAAGTATCTGTTTAATAGTTTATTCTAGAACATTTTTAAGAATTAAAATCAGACTTACTGATCTATAGTTTGCAAACTTTATTCTCCCTGTTTTTTTTAAAGAATCAGAGCATTTGCCCTTCTCCAACTCTCCTGTTCTCCATGATCTTTGTACACATCACTGACAGTTGCTCAGCAATAATATCTGCTGCTTCTTTGATTTCCTTGGAGATAATCATCTGGGCCAGGTGACCTGAATTCATTGAGAGCAGCTAGGTGTTCTTTCTCTGTCTCTTTACTTACGTTGGGTGTTAACTCCCTATTAGCCATTTTGTTTCATCCATAGTAGTCTACAGGTCATTCTACTTGGCAGAGAAAACAGAAGCAAGATAGAATTGAGAAGCTCTCCTCTTTCTCCATTGTCAGTTATTATTGTTCCATCCACCATGAACAGCTGTCTTATACCCTCTTCTCAGAATTTCCTCTTTTCCTCAATATAGCTTTAATAAAAAACAAAACGAAACATGTTTTGTTCTCCTTAGCTAACTTGATTCTCAGTTATTCTGAGCCTTAGCACCCCTGACATTATTCTTACACCACCATTCCATGATTTTGTATGTATCTCTATTTCTCTGTCCATGCTTCCATCTTCTGTATGTATGTTTTTAAAATACAAATTGTTTATTGAGTTATCTATATATCTACATTAGTGTCAGGCAACTGACACTAAAGTGACAACTGTCAGACAACTACCATTTTCCCTCCTCGTTGTAATTGTTTTCCTTTATGTCTTAATTTCATTCTTGAGAATTTCCCATCCCTTTCTGGATGAAAAATTTCTCCCATGGGATCCTACCTGTCCTTTTTCTGAATCCTCTAGTTCATCTTGTTTGTTGCCTAAATTTTGTGCATTTTTGTATAGACATTTGAAGTCATTGGTTTCACCACTGGCCCTTTTCTTGGATTTTGTCTCCTGTGAACTTGGGTGTATCTCAGTTACTACACTGTAGTTACTTCCTCTGTCAGTTTTCTTCCTCTAGGCTCTCCTTTTTCGATTTGAAGTTCTAATCCTCTCCACACACCAATGTCCTGCCTGCACATAGACCCACCACACACATACCCATATCCCCCATATGTACATCAACCCATACCCACATTGAACCTGTATTTATACTCCAACAGCTCTACCCTCCCCCTCCATACACTGCTTTTACACACACACACACACACACACACACACACACACACAGTCCTATCTATCCGCTGACATGCGCACTAACCACTCCTACCAGCTGACCCATAGGCACACCAATGCCTCCCACATACACTTGCCCTCACATATACCATTGTCCCACATACGTGCATACTCCTCATATACCCTGACCCATACATATATATCAACTACCCACACATGCTGACTCCTTTCATATACCATATACCCATGCCTACCCACAAATATTGACCTACAATTACACTGACTCACCCCACACGCTTTGCACTGTAGACTAACCCACTCCCACTCATTCTCCCATATAACAACCATTCACATATACTGCCCTCTACATATAGTACTCACACTGCCCCCATATACCCAATGATCCCATCTCACACAACATCTACATCCTCCTACCTTCTAATGACCCCAAATAGAGACTACTTCCCCAATCTGAACCCATATGCCAACCGTCCTCACATACAGACTGACTTCATAACTTCCCCACATGACACTGTCTATACATAGTCTAGCCCCTTCCCTACACATACACACACACACACACCTGCACACCCATATGCATATGCACATGACCTACACCTCTAAACACATCTTGACCTCTGAACACAAACAGCTTACAGTGTACATGCCACTCTCACATCTTTACATAATATGAATGAACATACAGGCACACACAATTATCTTTACATCAGTCATCACAACCATTACCCATTTACACATATAAAAACTGACTGCAAAACCCATCCTCATTCTTAACTCCCAGTGGCCTCCATATAGATACTAGTTCTCCTACAAAGTGTCGAAGTGACATGTTTACTTAAAGCCATAAATTAGCCATCAAGTAAAAAGGAATGTCACCCCTAATCCCTTCTTTACTTTTTATTGCCTAAATCATCTTTGATGCTATTAGAATAAATATAATAAAAAGTGAGAGAGTATCTGTTTTCCTTGACACTGAGCTGAAATCTGTCTCTACTACTTCTACCCATTGCTCCTAATTCTGCCTTGTAAGACCAGGCAAAATGTGTTTAATCCCTTTCCCCTATGACTTCCCTTCAAATATTTGAACGTGGCTGTCATGTCTTTTCTTCTTCCCTTCTGCCCCCAATACACCGTCCACACCCACATCAAGTCATTTCCAAGCTGAGAAACAAAAACAATTCCTTCCAGCCATTCTTCTATGGAATTGTTTCCAGTTCCTTCATCATCCTGGCCAGCTTCTTCTGGACCACTTAAACTTATTAGTGTCCCAGTGCAGTGGAAAGAGCACTGAATTTGGAGTCAGGTGGCCTGGGTTTGTATCTTGGCTTTGTCCAGTAAATAGCTGTGTAACCTTGAGCAAGCCATTTCACCTCTTAAATACTTGGTTTCCTTATTTGTGAAATGGGAATAATTATGTTTATACTACCTGCCCCATAGGGTTGTTGAAGTGCCTTCCTTAGGCACTTTATGAACTTCCTCATATAAGACACTCCATTTCCTGTTTTCATGCCTCTGTACTAGCTGTCCCTCATTCCTGATCTGCACCCCTTCCTCACTTCTACTTCTTAGAAACTCAAGTTTTCTTCACAACTCAGCTCAAGCACCATCTTTTACATGAACCCTTTCCTGATTCCTCTAGGTACTCACCTTTCCCTATCACTCTTCCAGATTACCTTGTATCCGTCTTTATATGTCTACATATGAACATGTCTTCCTTGATCAGGAATGAGGGACAGCTAGTACAGAGGCATGAAAACGGGAAATGGAGTGTCTTCAAATTTTTTTGATCATATATACCTTATTTGGTAAAAAGAAAAAAATTGGGCACCTCTCAATATATGTCTGTCTTTCACTTAAAACTATATTTGCATTACTGTATTGATATATTGTTTACATTATGACACGTGAGCAAAACTAGAAATTGAGGATGAGACAAAGATGAAATAAGCAATATTTTAAAATAACTTTAGTTTAGAAATGGCAACCCCCCATTTTGCCTGTATTAAAATTATTATAAATTAGTTAACATTTTATTGAGAGCAATGTGATTAATATGCTTTTGATTTTTAGGGGAAAAAATCCTATGTATGTTATGGTGGATTTGTAAATAATTATTCAGTTCATTTGATCAATGTACTAAGTCAAGCAGGTGAATTTCTTTCCTTTTTTTTTTAAACTGAAAGTGTTGCAAGATTTTTTAGAGTCCTTACTAGACACAGCACAGGATACAGACAGACATGCACACTGTATTTTATTTATCTACTGAAGAGTGTGACATACTTCATCAGTAGTAATGGACATGAGTCTCACAATTCCACAGATGACAGATATATGAGAGACTATATATATGTATATATGTATGTATGTGCATATAAAGTATATATAGACACTATATATGTCTGTGTGTGTGTGTGTGTGTGTGTGTGTGTGTGTGTGTGAGAGAGAGAGAGACAGAGACAGAGACAGAGAGACAGAGATTGTCTGTGTCTGGGTATAGATGTGACTCATAGAATTTGGGAAGAATCTGCTAGGGCATGGAGGCAGGCTTACAAAACCATTTTGTGTTAAGATGGGGCAGGCCGGTAGATAGGAAAAGGTGGCTTTTTAGGAAAAGAAAAGAGGATGCTTAAACTCACAAAGGCTTTTAGCATAGCTATTTACACCTGGCCAAATAAAACAGTATCTTCTTTATCAGACAGTTAGTTAATTAACATTTGTTAAGTTCCTTCTACTTATCTAATTAGATAGGATAAAAGGAAGCAGGTGAGTTCCCCTAAATATTCAAAGTCCAAAGAGTCTTCTTTTGTTATCGTGAAGTGATTGGGACTATCAGTACTTTCCATGTCTCTTAGAAAAAGAAAGAAATGTGATAACAGTAAATAAAGCACAAAATGGAGTCAGTTGCATTCTCCCAAAAGTCCACTTTCAACAAAATATACAAATACAGTATAAGGCTATTGGCTGATTGAGTCAATAAATCAAATCACCCTTACCCACTTGTCCACCAGGTGGTACAATGAATAAAGTGTTGGACTTGGCAGTTAAGATCTTGGTTCAAATTCTGCCTCAGACATATAGTAGCTTTCTAAGTTTCCTCATCTGTAAAAAGGGGATAATTATATTGCCTACATCATAGGGTTATTGTGAAGATTATACGAGATAATACACATAAAACTTTTTTTTTTTGGCAAAACTTAAAGGGCTATACTCTATTAACTTACTAAATAACTATGATGCTATGCCCTGACACCTTTGTCAGTTAAGAACACGTCTCTAGTCTATCTAATCATAGGCTTTAGACTAAGTGTAATGAAATCTTCAATCAGTTTAGATGCCTTTGAAAACTACTGGATAAACTGGAGTCACATTGAACAGGAAGGGGCCTCACTGCTGCTAGGAGATCCTACTGTACATACTATACCCATCTTATCAACTGAGTATCCCATTCTCCAAATGAATTGGATTTTCAAGTCATGTTGTCATCTTCCTGAAGTCGTGGTTCTCTTCCAAAACAAGGACAAACCACAATCTATGACTAGTCCGAGCGGCCTCAATGGGGACCCAGCTGGCCAGTTCCAGTCGGCCAACTCAGGTCCTCCCTCTCCTCCCCTCCCATCCCCTCCTCTGGTATCATGTCCTTACCTGAGAGTGTTCTTCTCAAAGGAAAATAAATTTTGATGGCTGGAATCTACCTAGTTATCTTGGGTTGTGCTGGCTTGATTTCTTTCTTAAAGACCAGGCCTTAAACCCAATTCACTTGGGCTCACATTGATTGGACAACAATAGGTCCCTGGCCAAGTACCACTTAACCTTTACTTTTTAGGCCCTTCTGGCTTGGAGTGAATGTAAATAGTAATTGTTTCTCTTTTGGCCAGCAGCCCTGAGGGTCTTCCCCTCCCAGTTTGATTTAATTTTTTTTTAAAAATTGATTAAAGGGGCCATCCTTTGGCTCACTTCTTAAACAGGCCTATTCACTGAATGGGCATTGCCTTAGTCTGAGACCTGGGAAATACCTTAGCTTAAAAAGGCCAAGGTCTCCCACTGCATCCTGGGCCGTCTCAAGTCCTGATCTGTATCTGGCCACTGGATCCAGATGGCTCTGGAGGAGAAAGTGAAGCTGGTGATTTTGTACAGCCCTCCCTCACTCAAATTCAGTTCATTTGCAAGTCATGTCATCATCTTCCTGATGTCATGGTCCTCTTTGAGAACGAAAGACAAACCACAATCCCACTCTCCACAGTGGCTATTCCAACCCTTTTCATCTCTCCTCAAACCTCCTATGGCTCCCCCTGCCCCCCTGTCTTTGGTGAGAACCTTGCCTCATATTTTACAGAAAAAATTAAGGCCATTTGCAGTGAGTTCCCTCTCGTCCTCCCCCCCTTCTCATCTCCTCAGGTGCCTTCTTCCACTATCTCTTCCTTCATCCTTGTTTCACACACTTCTTACTCTGCTTTTTCCCATTCCATTCTGTCTCCTCCAACAGATTGACCCCTCTGTCATTCCCCACTCTATCACTTGTTTTTAATTTCTCCCTATCTACTGTTTTCTGTTTACAAACATGCCCATGCTTATCCTGACAAAAAAAAACAAAAACAAACATTTGATCCTTCCATCACTGCTAACTCTAGTTCTATATCTCTTCTGCCTTTTGTCACTAAACACCTTGAAAAAGCTATTTACAACAGACGCCTCCATTTTCTCTCCTCCAGTTCTCTTCTTTTGTTATTGTTGGGTCATTTCTTCGTGACCTCATTTGGAGTTTTCTTATCAAAGACACTGGAGTGGTTTGCCATTTCCTTCTCCAGCTCATTTTACAGATGAGGAACTGAGGCAAACAGGGTTAAGTGACTTGCCTGGGGTCACACAGCTATTAACTATCTGAGGCCAGCTTTGAACTCCAGGTCCTCCTGACTCCAAGCCTAGCACTCTATCCTGAACTACCTAGCTATCCCTAGTTCTTCAGTTAAGAAGCTGTCTCTTCTTAACCTCTTATAATCTGGCTTCCAATCTTATTATTCCATTGAAACTGCTCTCTTCAAAGCTGTCAATGACCTCCTAGTTACCTAATCCAATGACCTTAATTTTCAGGGAGTTTATTGCTTGGGCAAGATTTTGTACCTCTTGTAAGAAGCTGTTAACTTCCTTTTCAATTCTTTCTTCCATAGCTCTCATTTATTTTCCTTTTCCTCAAGTGCTTTCATTCTATTTATAAAAACATTTTAAAACCTTTTTGAAGCTCTCTGTTTTTATTTTTTGGTTAGATAATGGGGTTAAGTGACTTGCCCAGGCTCACACAGCCAGTAAGTGTCAAGTGTCTGAGGCTGGATTTGAACTCAGGTCCTCCTTACTGCAGGGCCAGTGCTCTATCCACTGTGCCACTTAGCTGCCCCAAAGTTAACCATTTATTGAGTATTATCATTTTTGGTCATCTTTGCCAATTTATAGGGTGTGAAGTGAGGCCTCAAAGTTGTTTTAATTTTTCATTTCTTTTATTATTAGTGATTTGGAGCATTCTTTCATGTGGTTGTGAATACTTTGCAATTCTTTTAAGAACTGTTCATATTTTTGACCGTTTATCTATTAGGGAATGGCTATTAGTCACATATATATATATTATGTATATACACATGCATACATACACATACATACATAATACATATATTGTTTATATATCTTGTATAACAAACCCTTATCAAAGCAATTTGATATAAAGATTTCCCCCTCCATTCTAACTCTTCCCTTCTTATTTTAGGGGCATTAATTTTGTCAGTGCAAAAGCTTTTCAGTTCCATGTAATCAAAGCTATCTACTTTTTCTTTTATAATGACCTTGATCTCTTGTTTGGTTAAGGATCTCCTATCCACAGCAGTAAGAGGTAAATGATCAGCTTTTCTTCTGATTTTTTCATAGTGTGATCTTTAATATTAAGGTTGCATATCTATTTAGAAAATTTTATGGAATACGGTGAAAAGTAATGTCCTAATCCTCATTTCTGCCAGACTGCTTTCCAGTTTTCCCAGGAGTCTTTATCAAATAAGTTTTTTCCTACATAATTTATGTTTTCCATTTTATCAAACACTGGGTTACTGAACTCCATTGTTTCTGATTCTCCCTTCTTTAGTCTGTTCCATTGATATCTCTTTCTCTATTTTTTAAAGCAATATCAGATGTTTTTGATGCCAGCTGCTTTATAATATAGTTTGAGATCTGGAAATATTAATCCCTCTTTGTCCCTATTTCTTTTCATCATTACCCTTGATAGTCTAGATTTTTGTTTTCCAGATGAATTTTGTTATTAATTTATCAAGTTCTATAAAGTATCTCCTTTGTAACTTGATTAGTGTAGCATCAAAAGTGTATATTAACTTTGGAAGTATTGTCATTTTTGTTATATTGGCATGAAGCTAGGTGGTACAGTGGATAGAGTGTCAGACCTAGAGACAGGAAGACCTGAGTTCAAATCTGGCCTCAGACACTTACTAACTGTGTGACTGGTCAAATCACTTAACCCTGTTTGCCCCAGTTTTCTCGTCTGTAAAATGAACTGGAGAAAAAAATGGCAAACCACTCCAGTATCTTTGCCAAGAAAATTCCAAAAAAGGGTTATGAAGAATCAGACATGACTGAAAATGACTGACCACCACCAACAACAATGACAAAATGGCCATGAGTGCTGAATATTCCTCTAGCTATTTAAGTTGTTCCTCATTTCTTTAAGGAACAACCTGAAGTAGAGTTGGCATCATGTATGTTCTGTCTTGAAGCTGAAAGGCAGAAGTATTCAAAGTAATTACAGAGCCTGAAGAGATTTCTAAAAGAGCAAAGAAGATCCAAAACTTGAAAAGACTCAAGAACTCAAAGAAAGGGGACTTCTCCTCTCTTTTAATCTCACAAACTCCATCCAATTCTTCATGTAGGCTGGGGGCATTGATCTTCACCAGTGAGGAGACAGTCCCATACCAATGGATCTTGGCACTTGGGTTACAATATGATAATTTATGTTGATAGTTGTTGAACCACCCTTACATTCCTGGTATAAATTCCACTTAGTCATAATGAATTATTTCTTTGATAAATCACTGTGATGTGTTTGACAAGATTTTGTTTAAAATTTTTGAGTCAATATTCATTAATGATATTAGTCTATAGTTTTCCTTCTGTGTTTTGTCTTTCTTTGGTTTAGATATTAGGACTATATTTGTCTCATAAAAGGATTCTAGTAGGGTGCCTTCTTTTTCCATTTTTGAGAATAATTTGTGAAGTGTTGGGACTAATTGTTCTTTAAAGATTTGATAGAATTCTCCTAGGAATCAATTAAGGCCAAGAGTTTTTTTTTTTTTTAACAATTTAACAATTTTCATTATATTAAATTAAAAAGGTTTTGCACAAACAAAACCAATGCAACCACAATTAAAAGGAAATCAAAAAGCTGGGAAATAATCTTTACAGCAAGTATCTCTGATAAAGGCTTCATTTCTCAAATATATAGAGAATTGATTCAAATTTATAAGAATACAAGCCATTCCCCAATTGATAAATGATGAAAGGATATGGACAGGCAGTTTTCAGATGAAGAAATCAAAGTTATTTATAGTCATATGAAGAAATGCTCTAAATCACTATTGATTAGAGAAATGCAAATTAAAACAATTCTGTGGTACCATTTCACACCTATCAAATTGAATTATATGACAGAAAAGGAAAATAATATATGTTGGATAAGATGTGGGAAAACTGAGACACTAATATACTGTTGGTGGATTTGTGAACTGATTTAACCATTCTGGAGAGAAGTTTGGAGTTATGCCTAAAGGGCTATAAACCTGTGCATATGCTCTGATCCAGCAATACCACTACTAGGTCTATATCTGAAAGAGATCACAAAAAAGGGGAAAGGACCTACATGTATAAGAATATTAATAGCAGCTTTTTTTGTGGTGGCAAAGAATTAGAAATTGAGGGGATGCCCATCAATCGGGGAATGATTGAACAAGTTGAATGTAATGATGTAATTATACTGGATGTAATTATGAATGTATTGGAATACCATTGTACTATAAGAAATGATGAACAGGTGAATTTCAGAAAAACCTGCAAAGGCTTATATGGATTGATGCAAAGTAGAGTAGAACCAGGAGAACATTAAGCACAGTATCAATAACAATGTACAAGGATCAACTATGAACAACTTAGCTTTTCTCAGCAATACAATAATCCATGACAATTCCAAAGGATTCATGATGGAAAATGCTATCCACATCCAGAGAAAGAACTGGTGGAATCTGAATGCAGATTGAAGTATACTATTTTCACTTTTTTTGTGGTTCTTTTCTTTTGGCCTGTTTATTCTTTCACAACAAAGCTAATATGGATATATGTTTTAAATGATTACAAATACATTAAGCTATATCAAATTGTTTACCATGTTAGGGAAGGGGTGGTGAGGGAGGGAAGGACTTTTTGGAACTTAAAAAATTAAAAAAAATTTTTTTTATTAATTTATTTTGATTTATCAATAATCACTTCCATATGCTTTTGAGTTTAAAATTTTTCTCCCTTTTCCTCTCCACCACCCTCCCCAAGACGGTGCACAATCTGATATAGATTATACATCTACATTCACATTAAACATATTTTCACATTAGTGATGTTGTAAGTAAAAATTAAAACCAATAGGAGGAACCATCAGAAAGAGGAAACAAAACTCAACAGAAGAGAAAAAAAAATAGCAATTCAACTTCCATAGTTCTTTCTTTGGATGTGGATAGCATTTTCCATCACAAGGCCTCTGGAGATGTCTTAGATCCTTGTATTGCCAGAAAGGGTCAAGTTTATCAATATTAGTCATCACACAATGTGGCTGTTATTATGTACAACATTCTCTTGGTTCTGCTCACTTCACTCAGCATCAGACCATACAAGTCTTTCCAGGTTTTTCTGAAGTTAGCCTGTTCATCATTTCTTATGGCACAATAGTATTCCATCACATTCATATACCACAACTTACTCAGCCATTCCCCAATTGATGGGCATCCTCTCAATTTCCAATTCTTTGCCACCACAAAAAGAGCTGCTATGAATATTGTACATGTGGGTCCTTTTCCCATTTGTATGATCTCTTTGGGATATAGCCCTAGAAGTGCTATGGCTAGGTCAAAGCTTATGCACATTTTTATAGTCCTTTGGGCATGGTTCCAAATTGCTCTCCAAAATGGTTGGATCATTTCACAATTCCACCAACAATGCATTAGTGTTCTAATTTTCCCACATCTTCTCCAATATTTATCATTTTCCTGTTTTGTCTTGTTGGTCAATCTGATAGGTATGATGTGGTACCTCAGAGTTGTTTTGATTTGCATTTCTCTAATCAATAGTGATTTAGAGCATTTTTTCATATGACTATAGATGGCTTTAATTTCTTCATCTGAGAACTGTCTATTCATATCCTTTGACCATTTATCAATTGGGGAATGACTTGTATTCTTATAAATTTGACTTAATTCTCTATGTATTTTAGAAATGAGGCCCTTATCAGAGAGACTGGTTATAAAAATTCTTTCCCAATTTTCTACCTTCCTTCTAATCTTAGTTGCATTGGCTTTGTTTGTGCAAAAACTTTTCAATTTAATGTAATTGAAATTATCCATTTTGCTTTTCGTAATGTTCTCTATCTCCTGTTTGGTCATGAATTCTTCTGTTCTCCATATATCTGACAGGTAAACTATTCCTTGCTCTCCCAGTTTGCTTATAGTATCAGCCTTTATATCTAAATCATGAACCCATTTTGGCTTTATTTTGGTATATGCTGTGAGATTTTGATCTATGCCTAGTTTCTGCCATACTCTTTTCCAATTTTCCCAGCAGTTTTTTTCAAAGGGAACTTAAAATTTTTTTAAATGAATGTTAAAAATTGTCTCTACATGTAATTGGAAAAAAAATACCATTAAAAACAAAACAAGGAAAGGCTGGAAAACAAATTAGGAGGCTACTGCAATTGTACAGGCAATATATAATAAAAACTTGAATTAGAGTGGTTGTGGTTTGAATGGAAAGGAGGAGATGGATGCAAGAGACATTGTGGAAGTAGAATCAACAAGATTTTGCAAAGATTTTAAGTAAGGAGAATGACAAATAGTGGTTGACTCATCTGCAAAATGAAGGTATAGCAAAAGGTATATATATATAGCAAAACGTATATTATATATATATATCTATAGCAAAAGGGCATATATCAATATACCCTTTGACTCACCAATATGCTAATTAGACATACACCTCAACAAGGTCAAAGACAAAGGGAAAGGAGCCATATGTATAAAAATATTTATAGCAGCACTTTTTATTATAGCGAAGAACTGAAAACCAAAGGTGTGACTTTCAGATGGGGAATTATTAAACAAATTATGGTATGTGAATATAATATAATATAATAATATTACACTGTAAAAATGACAAAAAGGACCAATTCAGAGAAACCTGGAAAGATCTGAAAGAACTGACTCAGAGTGAGGTGAATAGGACTAGGGGAACAATTTATACCACTACAATAATGTAAGGGAAAACAATTTTAAAAGACTTTAGAACAATAATTAATGCAATGACCAATTATGATTTCATAAGGCTGATGATGAAACATGCTACCTAATGATAGAGGGATGATGGACTTAATGTCCACAATGATACATACATTTATGAACATAGTACATGTTTGGATTAACTTTACTTATATGTTAGAAGACAGAACTTTGGGGGAGAAGTTGATAGACATTGATTGTGACACAAAAAAAGAAAAAAGAAAAAGCATCAATGAAATATTAACAATATACAACAATATTATAAGAGTTCATAAAAGAACACAGAAAAACAGCAGGGTTTTTTAAAATGATTGTATTAAATTTAATATGCATTTAAATTATTCAATAGTTCACAGTTCCATATATAATCCTATTTTGTGTTATATTAATTAATATATTAAAATATTCATGTTTAAATTGATATTTAGGTTCATAAAAATATTTTTTTAAATGGAGGGGTAGAACTGTATGATCTCTAAGATTCCTTCCAATTCCAACATCTTATGTTCTGAGGCCCCTTCCAGCTCTAAATTCAATGATACTCTGATTTTGGGAAAGAGAAGGCTATGGGAATTACATAGATGACAGTGAAAGATTCTTTGAAATTCTAGACTATGGATCAAGATAATGGCATTATAGTTTTCTGCCTAGGGGTAGAATGTTCCTCATGAGTACTAGGAAGGAAATATTTGACTTTAGACTTATTGAACTGATCAAGAGACTTTTAAAATCACATTTAAGGGGAAAAGAAAATTTCCAGATAAACAGGTTCAGATCAGGGCATCTTGAAACCATGTTGCATAAGAAATATTTGAAAGAACTGAGGATGTTTAACTTGGAGAAAACTTCAGTATTGGAGGCAGGGGTGAGGAGGTGCATGATTGTTTTAATAGAATCACAGCAGCTTAAAGTTAGAATCCCTTCTATACCATCCTAGAAAATTGACCACCCAGTCTGTTTGAAGATTTCCAGTAAAAGAAAATTTTGATCCTTCCAGAAGCCGCCCATTCCACTTTTGAATAGTACAAAGTACTAGGAAAAATTATCCTTATATTAAGTGTAAATTTCTAACTTTTATCTATTTTTTTCCATATCTTCCTGGGGGTAGAAGGTGGAGAAACAGAACAAATCTGTCCATATGACAGTCCTAATCGTGAAAACAGCCCTTTCCCTCTCCCTCCAATCTTCCCTTCACCAAGCTGAACATTTGACGTTTCTCCAGCAAATGTTTGAATCCCATCTCTAATGCTTACTGCATGTGTGAACTTAGGCAAGTCTCTAAATCTATCTGGATGTCAGTGTCTTCATCTATAAAATGAAGAGATTGGGCTAGATGGCCTCTGTGGTCCCTTCCAGATCTAGATTTATGATTTTATGAGTAGCTTGGGTTCAAGTGCCCCCACTAACCTGCTCATCCTTCCCTGAGTACATTCCTAGTTATCAATGTCCTAACTAAAATGTGACACCCACCACTGAACTTATGCTCTACCTACAGTGTGACCAGAGCAAAAGGTATCAAAACAATCACTTTTCCTTTTCTGGATGCTATACTCCTCTTAAGGTAACATAAGATCAAGTTAGCTTTGTTTGGCCACCACATCCATCCGTCGACTCATTTCATCAAAGCACCCACACTGATGAAATCACACATCCTTGAGGAATTAGAGCAAACGTCCATTACTTATGCAGTTCTTAATTTTGAAGAGCTGCCAATTTGATTAATAGTGAAAAAATTTCTGGCATGATGAATAGGTGATATGATTTTGTTGATGATCAAATCGACATTGCTACTATGAAGAGCAGGTAGATGGCACAGTGGATAGAGCACCAGACCTGGAGTCAGGAAGACCCGACTTCAAATCTGGCCTTAGACACTTACTAGCTGTGTGACCCTGGGCGAGTCACTTAAACCTGCTTGTCTGTTTCCTTATCTGTAAAATGAACTACAGAAGGAAATAGCAAGCCACTCCAGTATCTTTGCCAAGAAAACCCAAGTAGGGTAATAAAGAGTCAGACATGACTGAAACAACTGAACAATTACAATAGGCATGGCAATTTATTGTCCTATGGGTTCACTCAGAGTCCTTATGATTTTGAGACTTAAGCTAAAAGTCTTTTCCTTGGCCACCACTCCATATTTCCTTATAGACATTCATCACAGCTTGATCTCCCCCCCCCCCCCCCCAACTCTATCTCACTCTACTCTGATTTTCCATTGTGCTCTTTGGAAATCCTCTTCCATTTTTAACAAACTAGTCCTAATATATGACCTGTGCCCTCTCCTCAGAAATTACTTAGTATCTGTTTTGATTTTAATTTTTATATACACATTATCTCTTCCACTCCACCTTAATGTGAATGTAAGCTCTTCAAGGACAAGGGCCAGTGAGTCATAAAGCAGCTGATTGTTATGATAGCGTTAAAATGATTGTTGTTCCCAAAGTTACAGCAAGAAGAGGAAGGGGCTCGAGATGAAGAGGGGAAAGGTAGGAGTGTGCCACATGTAGCAGCAGTCCAGAGTCAGAGTCCTAGTCCTGGGTAGGCCCTGGTTTCCTGGTGAATGGCTGTACAATATAAAACATGGTCTTGGGCCAGTTAAATATGATGGGTAACAGAAATAGTACATGTGGGACTTAAGAAAAGTCATAGAATTGTAGAATTTTGAAATTAGAAGGGATCTTAGTGATCGTCTAGAATACTTTCTCCTCATTCTACTGTTGAGGAAAATGAAGTCCAAAGAGGTCAACTGAATTTTCCAAGGTCACACAGCTAGTTAATAGCAAAGTTGCAAATATAACTTCTGTTCATTCCAGGACTAGTCCCTGCTTTATTAATAATGCTTGTAGTATATTGGTGGGGTGTAGGGTGTGATCAAGGAAGAGTAGTACCTCTAGTGTGAGGGTTGCTGAGCCTTTTTCAGAGCTGCTTTCCACCTTTGGTGTCCACCTGATCTGCCTAATTCTCAACTGTGGCTCTGAGAAGTTATAGCATGCACAGTGGCCACACCCAGGTAAACCATTTCAGAAGAAGGGCTAAGCCATATTGAGGATGACCAAAGGGTCTCAAACCCTTCTGTACATTAGTGAGGTGTCTACCCCAAACATGTGAAGACTTCCCTGGGGGAATGGACAGATAAAAACAATTTGTTCCAATGACCATGAAAGTGGCTGAAGCAGGCACTACGAGGTGTTTAGAGTTTGGTCAAATATTGAAGATGCCGAAGTTATCCACTGCCCAGGCCATCATCAATCATCTTGACTTCATCTTGCCACTGGATTATGATGGCTCTGGAAGAGAGAGTGAGGCTGACCACTTCACAACTCTACCTCACTTAAATATAATTTATATGTGAATCAAAATATATCACCCATATCATTTTACCATTTTTAATTATTTCAGAGTCCTGTGGTGACAGGTAAGTGATGAAGCAACAGGTGCAGATACACTGGGAGCTATAGTCACAACCCTGCACATAAGCAGCCTAGGTCATAGGGTCATTTTCTCACTGGAAGCACTAGTGGGATTCAGCAGCCCCCTGGGTGTCTGGGTAGCCTTTTAAAGAATGTGCTGCTGCTCACTTCCTGGTATGAGAAGGGGCTAGATAAGGTGCCCTAAAAATTGTCTGCTTTACCCTATGCTGGCCTGCTTACCATGGCAGATGCAGATCCTACCCAGTGGTTGAAACACCAAAAAAAAATGTACAAAAACTTCTGCAAAGATGACTCCACTCACTTTTGGCACAAAGGATGTGCACATGCTTATGGATAACATGAAATCCAGTAGACCTGAAAGATGAACAGCTCTTGTTGCAAGAGAACTCAGCAGGCATCGTATCCAAATAGCAGCCTGAGTGAAACCAGGCTGACAAATGAAGGCCAGCTTACCAAAGTTGGAGCTAGATACACATTTTTCTGGAATGGCTGTAAGTGCCATGAGGCTGGCCTAGGTTTTGTAATCAAAACTAATCTAGTCAACAAGCTTGTATGTCTCCCCAAAGGAGTGAATAACACGCTTATGACAATGTGATTGCCACTTTAAGAAAAATGCCATGCCACCATTATCAGTGTGTTTGCTCCCACCATAATGAACCGTGATGAGATCAAAGAAAAATTTTGTGAAGACCTGGAGACCCTCATCATCAATATGCTGAAAGAGGACAAGCTTATAATTCTGATTTACTTCAATGCAAGAGTAGGCACAGACCACCAGACATGGCAAGGAGTTCTTGGGAGGAATGGAGTAGAAAACAATAACAGCAATGGTCACTAACTACTGAAGAATTGTGCCTCTCATGACCTTCTCATCACCAACACTGTCTTCTGATTACCTAAACACAATGAAACTTAGTGGATACACCCTTACAGCAAACATTGGCATTTAATAGTCTATGTCATGGTAAGGAGAAGAGACAGACAGGATGTGAGAGTGATGAAGGTGATGTATGGTGTAGAGTGTTGGACTGATCATAGACTTATCCTCTCCAAGCTAAATATTCACATTCAACAAAAGCAGCAGCCCCAAAGCAAGATGACTTAATGTCAACAGATTAGAATGCTTCTCTGAGTGGGAACAATTCATTGCTAACTTGGAAGGAAAGCTGAGCCAACACACAGTTGGCAACAGTAGAGCAGAAAAGGAGTAGGCAGCTTTCAGAGATTTGGTGCACAGCACCACATTTACTCATCTGGGCCAGAACACTCACAAACATCAAGATTGGTTTGACAAAAACAATGACTGGTGATGGGGAAATTCAGAAGCTTCTAAAAGGGTTTACTAAGAGAACAATTCATCCATCTCCAAGAAGGTAGCATTTAACTCCATCAAAAGCAGAGTACAAGCAAAGCTTAGAGAGATTCAGGATTCTTGGCTCAGTAAGAAGGCAGATGAAATTTAGTTTTACAATGATAGTAACAATCCAAAGCACTTTTATGATACTCTGAAGGCTATTTATGGGTCAAAGACCTATAGTGTATCTCAACTACTCAGTGCTGATGGAGCCACGTTGATTAACAATAAAGACATGATCCTGGAGAGATGGACTGAATACTTTCATAATGTTCTTAACAGACCCATCATCATTCAATGCTGAAGCCATTGACTTTACACCTTAGATTAAAGTCATTCTTTCTCTAGCAGAGTTTCCAATTGAAGGGGAAGTTTTGAATGCCATTGGACTCCTCTTTTGTAGCAAAGAGCCCAGTGCTGATTCCATGCCAGCTGAAATTTACAAAACACGGGGTCCATTGCTCATATAAAACCTGACTGAAATTTTCAAGGTTATATGACAAGAAACTAGCCCTCAGGAGTTCACGGATGCTTCCATAGTCTATCTCTATAAAGGCAAAGGAAATAGACTGTCCTATGACAATTCTTTGCCCACCATAAGAAGAGTTATTGTATTATTTTTGTACACATGGGTCTTTTCCTTCTTTCTTTGGGGCATAGAGCTAGTAGTGGTATTGCTGAGTTAGGGTATGCATGGTTTAATAAATTTTTAGGCATTGTTCCAAATTGATTTCGACAATGGTTAGATAGTTCACAGATTTACCAACAGTGCATTAGCATATCTATTTTCTCACATCCCTTCTAGCATTTGTCATTTTCCTTTTTTTTATCATCTTAGCCAATCTGGTGTGAGATGGTACTTTAGAGTTATGTTGGTTTGCATTTATCTAATTATTAATGATTTAGAGTGTTTTTTGTATGATTATTGATAGTTTTTATTTCTTCCTCTGAAAACAATCTATTCATATCCTTTGACCATTTATCATTTCAGAAATGGCTCTTATTCTCATAAATTTCAGTCAGTCCCCTATATATTTGGGAGATAAGACCTTTATTAGGGAAACATGCTGCAAAAATTTTCCCCAGTTTCCTGTTTTTCTTCAAATTTTGGCTGCATTTGGTTTTGTTTGTGCAAAACCTTTTAAATTTTATATAATCAAAACTATCCATTTTATCTCCTGTGAACCTCTCTGTCTCTTGTTTCTTCATGAATTCTTTTCCTATCCATAGATCTAATAGGCAATTTGTTTCATGCTCCATTAATTTGCTTATGATAACACCCTGTATGTCCAAATCACATACCATTTTGAGCTTATCTTGGTATACAATATGAGATGTTGGTCTATGCTGACTTTCTGCCAGTCTACATTCTAGTTTTCCCAGAAGTTTTTTTTTCCCCTTCTGAATAGCCTCAATAGATGGGATCTTTTGGTTTATCCAAAGAAAGACAACAACAACAACAACAACAATAACAACAACAACAACCTAGACTACTGTGCTTCTTTACTTCTACATATTGGGTACCTAATATATTCCATTGATCAACCTCTCTATTTCTTTGTTGTTGTTCAGTTGTTAATATTTCTCCAATTATTTAGTTTTGTCTTTATTTATGTGAAGAGCATTTTGTAATTGTATTCATATAATCCCCGTGTGTGTGTGTCTTAGCAGGTAGACTCCTAAGTATTTTCTAGTATCTATAGTTATTTTAAATGAAATTTTTCTTTCTATTTCTTCTCTTTACATTTTGTTGGTAATATACAGAAATGCTAACGATTTGTGTGGGTCTATTTTATATTCTGCAACTTTGCTAAAGTGGTTAATTGTTTCAACTAGTTTTTTAGTTGATTCTCTAGGGTTCTCTAAGTACACCAACGTATCATTTGCAAAAAGTGATAGTCTTACTTTGTCATTGCCTATGCTTACTTCTTCAACTTCTTTTTCTTGTGTTATTATTATCACTAGCATAATATTAAATAATAATGATGATAATGTACATTCTTTTTCACTCCTGATCTTTTTGGAAAGGCTTCTAGTTAATCCCCATTATAGATAATGCTTGCTGTTGGCTTTACATAAATACTGCTTATCATTTTAAGAAAAACTCTTTATTCTTATGCTTTCTAGTGTTTTTAATAAGAATGGATCTTGTATTTTGTAAAAAAACTTTTTCTACTTTTGTTGAAATAATCATATAATTTTGGCTGTTTTTTTAATATGGTCAATTATGCTTATAATTTTCCTATTATTGAGCCAGCTCTGTATTCCTGGTATAAATCCCATCTGGTCACAGTGTATATGATCTCTATAAAAAATTACTGTAGCCTCCTTTAAATTTTATTTTTTTGCATCAAAATTCATTAGGGAAATGGGTCTATAGTTTTCTTTCTTGGTTTTTGCTCTCCCTGGTTTAGGTATCAAAACGACATTTGTGTCATGAAAGGAATTTGGTAGGACTCCTTGTTCACCTGTTTTTCAAATAGTTTATGTAGTACTGAAATTGTTATTTAAATGTTTGGAAGAATTCACTTGTAAATCTATCTGGTCTTTTTTTTTTCTTATGTATCTTATTTATGGTTTCTTCAGTTTTTTTCTAAGATAAGGTTATTTAAGTGTTCTATTTCCTCTTCTGTTCATCTGAGCAATTTAAAATTATTAAATATTCAGCCATTTCATTTAGATTGTTGGGGTTTTTGGCATATAATTGGGCAAAATATCACTTAATAATTGCTTTGATTTCATCTTCATTGGTTATAGGTTCATCCTTTTCATTTTTGATGCTGGTCATTTTTTCTTCTTTCTTTTTAAAAATCAAATTAGCCAATGATTTATCTATTTTATCAGATTCCCCCCCGCCATAAAACCAGCTCCTAGCTTTATTTTTTTTCAGTTCAATGGCTTTTTTAAACTTTCAATTTTATTTATTTCTCCTTTGATTTTCAGAATTTTATTTTGGTGTTTAATTGGAGGTTTTTAAAAATATGTTGGTTTTCTAGTTTTTTTTAGTTGCATGCCCAATTCATTGATCTGCTTTTTCTTTGTCTTATTGATGTAAGCATTTAGAGATATGAATTTTCCCCTAAGTACTGCTTTGGCTATATCCCACAAATTTTGGTAAATTATCTAGTTGTTTATTGTTTCTATGACTTGTTCTTTAACCCACCCATTCTTTGGGATTAGGTTACATAATTTCCAATTAATTTTTAATCTATGCTTCAAAGTACATTTATTGAATGTAATTTTTATTGAATTGTGGTCAGACAAAATAATTTAATATTTCCAATTTTCTGCACTAGTTTGTGAGGATTTTGTGCCCTAATACATGGTCAACTTTTGTGAAGCTGTCATGCACAGGTGAAAAATAGGTATACTCTTTTTTATTCCCATTCAATATTCTCCAGAGGGCTTTCATAGCTAACTCTTCTAAAATACTATTCATTTCCTTAACTTCTCTCTTGTTTATTTGAAGGTTAGATCTGAGAAGAGATAAATTGAAGTTCTCCCCCTCTATTATAATTTTAAAGTCTATTTCTTCTTATAATTCATTTGACTTTTCCTTCAAGAATTTAGGTTCTGTGCATTTGGTTCATATATATATTCAGTATTGATATTAATTGTCCATGGGATGTTTTAACAAAATACAGGTTCCCTGCTTATGTCTCTTAATTAGATCTATTTTTGCTTTTCCTTTATCTGAGATCATGATTTCCACCATTGCCTTTTTCACTTCACCTGAAACATAATACATTCTGCTCCAGTCCCTTATTTAATTCTATGCTTTTCTTTCTATTTCAAGAGTGTTTCTTATAAACAAAATATTATTGGATTCTGGTTTCTAATCCTTTCTTCTAGCCTCTTCTAATTTATAGATGAGTTCACCCCATTCACATTCATTATAATGATTATTAGCTGTGTATTTCCTTCTATCCTATTCTCTTCTATTTATCCTTTTTTTTTTTAACCTTATCCCTTCCTCAAGAGTCTGTTTTGCTTCTGATCACTGCCTCCCTTAATCTACTCTCCTTCTGGTCACTATCAACCCCCCTTTTTCTTAGCCCCTTCCCCTCTTGCTTCCCTGTTGGGTAAGATGAATTCCTGTATTCAACTGTGTGAATATGTGCTTTCTTCCCTCCATGAACCACTTCAGATGAGAGTAAGGTTTAAGCATTGCCTGCTCCCCTCTTCATTATTCTCTCCATTGCAGAAACTCATCTTTGTGTGCTTCATTTATATGAAGTAATTTTCCTAATTCTTCTTTTCCCTCTCCTCCTTCTTCCAGTGCATCCTTCTTTTTAACTCTTCCATTCTTCTTTCAAGATCATCCCAATATAATAGACTTACACCTATACCCTCTGTCTTAGCAGATGCCCTCCATCTAGCCTAGTGATGATAAAATTCTTAGGGATTATATATGTCATCTTCCCATATAGTAGTGTAAACAGTCTAACCTAAGTCCCTTATCATTTCTCATTCATGTTTACCTTTTCATACTTCTCTTGAATTCTATGTTTGAATGTCAAATTGGCTATTCAGTTCTGGCTTTTCGTCAGGGATTCTTGAAAGTTCCATATTTCATTAAATATCCTTTTCCCCCTTGTAGGATTATGCTCAATTTTGGTGGGTAGGTTATTCTGGGTTTTAATCCTAGATGATTTGCTTTGCATAATATCATATTCTAAGCCCTCTGCTCCATTATTGTGGTACATATCAAATCTTGTGTGATCCTGACTGTGGCTTCATAGCATTTGAATTTATTCTTTATGGCGCTTATAGTATTTTAGTTTTGATCTGGAAACTCTGGACTTTGTCTATAAATTCCTTGAAGTTTTCATTTAGAATTTCTTTCATGAGGTGACCTGTGGATCTTTTCTATTTCTACTTTTTTATTTCTACAGTTTTCCTTTATAATTTCTTGAAATATGATGGGGTTTTTGGACAGGTGATCTTTTTTTGTTCATGATTTTCAAGTAGTCCAGTAATTCTTAAATTCTCCCTTCTCAATCTATTTTCCAGGTCAATTGTTTTTCCCATGATGTATTTCACATTTTCTCTTTTTTAAAGTCTTTTTACTTTGTTTTTTTTTATCATTTCTTGATGTTTCATAAAGTCATTATCTTCCATTTTATCAATGCTGATTTTTAAGGGTAATTTTCTTCGGTATTTTTTGTGCCTTTTTTACCAAACTATCAATTATCTTCCTAATTTTCTTTCATAGCTCTCATTTTTTCCCAAACTTTTCTCTACCACTCTTATTTCAATTTAAAAAATTTTTCTCTTTATTTAGCTCTTCTAGGAATTCTCATTGGGCTTGTGTCCAATCTGTATTTTTCTTTGAGGTTTTGCTTGAAGATGTCTTTGAATCATTGTCTTCTCAGTTTTGTTTTTTTGAGGGGGGTTTGTTTGTTTTTGTTTTTGGCTAGCCAGTGGGGTTAAGTGACTTGCTCAGGGTCACACAGCTAGTAAGTGTTATGTGTCTGAGGCCGGATTTGAACTCAGGTCTTCCTGAATCCAGGGCCGGTACTCTATCCACTGTGTCACCTAGCTGCCCCTTCTTAGTTTGTTTCTTGAGCTTCCTTGTCACCAGAGTAGATTTTCATGGTTAGGTTATTTTATTGCTGTTTGCTCATTTTTCTAGGCTACTTCATGACTTGGGACTTTATGTTAGAGTTGGGATCCTCTCACCTCTTGAGAGGTGTGGGGAAGGGGGTGTGGATTTGACTGGCTTGAGTTTCTGTCTTTTGTGTCCTTCTGCTGCTTTCACAGCTCATTCTGGGTCCTGTAAGTTTTCAGTACTTCCAACAAAATGTGATCCAGGAAGAGGTCTATTCACTGTCCTCCTGGTCTGTGTTCTGCTCCTTTCCCAGGTAGGGCCCCTACTCCCTTACCACCATGACCACTCCTCCCTGCCCTAGAACTATGACCCAGAACTGGGTAATAGGCAACATTGTTGCTAGAGGGCACCCAATCTTGCTCCCAGTGCTAATACAAAGGTCTCCTGAGATCTCTTTATGATCAGTTGTTCAGTTCTCTTCCTATCCCTGGGCACTGGACTGCTCCTTACCACTGCCACCCCCATACCCCGGTGCTACTGCCACTGCCATGCTGTGTTCCTCATAGGCCCCTACTCCAGTGCCTGCAGACCTCTTTCCTAAGCTGCCCTGGGCTGGAAAAATGACTCGTTGTGACTTTTTCTTAGTTTTTCCACCCAGAATTTGGTTTGGTGTGTTTTCTATGTTGTTGTGGAAAAGGTTGGAGGGGAGCTGAGGCAGTTGCCACCTCTCATGCTGCCATCTTGACTCTGCTTCCTCAGCCTAAGAGTTTCACTCAAATTCATAGAATTGTAGAATTTTAGAGCTGAAAAGGACCTTAGAACATAAAATGTTAGAACGAGGAGTACTAGAACAAAAAGAGACCTTAGAACATATGAAATGTCAGAACTGTACTTTTAACATGGAATGTTAACACTGAAGATACTCTTACAGATAATTTAAACCAAACTTCTCAATTTGGCAAGAAGGAAACTGAGTCCTAAGAGAGTGAAAGTGCCTTGTCCAAGGTCTTACCCCAGATTAATAACAGATGAGGATCGGGTTTCCTATTTTTTTTCATAGGCTAGAACTTACAGCTCACCTCAGGTATTCCTAGCAACATAGGGGGACTTTTCCCAAAATTATTTAAGTAAATTTTACAATATAAAATTCTCTCAAATATAGTAGTAAAGACTCACATTAATATAGCACTTTGGGGTTTACAAAGTATCATTCTTACTGTGGAAAGAGGGCCCTTTTCATCACATTGTGTGATGGGAAGGAAAATTATGGGGTAATGTGGGTGGTGAAAAGGTCCCCAGGGAGGGAACTGTGTAACACTTGTTCCTGTAACAAGATGCTGTGAACAGAGCAGATGATTCTAAGAATGTTTATTTGGCTGCCACATGATAGAGATCTGGAATCTGTAGTCTTGCCATGCCTGCCTGGTCTTTTCTGTCTAATGAGAATGTCAGCAGAAAGTAAATTAAATCAGCCAGGCTATAATTTGCAAACTAAACATTTTGTGGCATTAACTAAACAGAGCATTATATTTTAATCAGATTTTTAAAATGTTGTTTTAAAAATCATTTTATCTTGTAGAAGCTGGTTCTGTAAGAGCTATCATTCCTTAACTAACAGGATGTTAATGAAATACCCTCTAGATCTACTTAACAAGCCAAAACATTTTTTAATATGCCCTCTAAACCTATATGTCTTCAAGAGGAAAACCAGCACTGCTTTCCAACCTTGCAAACTAGGGAAGCTGTCTCACTCAAGTTAGCAGGAAGCATTATCTTAGAATGGCTTTGAGGCAGGGTCAGGAATTGTGCACTATTCTCTCTTGGGTACCCCTCTCTTTAGATACACAAACTTTGCCTTTAGTTTCCTCACTCCCTCTACTTATACTTTCCTAACATTTAACACTTGTGGAAGAAAGGCTATGGAAACACTGGACTGGAGTTTGAATTCTGGCTCTACTACTTACCAGCCATACGACCACAGACAAGTCACTTCCAGTTTGGGCACTTTTTTCCTTTTATATAAAATGAAAGGGTTCAACTAGTTTTTATTTAATTCCCTTCCAGTTTGAACATTTCATATTCTATGGTCCCTTCTAGTTCAATCACCCTATGTGCCATGGTCCTTTCTAGATTTAGTAATTCTGGTTATCTTCAACTACCAGAGTGGAGGGGAAGGAGTTAACATGTTTGGGAGCTCCAATAACACCCAGAACTGACAATACACTCTCTTTTCAACCCCATCCCTCACCCCAAAGAGAGAGCAAAAAGATTACATGCCTCTTGTTTAAACTGAGCCAAGAATCACTCAGCAACTTCTCCATTTTTAGAAAGACAGCAGAATGTGAATAGGGAGTAAATTCTCTGGAATGAGATCAATGTGCAATTGAAAACAGACTCCAAGTTTCACAAAAGAAATCATCATGACCCCCAACCCAGCACAGTGAATCTTGAATGCCTAGCTGATAGACCGTGGTGGTCTCCTTGTCCTTTATTCCTGATAAATATTTTTCAAAATATTAAAAAATGTTTTCTGTTTGTTTGGCTCACTTTGGATGATGCGATTTTTCATCTTTTTTGTTCAATATGAAAGGTGATTTTTAAAGAATTTTCAAATCTTAGGATACTTATGAGGAGAGGAATTTTGAAAACTATTCATAAGGATTCATAGATTATTCAAGCTGGAAAGGACCTAACAATATAGAATGCCGGAATATAAGACACAGAATGTCAGAAATGGAAGGAAGTTTAGAATATAGAATGTTAGAACATAAAATGTTTAGCATTAGAAAGGACCTTAAAACATAGAATAGTTGGGCTGGAAGAGGCCTATGAAAAAAGAGGGTTAAAACATGAAACAAAAGGACTTGAACCCAAGTCTCCTGATTCCTGAGATGTATATTGCTGACTTCTTCTCTGGGAACACACATCATAAAGGACTAAACATTGGATAACCAGGCTTCATCCCAAAAAGCAATTGAAGTCATTGTGGGACTCTGGGCCGCAAAGCATCTCATACTATATTCACTTACTCAATAGTGGGAGCTTAAAAGGTTTTTTCAATGGTGTATCATGATCAGAAATTGATATGTGCATGGGTACATGAATTATTTTATAACAATGATGTAGTCTACTTAAATATCTGAAATTATGGCTGTTTTGGTAGCCCAAAATCCAGTCTAATTAATTTAGTTGTACATAGTTATAGACCAAGTAGTAACTACTAATCAATTTTGGTTGTCACTGAAAAAATGGTATTTAACAGACTGAACTATCCTTTTATTAAAATAAAATTTTACTGATATAGACAGTGTCCCAAAAGTCTTAATGTAGATTTAAGCTGTTTCTAATATCATCTACATTTCTATTGTATCCCTTCCACACTTTTCAGGGAGCCAGACCTCATACATTTTTTTTTTCAAAAGCAAGACAAATATTCAGCAAAACTAACCAACAGATTGAGACAGTATGTTATTATTGCAAGTGCTGCACACGCTTGGTACCCCAACTCTGCAAAGAAGCAAGGGGAGGTGTTTTCCCATATCTTATCTTTGTGGCAAACTTATTCATTATAATTTTGCTATTTTTGGTTTCTATTGTTCTATTGTTGTTCTTTTCACTTATTTTGTTGTAGATTGAACTGTTCGTGAGAAATCTGACATCAAATTTCCATAACTGATAGCTTAAAGCTTTGACTTCAATGATTTCATGAAAGAAAGTATACTTTCATAAAATCAGGGGGATCCAAATACTGCTTAAAGTGATAACAAAAGCACAATGAGGACTTAGTTCTAGCCATTAGCCCCACACAAAAACCAGCAGCGGAATAATAAAGGCAGGAGAGGAAGACCAAAGGGGAGCCAGCAGTTCAGTGGCTCAGAATCTGAAGAACCTCCCAGAAGGCTAGTAGTGACTGAATCCAACTACTAGAACTCATACTACACACAATTCAACAAATCTATACCAGGATCAGGACTTACAGGGCCCAGACCTGGAGAGCCTCTCCCTAGATCACACCACCTTGGGAGCTTTAAAAACTTACAGGCCCAGAGGCAGCTAGGTGGTGCAGTGGATAGAGCACAGGCCCTGATGTCAGGAGGACCTGAGTTCAAATCCAGCCTCAGACCAAACACTTGACACTAGCTGTGTGACCATGGGCAAGTCACTTAACTCCAACTGCCTTAAAAAAGAAAAAAAAAACACCTTACAGGCCCTAAGATTGACCTCTGAAAGCAACAGAATGTCATAAAGAGACAGGCATTCAGGTCACATGTACCTTATATGTAGAATTACAAGTTAGAACTGAGTCCCCACGCTGTTCTTGGGCTCAGAACCATGTAACTAAGTTTTCAGAACATATTCCTTGCTCTATACACAGCTAGGTATGTATGGAGTGTGATTTTTAAAACCAAATAAGAGCAGTAGAGGAAAAAATGGGGAAAGAAATGAGAACTAATAAAGGAAGTTATGAAAAGAGAATCAATAGCTTGGTAAAAGACATACAAAACTTTACCAAAGAACATAACTCCTTAAAAATTCTAATTGGTCAAATGGAAGCTAATGACTACATGAGACATCAAGAAATAATAAAACAAACTCAGAAGACTGAAAAAAAATAAAAGAAAATATGAACTATCTGACAGGAAAAACAACTGTCCTGGAAAATAAATTGAGGAGCAATAATGTAATAATCATCAGTCTACCCAAAAACCATGAGCAAAAAGAGAGCCTGGACATCATATTTCAAGAAATTATAAAGGAGAAGTTAAGTTATTTACAGTAGGAAAAAGTCAATAAAACTTTAAAAGTGGGAGATTTCAGTTTATCCCTCTCAGACGTAAATAAAGCTTACCACAAAATAAACAAGAAGTTAAGGAGATGAACAGAATTTTGGGAAAGTTAGATATGATACATCTCTAGAGAAAATTGAATGGAAATAGAAAGAAGTATACCTATATTTCTTTTATTTAATAATAAATTAGTTTATTTATTTATATTTAGTTTTCAACATTCGCTTACATAAGATTTTAAGTTCCAAATTTTCTCCCCATCTTTCCCCTCCTCCCACACCAAAAATGGCATCTAGATTGATATAGGTGCCACAAATACATTCATATTAAACCTATTTTCAAATTACTCATGTTGTAAAGAAGAATTAGAACCAATGGGAGAAACCACGAGAAAAAAGAAACAAAAAAAAAGAGTAAATCATATGCTTCTATCTGCATTCAGACTCCACAGTTCTTTTTCTGGATGTGGACAGCATTTTCCATCATGAGTCTTTTGAAGTCGTCTTAGATCCTTGCATTGCTAAGAAGAGATAAATCTATCAAAACTAGTCATCACACAATGTGGCTGTTACTGTGTACAATGTTCTCCTGATTCTGCTTGCTTCAGTCAGTATCAGTTCATATAAGTCTTTCCAGGTTTTTCTGAAGACTGTCTCTCATCATTTCTTATAGCACAATAGTATTCCATTACATTCATATACCCCAACTTGTCCAACCATTCCCAAACTGATGGGCATCCCCTCAATTTCAAATTCTTTGCCACGACAAAACAAGCTGTTATAAATATTTTTGTACATGTGAGTCCTTTCCCCTTTTTTATGGTCTCTTTGGGATACAGATCTAGTAGTGGTATTGCTGGGTCAAAGGGTTATACCTATATTTCTACTGTATATGGCACCTTCACAAAAATTGACCATGTAGTAGGGCATAAAAACATCATAAGCAAATGCATAAAAGCAGAAATATTAAATTCATCTTTTCTGACCATAGTACAATAAAATTATATTCAATAAAGGGCCTTTGAGGCATAGATTAAAATTATTATAGACTAAATAACTTAATCATACAGAATGAGTGGATTAAAGAACTAATCATAGAAACAATCAATAATTTCATTAAAGGTAATGATAATGATGAGACAATATACCAATATTTATGGGGTACAATCAAAGTAATACTTAGGAGAAAATTCATAATTCTAAATGTTTATATCAGTAAAAGAAGGAAAAGATAGATCAAGAAATTGGGCATATAGTTAAAAAAACTTAGTAAATCAAAAAATTAAACCCCTCAATTAAATGCCAAAATAATAAAAATTACAATACTACCATAATTAATTTACTTATTCAATGTCATGCCAATCAAATTACTAAATAATTTTGGAACTAGAAAAATAACAAAATTCATCTGGAGGAACAAAAAGTCAATAATGTCAAGGGAATCAAGTAGAAGGAAGGGGACCTAGCAGTATCAGACCTCAAACTATACCATAAAGCTATAATCATCAAAACAATTTGATACTGCATAAGAAATAAAGAGGTTGAAAGGTGGAACAAATTAGGTACACAATATATAGAAGCAGAAGAGCCCAGTAACCTAGTGTTGGACAAAGCCAAAGATCCCACCTGTTGAATCAAAACTCACCATTTGACAAAAACTGTTGGGAAAACTAGGAAGCAGTCTGCCCGAAACTAAGCATAGATCATCATTTCACACCATATATCAAGAGAAGTTCAACATGAGTGCATGATTTAGACATAAAGGGTGAAATCATAAGCAAATTAATGGAGCATGAATTACCTGTCAGATCTATGCATATAGGAAGAGTTCACGACTAAACAAGAAGTATAAAGGTTCACAAGAGATAAAATTGATAATTTTGATTACCTAAAATTAAAAAAGACTTTGCATAAACAAAATTAATGCAGCCTAAATTAGAAGAAAATGGGAAACTGGAGAAAATTTTTACAATGTATTTTTCTGATAAGGTCTAATTTTTAAAATATATAGGGAACTGAGTCAAATTTGCAAGAATAAGAGCCATTCCCCAATTGATAAATGGTCAAAGGATATAAATAGACTGTTTTCAAAGGAAGAAATTAAAACTATCAGTAGACATGTGAAAAATGCTTTCACTAGTAATTACATAAATGAAAATTAAAACAACGCTAGAGTATCATCTCACACCCATCAGATTGTCTAAATGACAAAAAAGGAAAATGACAATCTGAGGATGTGAGAAAATAGTTTGTGGGAGCTGATTGTTAAATTTTCAGTGTGAGCATTAACACTTCAGAAATCAGAAATTGCTACCATAAGACTCAAGAAAGTGTTAATAATGCAGATTAAACTTAAAGTACATGGATTCCCCCCCCCCCCCCCCGGAGAGTACGGTAGTTAAACATTTACCAGCACATTGCTGTGTTGCTCTATAAACACTTAAGATATTTAGCAGGAGTGGAATAGAATGCTCAGGGGATGAAGTCATCATCACAGGGAAGGCCTGGTGATTATAGGTTAACCACCACCACCACCAACAACAACAACAGGCATTTATATAGCGCTTTAAGATTTACAAAGTGCTTTATATCCATTATCTCATTTGAGCTTCACAATACCCTTTGGGTGGACTTTTTCCTGCTACTTTAGCATCTTGGTTCTGCCCTCATGATACTTATTTTTCAATCCCATTCATCAATTATGTAAAGGGTTTTGTTGAAATTTAGCTAATAAATTTCTTTCCTCCTTAATGTCAATCAGTTAATCTTACAAATTAATCTAAAAGTGAGTCATTTTTGTATTTTTAACAAATAATGTCAAAATCCTCTGAAATTCTTCATTGGACAATTTTTCAGCAGGTTAAAAATTCTGTTCCCAAGTTCACGTGCAGGTGGGACAGTTTTTATAGGTGAAGCTCATATTGCTCTCAGCAGCAAAAATCACATAACAATGGAAACATCTTCTAACATACATTTTCATAATGTTCTCTCCATTGAACATTTCTTTAAAAAAAAAAAAGCAGTTACTTTTTCACTCCTGAGTCTCACTCAGTAAATGTCATCTTTGTCTGATATTCAAGATGTCAGGGAATTAACCCAATATATAACACCAAAAGCCATTTCCCACTAGGAAAGTGATTAAAGCATGTGAAGAAATGGTTCTTGAAAGAATTGAAAACTATTATCAACCACATTAAGAATAATTGATACAAACAAAAAAGAAATATAGAAGTAACACTGAGGTTCCACTTCACCCCTAGCAAACCATCAAAGGTAGTAAACAGTGGGAAGAGTCGATTTTAGAAGTAACAGGAATGCTAATGCATTGTTGGTCGAACTGTGAATTTGTTCAACTGTTTTGGAAAGCAATTTGGAATGATGCTGAGAGTGACTAGAATATTGATACCCTTTGATCCAGAGATCCCACTACTAGTCATATATCCCACTGAGGTCAAAGATAGAAAGTTCCAATATGTATCAAAATATTTATGACAGCACTTTTTCAGTAACAAAGAATGGGAACAAAGTCAATGGTTATCTATTGGAGAACAGCAAAACAGATGCATTTTATGGAACTCTCCTCTGCTGTAAAAAATACTAACCATAAGAAGAATAGAGGGAGGCAGGGAAAGACCTATATGAGCTGATGCAAAGTGAAGAAAGTAGAACTAGGAAAACAATATTCACAATGACTTCAACACTGTAAATGGAAAGAACGGCAGCAGTAACAGAAAAGTTGAAACTGAATGTTGTGTAATCATAACGACCAGGCGTGTCCCTGAAAAATAGAAATAAGTGCATCTCTCTCCCTTTTTTGTAGAGGTGGATGACTTTTGGAGGTGGAACAAGGCACATAGCATTGGACTTGATCTTTTTTTTAAAAAAGATTCTTTGTTATAAGGGATTTCACTGGGGTAGGGAGGGGAATGGAAAAGGTTATATTGAGAAATGAAGGTGATATAAGAAAAAAAGGAAATAATTTTTTTTCAAAAATTTACCTTTACCTTGAAGAAGTCAGATTGAGTGTGTGTATGGAGTATTTTCCATGTGGTATATACTGAAACTACATGTCATTATCATAGAAAAGATCAGCAAATTTTGGACATGTGTTTATTTGCGAAAGAAAAATGTGTAATACCTTTAAATTTGACAATTCTTTGCTAGGAAATAATAGGTAAATCTCTATGTGGAGAAAATGTTGCTCTCTGTAATCTTTTAGGGGCAAACATTTTTGGAAGTCTTTATTTTAGTAGCACTTGCCAAATAAATACATCATGGTGAAATATTTTCATTTTTCCAATAATTGAATCTGGAACTCTGCAAATGTTTTTTGCATATCTCTCTCTATATCTTTTTTTGAACACATGTGTTACTCTCCCTGTGACTTGTTTCATGAATTTGGGGACTCAGTTAAGTTTATAGATGTTGAAAGCAAGAGAATGAATCTCTCATACACTCAAATGGATCCATGATCTCATCAATTTGGATGTTCCCTCTGATAATTAATCATTACTATAATTTATTATTATAACCCCAACTTTGGAGATCACTACTCTAGCAAACACTTGACACCCCATCTACTATATCACTCTGTATACCATAGACAGACCATAATGCCAACATTTCCCATTTCTAGAGTGCTTTAAAGTTTACGAATTGTTTCCCAGTTAGTAATAAATATGCACTTTTAAATACCTACTACCAGGGCCTGTGCTAGGTACTGGAGATATAAAGACAAAAAATGAAATGACCCCTGCCTTCAGAGAGCTTACATTCTGTGCAGGGAGATGACACATATACACATAAATACATGCAAAATAGATACAAAGTAAATACAAAGTAATTTTTGGAGAGAGGAGCCTAATGGATGTAGAATGGATACTTGAGCTGAATCTTGAAAAAAAGAGATTCTAAAAGGCAAACGGGAGGAGAGGGTACATTTAAGGCATGAGAACTGCCAGCACGAAGGTGCTAAGATGGGAGATGTTGTGTGTGAAAAAGACCAAGAAGTTCAAATTGGCTGGACCATAGAATGTAGGAAAGGGATTAATGTGTAGTACAACTGGAAAGGTAGGTTGGGACCAGGCTTTGAATAGCTTTTTTTTTTTTTTAAATAGCACTTTTTTTTTTTTTTGTTAGGCAATGGGGTTAAGTGACTTGCCCAGGGTCACACAGCTAGTAAGTATTATGTGTCTGAGGCTGGATTTGAACTCAGGTCCTCCTGAATCCTGGGCCCGTGCTCTATCCACTGCCACCTAGCTGCCCCCCCTTTTTTAAGTAGCACTTTTTTTTGGAATAGCTTTAAAAGACAAACAGAAGAGTTTCTATTTGATCCCAGGGAAATAATGGAATTTATTGAGTGGGAGAGTGATGTGGTTAGAATTACGCTTTAGGAAAATCACTTTGGCAGCTGCATAGAGCAGGGGTGTCAAACTCAAATAGAAAAAGGAGGCCACTAATCTGCACATAAAGATCCCTGCAGACTGCATATTGACTCAGTTTTAAAATGTAATGTTATCTGTTTTATTGTATTTTTATTTATTTTGTTAAATATTTCCCAATTACTTTTTAATCTGGTTGTGGTTGCACTCAGGAACATGGCATGCCTGCAGTGGTTTTGACACATCTGGTGCAGAGAATAGATAGGAGAGGGAGAGAGACTTGAGGCAATGGGGCCACTTAGAGGGTCTGTGGTAGTCCAGTGAGAGGGGCTGAGTCTTTGAATGAAGATGATGGTTGTGTGAAGAGGTGGAAGGAAGGAAGGGATATTGTGGTGGTAGAAATGACAAGATTTGGCAACTCATTGGCTGTATAGTATGGTTGAGTGTGAGGGCTTCAGGATGACAACAAGGTTGCAAACCTGGGTAATTAGAAGAATGATGGTGACCTCAATAGAAATAGGGAAGTTTGAAAGAAAGATGGACTTGGCAAAAACATGAGATCTATGCTTGAGATCACAACTCATCTATGCCGGCTTGTGCTGTGTGATTTATTCTGTCCCACCAGAAACAAACAGGAAAGGTGGGCATTTACTCACAGAGCCCGATGCTCAGAGCCAGCAAAGCATTGGTGAGGCTAAAGGTGTAGGGGCAGAGTAGGAATCCTGAAGGAGAGAGGAGCTTTTCCCAATGGTAGCTGATGGGCTTCTGGGATGTGGTTAGTTTATAATTGCCCCAAGGACTGGTGGCCAGGGAAGGAGGAGGGAGATTGAGAGCTTGCACAGGTATGACAGGAGAGGGGGAATATTGGGTGATAATCAGTGAATAGGGTGGTGGAATTTTTTTTTGGAAGATTAGTCCTATGATTGGCTATGGTGGAGAGGGTGGAACACAGCCTATCTTCCCACTCTGATTGGTTTCGCGCTCTGTAGCATTAAGCGAAATCCCTTTGTGGGGTGCAAAGTTCCAACTTTTTGAAAATTTATTTTTATAGTCCTAGCTTTAGAGACTACTACTCTAATGGACACTTAACATCATATTTACTAGAGCACTCTGCATATCATAGGAAGGCTGTAATGCTAACAATATTTCCCATTTCTAGAGTGCTTTAAAGTTTACAAATTGTTTTCCAGATAGTAACCTTGACAAGTAGGTAGTACACATATTATTATTTTCATTTTATAAATGAGGAAGCAGATACTCAGAAAAGGGAAATGATGTATCATGATCACATCGCTAGTAAGTGTTAGAGCTGGGATTTGAATTCATGTCTTCTCACAATTGACACAAAAAACCGTAAATCCATTTTCCATGCCGAATATGGAGTCTTCATCATCTCCATCTTTTCATTTATAGAATGCTTTAGATTTCTCAAAAAACTTTCACATTGATTATTAGACTAGAATTGTTCTGATCAGCCTCAGGTGGCAGAACTAAGAGCAATGAAATAAATGAATCAGGGGTGAAGGCAGGAGGAAGACAGAAATTTTCAGGCAGACCTATTTTAGCTTAATATAAGGAAAAACTTCCTATCATTGACAGTTGTTAAAAATGGAATAAGGTTATGAATTTTCTAACACTAGAGATCTTTAAGGAGAGATTAGATGTTGCTGATGTTGTAGATGTTAGATTAGATGTTGCTGATGTACCTCCTGCTCACGTAGGGATTAGACATGATGCCCTGATTAGTTTATAAACTCCTCAAGGGAAGGGACTGTCTTTTGCCTCTTTGTATTCCTAGTGCTTAGCACAGTGCCTGGCATACAGTAGGTACTTAATAAATGCTTATTGAATATAGAGAACTGAGTCAAATTTATAAGAATACAAGCCATTCCCCAAGTGATAAATGGTCAAAAGATACAAAGTTTTCAGATGAAGAAATCAAAGCTATCTTTAGTCATATGAAAAAATGTTCTAAATCACTATTGATTAGGGAAATGCAAATTAGAGCAACTCTGAGGTACCACCTCATGCCTATCAGATTGGCTGATATGACATAAAAGGAAAATGATAGATGGTGGAGGGGATGTGGGAAAACTGGGACACTAATGCATTGTTGGTGGAGTTATGAATGGATCCAACCATTCTGAAGAGCAATTTGGAACTATGCCTAAACTTTGCTACCCTTTTATCCAGCAATTCCATTGCTAGGTCTGTATCCCAGAGATTAAAAAAAGCAGAGAGGAAGGACCTATTTGTACAAAAGCATTTATAGCAGCAGTGTCTAAGATTTTGAAATTGAGGGGATGTCCATCAATTGGGGAATGGCTGAACAAACTGGTATATCATTGTGATGGAATAATATTGTGCTATAAGAAATGACAAACAGGATGACTTCAGAAAAACCTGGAAAGACTTACATGAATTGATGCAAAGTGAAATGAGCAGAACCAGGAGAATGTTGTACACAGTAACAGCAATATTATATGATGAAAAATTGTGAATGACTTAGCTACTCTCAGCAATACAATGATCTAAGACAGTCTCAAAGGATTCATGATGAAACATTCCATCTGCCTCCAAAGAAAGAACTGATATTGTTTGAATACAGACTGAAGCATACTATTTTTCACTTTCTTTGTCTTTCCTTCTTTCCTTCCTTCCTTCCTTCCTTCCTTCCTTCCTTCCTTCCTTTCATGTGAGTCTTGTTGTACAAAATGACTAATATGGAATGTTTTACATGATTTCACATGTATAACCTATATTGGATTGCTTAGTGTTTCAAGGTGGGGGGAGGGAAGGGAAGAAGGGAGTGATAGAATTTGGAACTCAAAACTTTTTTTAAAAAACAAATATTATAAAAATGTTTTAACATGTAATCGTGGAAAAAATAGTTATTTTTTAAAAAAGTGCTTGTTGTCTGACTGACTCTGACTTCTTTACAATTCAAATTCTAGGATTCAAAGAATCTACATGGTTCACTAAAGTTCTTCTCTGACACTTTATTGCACCACAGAGGTGACCCTGTACTTTAAAGTCAAATGCAAGATTTATCTGGTCCCACTGAACTTGACTCTGAGTACAGGCTCAATAATGTTGGATTTGTTGTTTAAGGACCTTTATAGAGGTTGGCCATAGAGCAATGAAATCTTTGGCCACAACAATACCCAATGACCATTTATTAAATTATAGTAGTGTTATGATTTGTGTTTATGGAAAGAATGCCCATACCAACCAAATGACTGATCCTTGAAGTATTGAGTTATGATGAATCAACATATCAACCACTATTTATTTAGCAGTTATATGTATAGCATTGTGCTAGGTGCCATGATGGTTATAAGGAAGCATAGAGCTTGGGGCAATCTTTCAGGAAATTTGTCCTCTAAGTGTAGTGACAAGACATATACAGGGAGGAAAAAGCCAGCAGCACAAGGCTGTATATGAGTAGTACAAAATGAGTGTTATTTGTTTTTCAGTCATGTAGAACTCTTTGTGACCCTATTTTGGGTTTCCTCAGCAAAGATACTGGAGTGGTTTGTCATTTCTTTTGTCAGCTCATTTTTATTGATAAAGCAACTGAGGCAGACAGGGTTAAGTGACTTGCCCAGAATCACATAACTAGTAAGTGTCTGAGGTCAAATTTGAACTCCTGACTCCAGGCCTGGAACTCTATCCACTGTGCTACCTAGCTGCTCACACAAAATGAATAGTAATGGCCAAGTTTCCACAATCCCTGACCCAGGCATACCCAGAAAGATAGGGAAGTTCTCAGATGGTATTGTCAGAGATACAGCTGTTACTACACTCTGTGACACAAAGCCATAACCATCCAACCCTTTGGCCCAAGAGTTCAGACTGTTTGCAGCATGGTTTGGCACAAGATTCTTCCTCTCCCCCTACCTCCACCCTGATACACAATGTAAGGGAATAGATGGACACTCAGGAAAGAACATTCAGGAGTATTAGACTTTTCTAACACATTGTTCCACCACAAAGACAACTCACTTGATACATTCTCTTTTCCTTCTTCCTGGACAACTCATTTTTCTTTTTGAAAATAGTATTTTATTTTTTCCAATTACATGTAAAGATAGTTTTTAACATTTATCTTTTATAAGATTTTGGCTTTAAAATTTTCTCCTTCCCTCCCTCCTATTCCCCCACCCCAAGATGGCAAGCAATCTGATATAGGTTATACATGTGCAATCATGTAAGCATATTTCCACATTTGTCATGCACAACTAGTTTTTCAAGAAGGTGCATGGTAGAGCAGCCTGGAACGTCAGGCTTTGGCTCCACTTGCTTTTATCTGTTGCCTATGTGGAACCTCAGCATGAGTGAGAGTTTGGTACGGTGTTCAGAGCTACTGACCACAAATAGAGCTTTGCTACTCCTATAGCTCAGCTACTACATCACAGGAATAAGATCACAGGATTTCAGAAGACAGAGGCATCACTGATTGCTGGGGTGGTCAGGGAAAGTTTCAAGGAGGTGGTGATTCAGATGGATCTTGAATGATGCATAAGCTTAATTAATGAAGAGGAGAGTGCAAGGTCTTCAAGGTGGAAACATGTAATAGGTATTCCAGGAACAGTTTAGGCTGGAAGACACATAGAATTGCAAGGGAGTAGGCTGAATTAGGAAATTTGGCACCAGGTTGGAGGTGGGGTGGTGGTGCCTAGGGAGTTTGGACTTTTCCCTGCAGGCAGTAGGAGTTATTGATCAGGGTGTAGCTCGATCAGAATTGTGCTTCCACATGATTAACCCGTCAGTGTGTACAGCACGCTTTGGAGGTAGGGGAATCATTTAGAAGGCTTCTGGAATAGTCCTAGCAGGTGGCAATAGTAGGACAAACTAATAGCTAGCATTTATATAGCTCTCTAAGGTTTGCATAGTGCTTTACATATGTTATCTCATTTGATCCTCCCAACAAACTAGGATAGTTGCAGTGGGAATAAAAAGAAGAGCTATTGCAGAGATCAACAAGGGTTGGAGGATATTTGAAGGCCATCCTATGAAGGTGATTTTAATTTTATTTTTTAAATAGTTTTTTATTTCTTTTGTTTTTACATCACCTAAATTTTCCCCTGTATCCTTCCCCTTTCCCTTCCCAGAGAGTTATCTCTTACATAAAATAATTTTTTTAAAGAAAAAGAGATAGAAGAGAAAAACTAACCAGCAAAAACAACTAATACCTTAAAAATCTGAAAATATATGCACTATTACACATCTATGGACCTCCCACTTCTGCAAAGGAGCCGAGGGTCTTCTCGTATCACTGAAAGGTGCTTTTTATACCTTAAAACAATTTAGAAATGTGTTGTTATTATTCTACCCTACATTAAAGTCCCTCCAAAGATGTCCTCTGTCAATGCATTTCATGACATGAAGATTACACGAGGTTCTCTAATGCTCTTCCGGTGGAGTATAAGATATGGCAGGTCCTACCAATCTGGAAAGACCTTGAATTCAGATCCAGTGATCCACAGATGTGCTGTCTAAGGATCAATGTCGTGATCCCAAGGTGTGGGAATTCAGAGGGGAGTGACAGCACTCCAGCAATGAGTCTTCCCCTGGTGTCCACAGCCCACCACTAGCTTTTCCACATTTCCCACCAGCCTCGTTGTCTCATGCCCACTCCAGTGGAATTTGGCTTCGAGAAGTTGCTTTGAGGTCACATTTCTTACTGCTTGCCCTGGGCTACTGCAAGCTCTGTGAAGTTTGTCTCAAGTAGGGAAAAATGATAGGAGTTTGATAGAACATTGCCACCATGATGGCTAAAAGAGATCAATTTTTTTGGCCATTGCAATTCCCAAATACTGTCTACTAAGGTAAAGAGGCAGTAGGGTGGCTCAGTGGATAGAGTGCTGGGCCTAGAGATAGAAAGACCTGAATTTGAATCATGCCTCAGACACCTACTAGCTGTGTGACCCTAGGCAAGTCACTTCATCCTGTTTGCCTCAGTTTCCTCATCTGTAAAATGAGTTAGAGGAGGAAACGGCAAACCACTCCAATATCTTTGCCAAGAAAATTCCATGGACGGTATTGGTGTGCTATGGTCCACAGGGTCACGAAGAGTCAGACATGACTGAACAACAACAAGGTAAAGAGAGTCTAAGGACTCCATCAGTGGAAGGAACACCCAAGTGGATGAAAGCATGGATCCTTGAGGTATTTGAAGTGTGAATATTTAAATTATTTGTGTATGTCTTATCCTTCCTTGTACTCTTGCAAGACTAAGTTTTACTGAGAGCAGGAACCATGTCTAATTGGTGTCTAGCATAAGACCTTTTTACATAGCAAGACCTCAACAAATATTTTTGAATGAATATGTTTGTTTTTAGGTGTGATGAGCATGTCCTACTCCCACCCTCTATTTCAGGGAATATTATTAAAGAGGTGGTTTGGTAGTATCTGGAAGGGAAACAACCATCTTGGCATCATCAAAAGTACATCGTCTGAGAAAATTGGAACACTAATGCATTGTTGGTGGAGTTGTGAACTGATCCAACCATTCTGGAAAGTAATTTGGAACTATGCCTAAGGGCTATAAAATTGTGCATACCCTTTGATCCAATAATACCACTGTTGAGTCTGTATCCCAAAGAGACCATAAAAAGGGAAAGGACCCATATGTACAAAAAATATTTATAGCAGCTTTTTTTGTGGTGGCAAAGAATTGGAAATTGAGGTTGTGGTATAAGTTGTGGTATATGAATGTAATAGAATACTATGGTTCCATAAGAAATGGTGAGCAGGCAGTCTTCAGAAAAACCTGGAAAGACTTGCATGAACTCTTGCTGAATGAAGTGAGCAGAACCAAGAGAATATTTTACACAGTAACAGCAATATTGTGTGATGATCGAATTAGTTAGACTTAGCTCATCGCATTAATGCAATGATCTAAGATAATTCCAAAAGATCCATGATGGAAAATGCTATCCACATCCAGAGAAAGAACTATGGAGTCCGAATGCAGATCAAAGCATACTATTTGCTCTCTCTCTTTTTTTTCTTTTTTGTAATTTTCCCCTTTTGTTCTGATCCTTCTTTCACAACATGACTAATGTGGAAATATGTTTAATATGATTGTACAGGTATAACCTGTATCAGATTGCAGGCCATGTTGGGGAGGGGAAAGGGGAAGGAGTGGGAGAAATTTAGAACTCATAATCTTATAAGTGAATATTTAAAGCTAAAAGTAATTAAATATTTTTAAAAAGCACATCATGATGTTTCCTTCTCTAGTGTATTAAGGCAAAAAGAGGTTAAATGACTTGCCCAGGGTCACACAGCTAGTAAGTATCTGAGGCCAGATTTGAGCTCAGAAGACACGTTTTTCTGACTCTGGACCTGGCTTTCTATCCCCTACACCAGCTAGCTACCCTCTGATAGGGGAAGAAATACATAAAAGGGAGCTGAAAAGTGTAGGATAAGGGAATAAATGCACTGCAGGGGTTAGGTGTAAAAGCACTCCTCATTTGGACATCTCCAGTCATGCCACTATGTGTGCATTTCCCTCTCTTTCTTCCACTCCCAAACTCCCTTTCATCTCCCTTATATTTATCCTCTTTCCCCTTAAGAATGGAGACTCTTTGAGGCAAAGGACTGTCTGGGATGCTTTTATTCATATTCCCAGCACTTAGCATAGTGCCTGGCACATAGTAAGTATGTTATAAATGTTCTAGCTAGCTACCTATCTATTCTCTGTCTCTAGTGGAAAGAGTACTGAACTCAGAATCAGTAGAAAATTGTGTTCACATCCTACCTGTACCATTTAATAGCTGTGTGACCACAGGCAAATCATTTAACCTCTTGGACCCTCAGCTTCCTCACCTATATCACTGGAATATTAACACCTGTGGTCCTTACCTTGAATGGTTATTGTGAGCATCAAATGAGATAATGTATGTAAAGTCCTTTGCAAACCTTAATATGCTATATAATAATAGCTAGTATTTGCATAACTCTTTATTGTTTGTGTTTTGAAAATACTATCTCATTTTACCTACACAGCTATCCTGGGAGATCAGTGCTATTATTATCCCCATTTTATAGATGAGGAAACTGAGGCAGATAGCGATTATATGACTTGCCCAGGATCATACCACTAGTAAGTATCTAAGGCTGGATTTGAACTCAGGCCTTCCTAACTACAGGCCCAGCTTTCTATTTACTGTGCCACTTTGCTGTCTATGTACATCTTAGCAATTACTATATTTACAACTCCACCTTGTCCACATCTTTTGACCAAGAGATCCCATTGATCCAAGATGGTCAAAGAGAGAAAGAAAGGCCTAGTCTACACACAAAAATCATCTATGGTATCACTTTTTGCTCTACCAAAAAAAATTGCAAACAAAGTAAATGTGCCTCAACTGAGAAATAGCAAGACAAATTGTGGTACATGAATGCCAGGTTACTACCTGTTACTGAGCAGTAAGAAGCAAAGACTATGGAAAATACAAAGAGCATTAGAAAGACTTATATGAACCGAAGCAAAGTGTGGCTAACAGAACTAGAAAAACAATACACACAGTGACTACAGCCATGTAAGTGAAAAGAACAGCAACAAAAACAACTGAACACTGTAGTTAAAATGATCATCAACCTTGAAAAAGAGATATGAGAATGGTCTTCCTTCTTTGTAAAGTTAGGAGGATGTGGATGTGGAACACACTGTGTATGCCATTGGACTTAGTTGATATTCTTGTTGATTTTGCTGAAATGATTCCTTTCTTTTTCTTTAAAAAAAATTATTTATTGGGGCAGCTAAGTGGTGCAGTGGATAGAAATCTGGCCTTGGAGTCAGGAGGACTTGAGTTCAAATCTGACCTCAGACAGTTGACACTTACTAGCCGTGTGACCCTGGGCAAGTCACTAAACCCCCAATTGCCTCACCAAAAAGCAAAAAAAAAAAAAATTATTTATTAAAAACACGAGTGAAGGGTTATATAGGGAGACATAGAAACAAAAGATATCGATAAGAAAGTAAAAATAAAATTGAAAATATGCTTAGTTGATTGACTAGCAATGAATTGGAATTCTTTCCTTATCTGGTTCAACATCCTATTACTCACTCTGTATCTATCCCCTGATTCCTGAACCATGGATCATCACATCCAAGGATCTATTAAAGGAATTGGAGATGTTTAGCTTAGAGAAGAAAAAAAGAGACAAAGGGAGAGATTATGTGACTTGCCCAGAGTCATACTTAAGAGTCTGAGGCTGCATTTGAATTCAGGTCTTTCTGATTACAGGCCCAGCTTTCTATCCTTGCTGTTCTGTAAATCTAAGCCATTACTATTATTAACGACTCCGGATTGTCCATTCCCTTTGAACAAGAGATCAAAGGGGAACAGGATAGCTGCCTTCAAGTATTTGAAGGATTGTCGCATAAATCAGGATAACAACTAGAGCTGGAGGTTACATCAGAGCCATCTTACCTAACCCTTTCATTTTACAGACTGGAAAACTGAAGTTTGGAGAAATTGTCACATACCAATGTCACACAGGGAGTAAGTGGCAGAACCAGGTTTTGGACGCAGGTTCTCTGACTACAATTCACTGCACCGAGCCCTAGAAGGCAGAGTGAGACCATTGGGTGGGAGCTGTGGAGAGGCAGGTTTAGGCTACACATGAGGATAAACCTTCTGATGATCAGATCAGAGCTGTCCAAAAGTAGAATGGGTTGTTTCAGAAGTAGCAGGTCCCTCCCTCTCTCCACCCGTTACAGGCCTTCAAGCAAAACCAAATAACTATTTGTTAGAGAGGGGCATGGGACTCTGTGATTCCATGAATTCTCCTCCAGCTTCTCCCCATCCCAATTGCTTGGGTTCCTGGTTTTTAAGCAACCTCCTCTTTCGGTACTGTTACTGACCACTGAGTTTCACAATCAGCAATCATGCCTCCCGGTCTTATCCTGTTTCAGACGTGGCTCCCCAGTGGTTCTTTTCATGCCCATATCCCTGGCCACTGACGTCTCCTTCGCTCTAAGTACGATACTATCTCATCCCTCCTTCTTCCTCTCTATTGTCTGGTAGCCAGTACCAGAATATTTAGGCTATCCCTTTACCCCCTGTCTGGCAATGTGGAAAGGCTTCAATCATTGGTAAAGAGCTTGCATGCTGTTGCCACAGGGGACAGGAGGGCTAGGACACTCAACACAATTTAAAAATTCTCTTCTGTTTTATTCTGCTTTATGATTCAGTGTTTTTCCTCAAGTTTTCACATCATCAGATTTGTCTTGTCAAGGTGTTCCTCTGAAGAAGGAGATCTCTGGGTAGAGTACCCACTAATCTACTTTTGTCTGTTGTCAGAGGGACAGAACTGGGCGACTGACCTGCGCTGATGAGATTAGGAAGGTGGGGCCACATTTGATGAAATGAAATTTCATTTCATCAAATGTGGCCCCAGACTTCACTGGGTAAAGAGGATTTAATAGTATGCCTCTGAGGTCCCTTTTCTGCACTCTTGAGTTGCATTTCCCTCAAGTATGACATGATTTGGAGGCCCAGCCCTCCTCTCCCAGGATATGAGCCAGTTGATCGATTTCTCTTCCAAAAGGGGTGGTCCAGACTTGGACATCATCTCACAGAATCCCAGAGAAGAAAGGGTCCTTAGAGATTATCTAGTTCAATGGCCATTGGGCTTGGACCTCATTAGGAAACCCCTCAAAAACAGCCCCTTCATGTGATTATTCAGCCTTCTCATGAAGACTTCAAATGAAGGGAAACCTGTTATCTCCAAGTGATTTTTCTAAAAAACCATAAAGGGCTAAAGAAATGTAAGCTGACATCATCATCATCTTTGTCATTACTACCACTAGTATTACCCCTTCTCCTCCTCCTCTTCCTCCTCCTCCTCCTCTTACTACTACTACTGTTGACTTCCAATCATTTAGTCAATTATGCTTCCAATGTTTGTCTGCTGGCCTGGTTTTGAGGGGCTTCCACTGACTTGTTATGTGACCTTAGATAGATTTCTTCCCCTCTGTGGACCTCTCATTCTCCTTGTCTATAAAATGAAGGGACTGGAACTATAGGATTAAAAAAATTCCTTCCAGTTCTAAACCCTGAAATCCAAGGAAACTTGGCTGGAAGAGAAAGGGGAGTCTGCAGAACCTCAGAACTGCAGTTCCATAGAAGAACAGCAGATGGTGCTAGAAGCTAAGGTAAAGTCTCTAGTTCCTTTCTTCTGATCCCTTTCATTGGGACAGTCCAACCTGGGCTGGTCTAGCTTCCTGCTGGGTTTCAGCATTAGCCACTGCTCCTTAGGACCTTCACAGGGTTAGAGGTTATTTGAGGAAGGGGAAAGAAAAACCAGGTCTCTTCTCCAATGGGTGGAGGAGGGACCTGGGGCAGCTCAGCAGGTTTCATTGCTTCCCAAGGCCAAGCCTCTGGGAATTTTACTCCTGCTCCTTCCAGTAAAACATTTTTATAAAGATGGAAACCCCAGCCAATTGTGGCACAAGAATGAGGGCTATGTTTTCTCAGAAGAGGCACTTTATTTGTGAACAAGGGAGCCATGAAACCTTTTAGAACAACAACCTGACCTTTTTATAAGTCATATGTAGAATATGAAATAGGAGTTTTAATTACCAAGCTTGGAATCAGTCCTACATGTTTAATATTTAATACTTCAAATGTCTAAGGGAGGCACTGTGTTGTAGGAGGAAGAATACAAGCCTAGGAAGTTAGTTAACCACAGTTCAAGTCCCCACTCAACCACTAACTGGATTTGTAACCTTGCTTACATCCATTTCAATTTGGGGGCCTCAGTTTCCTTATCTTTAGGATGAAAGGTTAGCCTAGATCAGCAGTTCTCAAACTTTTTGTTCTCAGGACTGCTTGATACTCTTACCAATTATTGAGCATCTCAAAGAGCTTTTGTCTTATATGGGTTATATCTATTGATATTTTGTTCAGTCATATCTGACTCTTTGTGAACCCATTTGTGGTTTTCTTGACAACGTTACTAGAGTGGTTCACCATTTCCTTCTCCAGATCATTTTACAAATGAGGAAACTGAGGCAAACAGAGTTAAGTGAGGGTCACACAGCTAGTAAGTGTCTGAGGCCAGATTTGAACTCAGGAAGATGAGTGACTCCAGGTACTTTATCCACTGTGCCACCTAGCTGTCCTCTCTTGATGTTTGCCATATTAAAAATTAAAATGTCAGTATTATTATAAAAATAGGTTTGACCTTATGGACCCCTTAGGGATTCACAGTGGTTCCCAGACCATACTTTGAGAATGGTTGGCCTAGACGAGCTCTAAAGTCCTCTTCCTCTCTAACCTCCCATGCACTAAAGAATCAACATTCTCAAGTCCCCTTAACAATCAATGCAGCTGTGTTTTGGCCTCTACTCAATGGAATGCAGAATTTCTCTGTTTTCCTTTCAGAGAGTTCTGAAATGCTCTGTGAGGAAAGTTTCTGTTTCCTTCTCCTATACCTGGGAATTGCTGAAAAACCAACAATCTGGCCTTCCCTGGTCAGAGATGGACCCAGGGTCTCAGTAGATATGTACCTGAATTTAGATCTCTCCACACCACAAAGGTTGACCTGGTAGGCAACTCAGAGCCCTTTGCCAGTAGGGATAATTCTTCATTTTCAGCCCCAGCAGACAGAAGACAGGATAAAATGTGGGGCAAAGGGGAACCTGGAAAGATTAGAGCACAAATGGAGGGTGGCATTATTGTCACTTAGCAATACTTCATAGGAAAAGAACCATGGAAATCTTATCTTAATGAACTTCAAGCTCAATATTTATCTATAGTTTGACATGGCAGCCCCAAAACTAAGGTAATTTTAGGCTTTATAGTGTCTAGAAAGGAAGAAGGGAGATGATGGTTCCATTGTTCTCCATCCTGGTCAGATAATATCTTGAATATTGTGTTCAGTTTTGCATGCCCACATTTTTGAAGGAAATTAATAAACTGTAATGCATTTACTAGAGGGTGACCAGAATAGCGTATAGACTGGAGAACATGTCATCAGATGACATAGTGGAAGAACTGGGAATGTTTACCCAGAAAAAGAGAAGATTTAGGAAGGATGTTATAGAGATCTCTAAGTTATTGAAGGGCTGTCATATGGAGAAAGGATTGGTTTTGTTATGATTAAAACTAAGGAGCAGTGCTTGGAACAATGGGTAAAAGGTGAAGAGAGGCAAAGTTAGGCTTGATTTTTCAGAGGGCACCAGATTGTGGCTCTTCAAAAGTCAAATGGGTTATGTGCTTCTACAACTGGGTTCCTTATGCTTTTTCTGGTGTCATGGACCCCTTTGGCAGTCCAGTGAAGCCTATGGACCCATTGTTAGAATGAATACAGGATTCCAAAGGAAGCCAATTATATTGAAATAGTTATCTATCTATCTATATACATATATTTTTTTTTCTAAAAAACACAAGTTTGTGGATCCCAGGTTAAGACTCTGTGCTCTAGAGGACAAAGTCCATGGGGTTTTCTTGTCAAACATACTGGAGTGACTTGCTGTGTCCTTCTCCAGCATGTCCCCATTTTACAGATGAAGAACTGAGGCAAATGGGGTTAAAGGACTTGCCCAGGGTCACACAGCTAGTGAGTGTCTGAGACTGGATTTGAATTCAAATCTTCTTGACTGCAGGACCAATATTCTATCCACCTAGCTGCCTCTAATAATAATATTAGCCCAGGTTTTTATATAGCTTTTTTTTTGTTTACGAAGCATTTTATATATGCTATCTCATGATTAAGCAACAATCTTTTGAGGTAGGTGTGCCAGGTAGTATAGCAGTTTTATAAAATGAAGAAGAGAGATAAAGTGTCTTGGTAATGTTATAAGTTGGTTAGCAGAAGAGCCAGGACTGAAACCCACTTCCTCCAACTCCAAAATCCAGGGTTCTTTTTACTGAATGAGAGTTGTTGAGTAGTGAGTCCTCTTTCACTGCAGGTACTCAAGCAGAAATGAGATAGTTTATTAGGCAACAGAAGCATAGAATCCAAGAATAGGAAGGAACCTCAAAAGCCAAATAGTCATTCCAGGACCACAGAGAGAATCCCTTTTACCATATCCCAACTGCATCCAGATCATTGACCTTCTTCTTGAAGAAAGAACTCAGTGATAGGGAAGTGAGTACCTGTGGAGGTAGCCATTCTAAAGTTTGTTGTTATTGAGTTGTGTCTTACTCTTCATGACCTCATTTGGGGTTTTCTTGGCAAAGATACTGTAGAGGTTCACCATTTCCTTCTCCAACTCATTTTACAGATGAGGAAACTGAGGCAAACAGGATTCAGTGACGTGACCAGGGTCACACCGATAGGAAGTGTCTAAGGTCGAATTTGAACTCATGAAGATGAGTCTTCCTGACTCTAGGCCCAGAGCTCTACCTGTTACACCACCCAGCTGCCCCTAATTCCAATGTTAGCCATCTTTCATCATTGGGAAGTTTCTTTTACATCAAAAGCTTAAATCTATCTCTGCAAATCTCACCCACTGCTCTTCACTCTGCCCTCTAGTAAGTGGCAGAACCGGTATTCAAACCCATGTCCTCTGACTCCAATCCCTGTTCCACATGACTCTCATTCAAATACTTGGAGACTGTAATCACCGCCCACCCACCCTCCAGCCCAAGTCTTCTCTCCCAGGCTAAATGTTCCTGGTTCCTTTAACCAATCCTTACATAGTATATTCTCCAGAACTCTCACCATCCTTTGTCTCCCTGTTCTGCACATGGTCTATCTTTGTTTATGTATTTTCTTTTTTAAAATTATTTTCCAATTAATGAAAATCCAGCTTCTCTCCTTTCCACATCCCCCTCCCTACTGCAAAAAAGAAAAAGAAAACTCTTGTAACAATTATGCTTAATCAAGCAAAACAGATTTCCTCATTGTCCACATCTATACATACGTAAATGTAAACATCTACAAAAATATTTTAATCTGCACCCTGAGTCCATCGCCTCCCTTTTAGGAGGTTAGTAGCATACATCAGTTTTCTAAAATTGTGATTAGTCACTGCATTGTGCCCAAGTCAAGGGTGGGAAACCTGTGGCCTTGAGGCCACACGTGACCCTCAAGGTCCTCAAGTGTGGCCTTTGATTGAATCCAAACTTCACAGAACAAATCCCCTTAATAAAAGGATTTGTCCTGTAAAACTTGGACTCAGTCAAAAGGTCACGCCCAAGGACCTTGAAGGTCACACCCAAGGACCTTGAAGTTCACATGTGGCCTTAAGGTCACAGCTTCCCCACTTCTGGTCTAAGTCTTTCAAATTTATTTGCCTTTACAATGTTGTTATTATTTTATAAATTGTTCTGCTGGTTTTCTTCATTTTACTCTGCATCAGTTCATACAGGTTTCCCAGTTTCTCTGAAGCCATCCCCTTCACCATTTTTTTTAACAGCACAACTTGTCTATATATTTCCAAAAACGTGTTATCCATAACTGAACATAGGATTCCAGGTGTGGCCTGACCAAACTGGAGTTACCTTCCTTATTCTGGGTACCATGTTTTCTTAAGGCAGGCTGGGATGTAGCATTAGCTTTGAGCAGTTATGTCTCACTGTTGACTCATGTTCAGCTTGCAGTTCAGCAAACTCCCTAGATGCTGTAGAGAGGATTCCTGATGAGCTGCAGATTATGCTGGATGTCCTCTGAGGTCCCTTTCAGCTGTGAAATTTTATGACTATGATTCTATTAAAAAAAAAAGTCCAGTTTTTACTAAGTGCTGAACCTCCCATTTTTTTTAACATGGTTTGGATGTGAGAAGGCTGAAGCATTTGCTCTTGCCAAGAATTATTAAACTTTGAGCTCCATGAATACACAGATACTGTCTTATCTAAACATATCTCACCCAGTGCTCAGTATTGTGCTGTGCATATAGTAGGTAGATAAGTATTTGTTGAACGAATGAATGAAAGGAGGTGAATAAATGAACAGGTCTGAGTACTAAGGCCAGGAAGCCAGGGATCAAATCCACTTAAGGAATCTCACAGGTGGATGGTCCCTATCTAATCCCTTAAGCATCTCATTGGCTATAAAGTAAACAGCTGTGGTTACTATTTTGCTGCCTTCCAGCTGCTTCCGGGTGCCCAAGGTAGAGACTACGGAGGTACATTTTTGGGAGGCCTCTCCCAACCCTGAGACAGCACAGAAAGAACAATGAAGAGGACGAATGGTCCTAGGAGAGAATATTAATGGTAGTAGGACTGGCCTGGGAGCCAGAGTCTATTGCTGAGAATGAAGCAGGATACCTCAGGGATACCACTGACCTCTTCCTTTGAGGGTTTGGAGGACACCCTAACATATCATGGACTGCAGGGGTGACAAAATAAAGTAAGAAATGCAGAAGAAGTGGTAGAAGAACCAGCCCATCTCCTGCCTCCCCTTTTTAGGCTGCAACCCTTTGGAGCTGGAACTGGCAAGGCAACATAGAAAACAAAAAGAAAAGGGATATATACTTAGCACGTAACGGAAACAAAAATAATAACTTCCATTCCTCTAGTGATCTAAGTTTCACTAACCATATTCCTCTCAATTTTAAGGGGTAGGAAGTGTGAGTATTATGACCATCATTTTCTGGATGTGGATATTGGGACTTACAGAGTGGAAGGAACTTACTTTCCCATAGTCATGTAAGCCCAGAAGGGTCAAAGTCAGGACCTGAACCCAGGTTTCCTGACCTCAAGTCCAATACTTTGTCTTGTATTGTCCTGCCTTTCAAATCCATTTAATTCAAATCTAATCAATTCATTCAAATTCATCCATTGGTTTTCTTTTCCCTATGCTTGGAGGATGGATGGCCAGAGAAAGGATGTGCCTCTCTTACTTCTTCTCTGTGGTGACATCATAAACCTGGGAGGTGGGACCTTTGATCCAAAGGTTCCACTGGATAAAAGTTAATGGGAAGTGAGCAACCTTGAGTGGGAGAAACAATGGGAGTACAAAGCTGGCCAGTAGGTGTGGGGCTTTCTGGAGCCAGGGTCTAAGAGTAACGTATACGGCACATAGAATCTGAGTCATTTATGAAATAACTTCTTCACAATAAGACTTTCTCCAAAGTAGAAAGTTGTGGGTTTCCCATCACTGGATTTCTTTAAGCCGAACTTGGGCATGCTGTGAAGATGATTTCTGCTCCAGTTGGAATGGCTGGAGAGGCAGCATAGCACAGTGGATTGAATGCCAGAAAAGGAATCAAGAAGATCTGGGTTCAAAGCCTACCTCTGACCCATACTACCTGGGTGAGCCTAGACACATCATTTTGCCACAAAGCAAATGGTCTAAAACTATGAATTACAACTGAGTTGCCAATCTGTATTAGTGGCAGGAGTTTATAAAGCAGGAGTTTCCTATGTAGAGGCAACAAGGGGTCCAAACTACGGTTCCTCCTCCTCCCAAACAATGGTTTGGTCTAGATCACTGCAAAGATCCTTTTCCACTTAGAGGTTCTGTAAGTCTGTGATTCTATGACTTGGTGGGTGCTTAGCATTTTGTCACTTTGCTTGAGGATGGGGCATTCTATACCTGGAAGCTCTTTGTCCTAGACTGCTCTGACCTTGTGGCTATCTGAGATCTTCACAGGCCGTGTGACCTAACTTCGATCACAAATCTGGAAAGACATCATCTATCTCCTTCTGTCTTCTGTCTACTTTCTATATATGCTCTTTGGATAAATGGGACTTTTCCACAAATAAAATTCCCTATGCAAAGAAATTACTTGGTAGAATTTTAGTTTGTGAGCTAAAAATTTCCTCAAATCCTTACCTCATTATTTTCATCATTATGTGCTCTCCCTCTGTCAATGCAGATTGTAACTTTTCCACAGAAAACTAGGTGTTGCAGTGGATACAATGCCAGGCTGGAGTCAGAAAGACTCATCTTCTTGAGTTCAAATCTGGCCTCAGACATTTCCTAACTATATGACCTTAGGTAAGCCACTGAATCCTGTTTGCTTCAGTTTCCTCATCTGTAAAATGAGCTGGAGAAGGAAATGGCAAACCACTCCAGTATCTTTGCCAAGAAAACCCCAAATGGGGTCACAAAGAGTCAGACACAACTGAAAATGAACAACAAAAAACCCTTCCACATTTTTATAAGTGGCATCATGAGTTGTTGTGACTAAAAAAAAATCATCCCTTGGTGGTTAATCAGTCTGGTCTTCAGGTTACAGCTAGATAGTTCTGTGTACCTCTGCTTTCTAGTTTAATACGATGTACAGAGCTTGTGCTCCACTTGAAGCTTCAAGCACAGTGAAGCATTAAAGGAGGACTCGAATGACAGTGATCCAATATAACCTGTGTATATTTTAACCATGCACTATTGATCAATGTGCATCCCTACTATTTAAAAGGAGAAATCTGTGTTCATGTGTGATTTGTTATTATGCATCTAAGCATTATTACCAAAAAGTTTTTTTTAAAAAATATAAGAGATTAGTTAATCATTTTAGAGAATCTAGGAGGAAATATTTCTGACACCCCAATTCACACAAATGATGTTGAGAAAAAGAAAAGCAGGCAGTTGCTAAGTTGACTGAAATCAGGCAGGGCTTCTGATTAGGAGTATCTTCCATCAAGTCTTTGGGGTCTGTGTGACTTTGGGAACATCTGGATTAACATGATTCTGCTTCTGTCAAAAGGTCAGACTCAAGCATGTGTCTGGTCTGGCAAAGGACTAATGCATAAAGTGCTACAGTTTAAGGCCACGAAATAAACCTTCAAAATGTGGAGGAACCAACAAGGGGAAATTATATTCTGGATTTGATTGTCACTAAAAGGGATGAACTGGTTGCGGGGGAGAATGAAATGATCAGAATTCCAGGAAGGAGAAATCACTTACTGCTTCTTGGAGTTTGTGATACATATAGCAAAAAAAAAAATCTGGACCTAATCTCATATGTGCCCTAGATTTTGGGAATACAGATTTCAAAGGGTTTGGAGGAAGGATAGTTTGTTTCTCATAGACTAAAATTCTATAAGGGAAGTCAGTCCAAGAAGGATAGGAGACACAGAAGAATAACATTCTGAAGAAACAAACAAAAAATTCCAGTTAAGAGGAAAAATGAGAGATGTCTAAGGAGACTTATGTGGATACACAGCAAATTCAACAACAAATATAGATTTTAAAAACCAATGTACAGATGATGAAAGGATAGTGTCATGAATATTAAAGCTCAGAATGATCTGAGGTTAGCAAGAGAAGCTTAAGAATAACAAAAATGGTGCTGTTATGTTTTGTTTTGTTTTGTTTTTTAAGCTACAGTGGGAGAAAAAGGATCATGAAAAGGATAGGACTTTTGCTCATGGGGGATGGAATGATGATAGAGGCAGCTAGGTGGTGTACTGCCATGATATCAAACTCAAATAGAAATGAGGGCCATACATAATATAATAAATATAATATAATATAGTACAATACAACATCACATCACATCACAACATAACATAACATAAAATAACATAGTATTCCATACATAAGGATCATTACAGGCTGCATGTTGACTTAGTTTTAAAATGTAATATCTATGTTTTATTATATTTGTATTTAATTTGTTAACCATATCCCAGTTGCATTTTAATGTTTTGGTCAGTGCTTTGGGGAGTGTTTTGGGATGCATGCTGTCTATGGGCTGTGTCTTTGACACTTCTTGTGCAATGGTTAGAATTTGGAATAAGGAAGACCTGAGTTTGAATCATACTTCAGACACTCAGTAGCTGTGTGGTCTTGGTCAAATTATTTAATCTCCCTTTGTTTCATTTTCAACATCTGTAAAATGAGGGCTTGGATTGGATCTATAAGGCTCACTGTAAACTAAGATCCTATGATAACTGACAACAGAAAGAATGCGGAGCTGTTTATTTCACATTTTGCTTCTGTTTTCTACATAAGACTGGAGAAAGATCTTTGCACTGATAATGATGGAACTAACAGCAAGTATCTAACAGCAAGCAAATATCCAAGATAAGCAAGGAGATTGCAAGAGACCACCTAGTTGCCCTTGATGAATTCAAATCACCTGGCCCAGATGGACTAAATCCTCTGGTACTGAAAGAATTGGCTTATGTTATTTGTGAGCCACTCTCAGTGATATTTGAAAGGTCACGGAAAATGGGAGATCTACCACAGGATTGGCAAAAGGCAAATATTGTCCTAATTTTTTTTCAAAAAAAGGTAAGAGAACAGAGTTTGCAATTGAAAGGTGAGTAAGCTTGATTTTGATTCCTGGAAAAATTATAGAAGGGACCATGAGCAGGATGGTAGTGAATGTCTAGTAAAGGAAGCTGTGACTTAACAAGAGCCAGCATCCCAAATAGATCATGCTAGAGTAACCTCATTTCCTTTTTTGACTGTATTACCAAGTAGGTAGACAGTATTACCAAATGTCATCAACATTATTTATTTAGATTTTTAACAAAGTGTTTAATAAAGTATCTCAGGTAATTCTTGTGAAGAAGATGGACAGATGTGGACTACATGATAATATAGTTAGATGGATTCAGAAATGGTCAAAGGGACAGACCTGAAGAGTAGTTTTTAATGGCCCAGTGTTAATAAAGCAGGTCTCCAGTGGAACATCCCTGGGATCTGAGCTTGGCCCTATTAGGCCTAATATTTTTGTCAATGACTTGAGTAAAGACATAGATGGCATGCTTATCAAATTTACAGACCATGCCAAACCTGGATGGATATTGAACACACTGGATAATAATAATAACAGCAAGCATTGATATAGTGCTTACTATGCACTAGGCACTGTTCTAAGCAGTTTCCAAATATTATCTCATTTGATCTTCACAACAACCCTGGGAGGTGGGTGATATTATTATCACCATTTTATAGTTGTAGAGATAGAGATAGAGGCTATGTGACTTGCCCAGAGTCTCACAGCTATTAAGTGTCTGAGGCCAGATTTGAACTCAGGTCTTCCTAATTCCAAACACAGGCTTTTATCCACTGAGCTACCTAGTTGCCAGGATGATAGAGGCAGGATCCAAAAGAGCATTGTGCTGAATTTTTAATAGATGATATTTAATAGAGATAAATGCAATATCTCATACTTTGGTTCAAAAAATCAACTTCAAATACATAGGAGGGAGAGGCATGGTTACACAGCAATTTGGCCAAAAAGATCTGGAGTGCACTTTCAGATTGGGTGTGCATCACATCAGCAGTGTGCTGTGGCAGCTAAGGAGCCAATGCCACCTCGGGCTGTATTGAGAAGCATGGTTTCCAAGCAGAAGCAGGTGGTAATCCCTCTGTATTCTGTTCTGGTCAGACCACATCTGGAATGTTGTGTTCAATTCAGGACACCATAGTTTAAGGATACGGAGCTGACAATCATCCAGAGAATGGCCATCAATATGAGGAAAAGCCTTGCATCCATGTCATATGAGAATAATTTGGAAAAATTGGGAGTATTTCAGATGGAGAAGATAATACTGAGGAGGTAAATGATAGTTGTCTTCAAATATATGGAGAACTGACAGGTAGAAGAGAGATTAGACTTGCTCTGTTTGGAACAGAGGACAGAACCAGGAATAATGAGACGGAAGTCACAAAGAGGCAAATTGTGATTTGATGTCTGAAAAATCTTCCAAATGAGAGTTATCTAGGGAATGGACTCTCTCCCGAGGAGGCAAATGTCTCTCATTGGAAGTTTTAAAGTATAGGCTGTGTGATCTCTACTTGTAATCTACTTCTTTGGGGTATGGGTTGGACTACTGAAGTACCTTCTAATTCAAACTCTATTGTTCTGTCGAGGGTTCTGTGACCGCTGAGTGCAAACGTTCTAAAACCTCTGACCCAAGCACACTCATGAGAAGCTGGAAGGGCTTAAGCTTGTCAAGATGCAGCTGTTGCTTACCTTGCAATGCAGAGTCATCAGAGCTCAGTGCTTTGGGGATACTATACGTCTAAAACCTCAGGAAGATTGCAGCACAGCCCAATTTATGAGACTTTCCTTAGGGACACATACAGTACAAGGGAATACAAACATAGACACACATGGAAAGTCATGGAGGCAACCAGACTCCCCAGAGCAACACTGCTTTTCCATTAGAAAGGTCTCACCTGGAGTTTTTGCCCTCCCTCTTGTTGACACATTCAACTCTATAGACATGATATAAAGGCCAGTTTAAGGGATACCAGCCCAAAGCCTTGGTTATTTCTGATTTTACAAGCTACAAGGCAATGTCAAAGAGAGGAAGAAATTGATGTCTTCCTTAGGTTTACTAGCTACTTTCACACCTCAACTGCCCTGTTCCTCTGATTGTTATAAGTAAGGCAATGAACATTTAAGTGCCTACTATGTGCCAGACAATATGCTAATCTCTGGGAATGCAAAGAAAGGCAAAAACAAACAGATCCTGGCCTTCAAGGAGTTCACAATCTAATGGAAGAGATAAGATGCACAACTAGGTACAAACAAGCTACATATAATACAAAAAGGAATAATCAAATGAGGGAAGGCTCTAACCTTCCACAACATAATGATCTGGGTCCAAAACGAATCCTGTTCTGCAGTTCATACATTCATAGATGTTTCAAGTTTCTTCCCTCAAACTGAGGTTCCAAAGTACATAGAATACAGATTATGGGACATCAGAACTGGAAGGGCTCCTAGAAATTGCCTAGTCCAATCCTTCATTTTATAGATGAAAAAACTGAGACTCATAGAGATGAAGTGATTTATGCAAAGTCTCTCAATTAGCTAGTCAGGCAGAACATTCATTAATTATTTATTATGTGCCAAGTATTGTGATAAGTGCTGGGGAATCAAATACAAGTCAGCAAGACAGTGCTTGCCCCCAAGAAGATTACATTCTAATAGGAGAATATACCACATAAAGGAAAAATGGGATAGAGAGTACAGGAAATGTGCCCTCTGTGGGAGCAGTATGGTGGGTCTTCACCTCTTCCTCAGAATGAGAATAACAGAGAGATTCCACATGTGAGCAAGGTGAAGCTTGGCTGGGTAGCAAAGTGAAAATCTGACCTTCCTAAACTGGTGGTCCTAGGGAGAGTCACCAGTGAGGAGAGAAGGGTGCCAGGGGAGGTTTTTCAGTGTGATAATGCGACAGACAAGGAGAGGGAAGATTCCAGAGAATTGGTACATAAGACCTAGGACTCCAACTCCAGCCTTTCACCATATGGACTCAACACCTTATTACTCCAAGTGCTACATGAGCAAGTGAAAATAGTATTTACAGTGATAAAATTTAGGTCACCTGACCTGTGAAAACCTGAGTTAGCTATAAGATAGATGCAGACTAGGACAAAGAGCTTCAAGGCATAAAGTACACTACCCTTAACCAAATTGACATATGTCCATATATCCCATAAATGCTCACAGAAAAATCAGTGGTAAGAGACCTCAGAAGACATCTAGTTCAACCCATTTAAGGCAAGCAAGGAGGAGAATCAGTCCTCTTTTTAAATTTCTATAAGGAATTCAGGGTAGCAGCATTCCCTTCACTGGTATAACTCACCAAAAAGATGATGAAGTTAAGAAAATTGATTGGATCTCAACAAAACTGTATAGAAGAAATCTATAATGGCAATGATACATTTTCATAGCACTTGAAGATTTATTTTCAAGATATTTCAAAGACTAATATCCTAAAAGATTAGAAAAGACAATGGATGGTATCATTATCGCAAATGGAAACCAATCCATTGGTAATCTGTAACCATATAACTATTTTTTCATCTCTGCAAAAATATTTTTGGATATGGTCTATTCAAAGGTAACCTTTATCAAAATATGAGTAAAAGACAGGTGGATCTTTGTGGTTATTTTTGACATCAGGCCATTTTTGACAATTGTACAAGGGTCCATTTTATTTATTATTTAGCAATTATAAGGAGGGAGCATCTTATGTAGTTGATAAAGGGCCAGCCTTAGAGTCAGGAATACCTAGGTTCAAGAGAATTCACTGAGAGGTTAAGTAACTTGCTGAGAAACACAATTCAGTATGTGTTAGGGTCAATATTGAAACCAGGTCTTCCTGGTTCCAAGGCCAACTCCCTATTCTCTACGCCATGCTGCTGCAAGATTTTCCAGATGATCCTGTTTTCAGATGACTTTTTACTGGTTTTGTTGAGTCCTTAAATACTTAGAGGAACTCTTTGATAAAAACCATAGCCCCTCAATAAAGATCAGCCAAGCAATTCACACAAGAAAAACTACATGAATAAAAATGCATATTGCCTTGATAATGATGTGCAGTTGAGTTAGAATATTAGTACATATATTTTAGAAAGATACTGCAAGTGGATGGTTCAAGTGGTTTTGAATTGACTAGGAAGAGGAGAGTAGGCTAGATCACATTAGGGAAATTGTGCAGTGCTTTCAATGATTACAAGTTGCCCAGAGTCACAAAATTCATCTTTTGATAGTATATATTTTACTAATAATGCTAAATGTCTATGAATTATGAATCATAAGATCAGGAGAACCAAAACTTCAGGTGACCCAAAGGGCAATGAAAAGATGTATAGTGGGTATAAGTAGGCTGTAGTGTATGTCCAACGGTGACTCAAATGTGAGAAGTCTATGACCAGAAAAACAGATGGGCTAGTTAGTCATATAGAGAGAGCAGGGGATAGAAATGGACAACCTAAATGCTTCACTGCTATCCAACTTTCACTGCAGGTCACCAACTCAGTACATAGCCAGCCCCTCAAAGTCACATAAAGATTAGCAAAATCTCATAAGGAAACTCCACACTCTTGGACACATGAAAGGTAGGAAGCACCTATTCTGGACAAGTGAGGACAGAATTTGGTAATAGTTTGGATATGGGGACTGAAGGAGAGAGAAGAGTCTAGGACAATTTTGAGGTCATGAACCTTGTTGACTGTGAGATGGTGGTGCCCTCAATAGGAACAGGGAATGGTAGACAGGTGAGCTTATCAGGGTGTGGTGGAAAGATGAGTTCATTTTGCAGGGTGTTGAATTTGAGATGATGTCAGAATTTGCTATCTTGCTTAAGCAGCAACAGCTATAGTGGGGGGAACTTTTGATTTTCTATGGCGTCCAGGTGTTGTAGTGAATGGAATCAGCACCATGGACAGAGCTCTCCCTGGAGTTTTGAATGCTCAATTCTCTTGTCTTGTCTTGTCTTGTCTTCTCTCTCTTTCTCTCTCTTTTTCTCTCTCTTTTTCCTTTCCCCTCCCTCTTATCCTCTTCCACTCCCTTCCCCCTCATTCTACTTTTCCCTCTTCCTTTCCTCTCTCTTTCTCTCTCTCCCTCTATCTCCATCTCTTCATCCCCCTTTCTTGAGAGTCTGGATTTCATTGTTCATCTCTGTCTGTGAGAGTCTGTCACCATGTTCAAATGAATCATACTTGTACTATCTAGTCTTTTTGAGGTTGATTTTTTTTAACCCAAGTGTAAGACTTTTTTTGTCTAAGCCATGATTTGTTTGCTGCAGGAAATGTCCTATGAGAAAACTACCAGTGCAAATTGGCAACTAGTGGAGGATAAGACATGCCTATGGAATTCCTCTGATCTAAAAAACTTGTAAGCCTATATAAATAAGGAAAGTAAGTTAGTCTAGTGTGACCTGTTCTTCATGATGCCATCCATATCTTTGTGATCACTCCTTTTTCTAGACATATGCTAACCATCCTTTTAATAATATATTTAAGTTTTTCCCAGAAATCTCAGTCAATATCATTGTTCTATATAGACTGATAAAGTTCTCTGGGACATTGAGAGGTTAAGTGGCTTGTCCATAATGGAACAAAGACTGAAGTTCTCTTTTGAACTTCTCTATTGCTATGAAGGGCACCATCATCCTCCAAGTTATCTAGACTCAGAACCTTGCTGCCTTCTTCAACTCCTTATTCTTGCTTGCCCAGTACATTTAATCCATTACCAAATCTTGTTTGTACTTTAATGACATCTCTTACAAATATCTCTTCTCTTCACTTATGTAACCACCAACCTAGTTCAGGTCTTTATCATTTGGACTATTGCAATAATCTCTTAATTGGTTTCCTGCCTCAAGTCTCCCCATTCTAATCCATCTTCTGTTCATCTGACAAAGTGATTTTCCTTAAGTGAAAGTCTGCTCATATAATTCTGTCTCCTGCCCTGCCCTCCACTCCATGAACTCAAGTGATTCCCTATTACATCCAGGAAAAAATATAAAATCATCTGATGTTTAAGCTATTCATAACCAGATCCCTTCCTACTTTTTCAGGGTTCTTATACTTCACTCCCCCCCATACATTCTATATTCTCGTTTCACTGACCTACTTGTTTCTTGCCCAAAACATTTAATCTCCTGTCTCTGTGCTTTGCACTGATTGTTTCCTATTCCTGTAATTATCTTCCTCCTCACCTTCCCCTCTTAGTTCTCTGGCTTCCTTCAAGACTCAGCTCAAATCCCATCTTCTACAGTAGACTTTTCCTGGTTCCTCCCCAGCAAGCTTCTAAAGCTCTATGATTATCTTCCACATACTTAGTTATTTACTTGTTACCTCCTCCATTTAGAATGTGAGTTCCTTGAGGGCAAGGACCATTTTTGTCCTTTTTTCTATCCCCATCACTTAGCACAAGGTCTGTACTTAACAGATGTTTGTTGTCTTACTGACGCAGGTCTTCTTGTACTTCAGATTGGCTTTGTAAATAATATGCCAGATTGCTTCTCAAGATTTTATATCTATCCCTATTAGATTTTATTTTATTAGACTTGCCTAAATATTCTTTTTGTATCCTAACTCTGTTATTGAATATATTAGCTATTTCTCTTAGTTCTGTGTCTCCTGAAAATTTTATAAGCATACTGTCTATGCCAACATTTAAGTCAATGATAAAACTCTTTTTTTGTGAAGCAATTGGGGTTAAGTGACTTGCCCAGAGTCACACAGCTAGTGAGCATTATGTGTCTGAGGCCAGATTTGAACTCAGGTCCTCCTGACTCCAGGGCCGGTACTCTGTTCACTACTCCATCTAACTGCCCCCATTGATAAAACTCTTAAACAGCATTGGGCCAAGTACAGGTCTATAGTATACTTCCAAGTTAAAATAAAGCCATTGATGACTGTTCTCTGGATTCAGGCTTGCATCCAATTCTGAATCTAGCTAATTACTACACTATTGTTTAATCCACATCTCCATCTTATTCACATGGATGGCATGAGACACTTTGTCTCTGCGTTGCTGAAACCCAAGTATTCTATGTGTCATAGGTTAGAACTTGTAACTGTCTGAACCTTAGGGAATGTGGAAATTACTGACCTACCAGAAGCAAGGAGTAAGAAAATAATGAATTTCCTTAGCTCTCAAGGTAGAGTTGTAACACATAGGGCAGGGATATACATTGATGGTTCTGGTTCAGGTTTGGGTCCTATTCATTTGAGTGCCAAGACTTTCCTATGTCTCCTTTTATCTAAAAGGAGATTACTCCAGAGGTGGCAAATGTGGCCCTTATGGAGTGGAAAATCTTCCTAGTCTGAGAAGATGGGGGGGTGCAGCCTTATTGAGTATTTTTATATGCTAGCATAGATGTCAGGGACCAATGCAAAGCCTTCTATTATTTGTGAAACAAAGAAACCTGTGTTTTCTAACTACCTGTGCAGTAAGGGCTACTGTCTAGGAGCATCCCCCAATTTACATGTGGCTTGTAATCCTACCTGCCCTAAAGCCTAGAGACTTCATTGAAATTCTTTGTATATCCATGGCATCCTGTTGATCTATGAATTTTGCCATTTAGTAGTTTGCGAGTTCCACTCACTTTCCCTTTTTGAAAATTAGGACTATATTTGCCTCCTCTTTCCTTTATCACCTTTTCTGTTCTTCATAATCTTTCAAATATCATTGACCATGGCTCAGCTATGGCATTCTTAACCCTGCAATGTAGCTCTGCAATGGCATTCTTTAGATTAGAATGTAGCTCACCTGGACTGGTGATTTGAACTCAAGAAAAGAGCTTTCTTACTACTCTCCTACTTATCTTGGGTCTCAACTTCCTATTCATAAACCATTTTGTTGTGTCCTTTTTAGTCCAAAGTTTATTCTCCTTGGCAGATAAAATAGGGGGAAATAAGAATTTAAAGTTCCTTTTTTTCTGCCTCATCAGTTATCAACATCCTGTTCACCCTGAGCAATTGTTCTTTCTCTTCTTTGCTCCAATGTAACTCCTCTTTGTTGTTCTTAGCATTCCTTTCTAGTTTTAGCCCCTTTAGTTCTTTTGACACTATTCTTACAAGACTGGACCACCCATTTGTATTCATCCTGGGTCTTGCCTTGTACATGTCTTTTAAAAAAATCTAAGTTTGCCAACAAGTCCCCTGTACCACAATTAGTAAACATTTATTAAGTTCCTAATGCACTGTGCTAAGCACTGAGGATATAAATACAAATGAAAACTAAGAGTCCCTGCCCTTAAGGAACTTACAATCTAATACCGAAAGACAACACACAAAAGGAAGTTGGAAAGTGGAGGTAGGAGCAGAGAAGTTTCCTGATATAGGGGCATGATACAGAATTTCAAAGAAGTTCAAAAAGAGATGTAGCTGGTGGGAAATGTGGAGAACTGTGCCAAGTCCCCTCCTTAAATAGAGGCTCTGGAGTCCACAGCCCGGTCCTCCAGTTAGAAGATCCAGAGGGATAGAAGGTATGGATAACATGTTAGAATCAGTCAGGTTAGATCTTTAAGGAGTAATGAGACTTTCTGGAACAACACAGTGGATAGGGTGCAGGACCTGAAGTCAGGAAGACTCATCTTCCAGCATTCAAATCTGGCCTCAGACACTTACTAGCTGTGTGATCCTGGGCAAGTCATTTCACCTTGTTTGCCTCAGTTTCCTCATCTATGAAATTAACTGGACAAGGAAATGGCAAACTAGTCCAGTATCTTTGCCCAGGAAACCCAAAATAGGGTCACAATGAGTCAGATGTGACTGAAACAACAGAACAACAAAAATAAGATTTTCTATCAGTGTTTCCTGGAGAAGGAATGCATGATGGAGAGTCCCAAAGAAGTCCAAAAACCATGTAGTTGATGGGAAATGGGGAGAAAAATTGTACTAATCCCCTTCCCTAAGTAAACATCAGTACATTTAGACAATTCTTTTCCTTTTCAATGGAAATTGTTCCTCTTTGTGTCTTTTGGAAATTTTCTTTAACAAAGTTTTATTATGCTTTTTGTTTTGTTTTACAAAACAATCATTTCCCATTATACATCACTTCCCTCTGATGTAGCCCTTCTTGGTAACAAATAAAAGCAGTCAAGTGAACCATCAAGGGCACAATATTCTCTTCTGTCCACATATAAAACATATAGCATCCCTAGACACCACTCTCTGTCAAGTTTCATCTGTCCTCTGGAAGCAGTTTTGTTTAGTGAGTTTATTTAAGTTCAAATATATTTAGTGTTGTTTTCATTTATATTACTGTAGTCATTGTATATATCTTTCTCCTCATTCTGCTTTCTTTGCTCTGCATCACTTCATGTAAGTCTTCCAATATGTAGGTGGTTTATTAGTTTCCTGATTTGATGAGCTTATAAGAAATGAGCTTTTGTTTGCGACTCTGATTTTTATCTTTCTACGGAGGGGTATGGTCATGTCATTTGTTGACAGCTGGAGGAAGAGTTTCACTTATTGGAGGTAAATTGGTTGGCTCAGTATGGGATAGAAATTATAAGAAGAGCCATCCCTTTGCCCTGGCCAATAAAAGGGAGACAGCAGACTGTTTTTGTATGTTTGCGTTTCAAAATATCTGAAAGGGATCCTCCCCAAGGGACCATTAATGACTTCCTTGGGGGTAGGGTGCATGGGAGCCACGTGTTCAACTATGTAGACCAGAGGTTCCCAAACTTGTTTGGCCTACTACCTCCTTTTAAAAAAATTACTTAGGAGCAGCTAGGTGGCACAGTAGATAGAGCAACAGCCCTGGAGTCAGGAAGACCTGAGTTCAAATCTGAACTCAGACACAACACTCAACACGGCGGATAGAGTGCAGGGCCTGAAGTCAGGAAGACTCATCTTTCAGCATTCAAATCTGGCCTCAGACACTTACTAGCTATGTGACTCTGGGCAAGTCACTTAACTCCAATTGCCTCACCAAAAAACAAAACAACAACAAAAACATGCAACAAAAAAAATTACTTAGCACCCCCCTGGAGATCTACTTTCTTTAACCCTTTAAAGGTTTTTTGAAATTTGCATCATTTCAAAAAATATATAAAATATATTTTTAAAAAAAGACATCTTAAATTTAATAATTTATTGTAAATTTGTGTGTTTTCTTCCTGCATTGAAATTTTGATGATGCAATGTTGCATCATATAGCCTTATATTATCATATTGTAAACAAGTCATTACACACACATATTCTTGCCAATGAATGATGGACTTCCTAACAATCAGCTACATGCTCGCCTGCCAACACTTGTTTGTTAAGACCTGTTGGCAGACTTGACCACTGATCAGTTATAACTTGCATTTTGTGTGTTTATTTGGAAAATAATGTTATCACTACTACTTTAACTCTGTTACACAACAGATGAAACATGTACAAATGATTTTTCAAAATTCTCTTCTTTCCTTATGCTTCTACCCCTCCCTTATTTTTATTCAATGCCCCCAATTGTACCAAAGGCTACTACTGCCCCACTGGATCATTTCAGCATCCCCAGGGGAAAGTATCACTCACTTTGGGAACCTATGATAGAGTATAGACAGGTAACCCATATGGACAAATGCCCTAGAGAGAGCAGCTTCTTGACCCGAGAGATAGCAGCAGTTAGAGCAGTAGTGGATCTGGATCCAGGACTAGAGAGAAGATGGAAAAGGTATGAATCAGCCATGTGGTGGCTAGGAAGAGAAATATGTGGCCTGAGTGTTAAAAAATTTTCTGAAACCCAAATTATTGAGTGTGTTGAGAGATCCTCCTCAGGTGTTTCATCTCTGTCAATCTCCAAATTACAAAATTCAAGAATCCAGCCTTCTGTTAGAGAAGGCAGAAATCCTGATAATTCCTGGATATATCTAATCCTGTAATTGAGACTTCTTTCAGAGGAAGGGGATTTTATGTTTAATGCCAACCTCAGGAGTTGCTTCTCTAGCAACCTTAAGTTTGATAGTCTAGGAATTTATCCTTTCTCAAGAAAAATACTCGTGTTCTTAGACACAAGTATTCTTTTGGAAAAAAGAAGAGAATTCTGCACGTGGTCATAGAAACTAGAGGAGTGGTAAAGAATTAAAACCAAGATATGGGGCCTGGACTTTGTACTCTGATATTACTGTGTTATTTAGATAGTGTAGTTCTAATGGGAAAGAGACATGTTGGCAGTTTAACAGTCTTAGATATGTTTTCATTCCAAAGGACTCTGAGTTATATTACAGGTTGGATTCCTTCATAGGTCTCTGTATGGTGAAAATGAGGCTACCAAGTAGTACCAATCTAGAAATCCCAAATTCAGTGCCCTTATTAGTGGAGCCCACCCAGAGTGACACTATGAGTCTGGAAGACTTTAAGATCCTCTGGGAAATGGGACACATAAAGGAACTTGTGCTGGTTGTTTATGGGTTATGGTGAGTTCTTTGAATGTTTCATTGCATTGTTGTATCCTATTATGAATCCTTATGTGTTTTGTATTTTCTGTGGGGGTGTAATAAAAGCTGTGCTGCACTCAATGTATGTAGTTACTTTGAGTATTTGTATGAAATCAGGGGAACATTACCCACATTTATCAAGATCCAGAAGAACTATATAAAGAGTGCTGGGCCTGGAGTCAGAAAAACTCATATTCCTGAGTTCAAATCTGGCCTCAGACATTTACTTAGCTATGTGACCCTGGGCAAGTCAATTAATCCTGTTTGCCTCAGCTTCCTTATCTGTAAAATGAGCTGAAGAAGAAAATGGCAAACCCCTCAAATATCTTTGCCAAGAAAACCCCAACTGGGTTCACAAAGAGTCAGACATGACTAAAAAACAACTGAACAACAACAGACAAGCTATATTTGGAGATTTTCCCAAAATAAACTTTGAGAGGAGGAATGTCAAGCCAGAGAGAGAGAGTAATATTTTTGAGGTTATCCCAAGGACTGAACCTGGCATGTGTAAACTCAAAGCTCAGGGTGCTGAGATAAGAATTACTCATGTTTCTCTGAATTGCTCATATTTTTCCTTTTGTACTTCACAATTATTTCATCCTTAAAATAGCACAATTCATTCAAATCCTATTGGTCCAGCTTACAAGTCCCACCCCCCCAAAAGCAAAAGCATTTACTAAGATGGCATGATAAGAAGACCAGCCACAGAATATACCCCTACCTCTTGAAACCTGAAGAATATACTCCCAAAAATATAGACAGTGTCTGGGAGAATAATAGACAGAAACTTAGGGCATGATGGTGGTGAGGTATACATGAATAGAGAACAAATGACAAGGTAACTCACAACTCCACAACTGAAAGTCTTTTTTCTCTTCATGGAGTCGTCTCTGAAGCACAACTCTACAGGGATAGTTGTCTCCTGAGTCCTTAGTTTACTCTCTTCTCTGTTGCCAGGGTATCAGGTTTCTTGAAATGACTTCTTTCATGAATAATGGTTTTTCTGTATTTGTGCCTGAATCCGCATGATTCCCTCTAAATGGGTAGGTTCTTTCTCCACTCTTGGCTGGAACCAATGAGCTCTTAAACTGCAGTATCATGACCAATGTGGCAAAGTGAGGAAAGAGGAATCTCTTTTCTACTCTTCCTCCCCTTCAGTTCTTTTCTACAAAGTGCTCCTAAACCTTCACTCCTATGAACTCACAAACCAACTGTTTTTTAAAGGCCACCTAGAGGCCTGCCCAATGAAATTACAATCCTTTTGATTCACTCAGAGAAAGGTGTTTTTATCTTATAAAAGGACCAGAGCATAGAGAAATTTTACAGTTAAACATCTTGTTAACAGCTTATGATTACATTTTGAGTTTTCTGGGCCAGGGGCTTGGTCAAAGATCAAATTCCCTATGTTTACTACCACAAAAGTGATGCTATGAATAATTTGCTATATATGACATATTTTTTTCTCCTCAAGTCTTTGGCTTTTGGGTTGGGGAATATTATTCCATTCTTGAGATCTTCTCAGAACTTGCAGGCTGGTGTCCTTTGTAAATGTTGAACCATGAGTTCTTATTATCCTTTCTTTTGACTCCTTGAAATCTATTTTCCCCAAAATTTAGGGCACATATCACAGTATTTCTAGTTTTCCTTTTCTTTGCCATCACAAATCCTAAAATGAAAAGTTTTCCCCCTCCCCTGAAGATTACTATCATTCTACTTCAGCCACCAGTTCCCAATTATTGGTAAGAACTGGGTGCAAAGTAGCAGTTTACCCCTGATTGCTTCCTTCACCTTATGAAGGATAACATTATCATTAAGGCAAGTCAAGGAAGTATTAGCTACTCTAAGTTTAGCAGAGTGGAGGAGAGTTCCAGTGGCAGTAGAATATAAGATTCTTGAAAGCAATGACTGTGTTACTTTTCACCTTTGTATTCCCATCCCAACTGTTTTTTTTGCAAGGAGCAAGTACTTCATGATTTTTTGTTGAATTGAATTTTATTGACCAGGTTACACACAGCTAACTCCCCCATAACAAAAAGTCAAGGCTGATCTCCCAAATATCCAAGATGCAATTTCTTCAACAGGTTAAGTCTTGTCAATATATCCTCATGAGCAGCTCACTTAGGTGAACATAGATGCAAAAATCCTTTTCTTTCTATGCTCACTTCATGTGAGTGAGCTACTTAGCAAGTTGATGAGGAAGAGGAGGGAGTCCCTATTCTGAAACTTGGGGAAGGATTTTCAATAGGTAGAAATGTGGATAGAGTGCATTAAAGTGAGGGTTAAACCTTTGAAAAGTCAGGGAAGTGAGAGGGAACCAAACAAGATTGGAGAACAACATAGAATCTGTGAAGATGAGTATAAAATAAGATTGGCAATGTAAATGGGAGTCAGATCATTGAGGTCTTTAAATATTTGATATTTACACTTATCCTATTGGCAACAAAGGATTACTAAAGATTTTTGAGTGGAAAGTGACATGATCAGATGTGTGCTTTAGGAAGATCGTTTTGGCAACTAAATATGAGGGATAGATTGGAGGTGGAGCTTCTTACATAGAAACCTGTCTTTCCTTGCCTTTGTATAAACTGATGTACACTTCCCCCCTTGTGAATGAATCTCATCAATCAATTAACAAACATTTATTAGGCACGTACGATGGCATCAGCCACTGTGCTAGGCTGCTGGGGATTCAAATACAAAGAACTGAATAATTCTTACTCTCAAAGAGCTTACAGTCTGGAACAATAGAAACTGAACCCAAATGATGTGTTGACTGAGGGGCAAAATGGAAAGAAGGAGTGGGCTGTCAAACCAGGGCATCCTAGGGATAATAGCAGCAAATGAAGCAATGACAATCATTGGGGCAGCAAATGGGGACCAGGGTGATTAGAAATCAAAGTGCAGCAGGTCTCCAAAGTCAGGGAGCCCAGTTAACTCAGTGACCTGGCAGGTCAGAAGCTCTAAGAATGTGGAAGCTTCAGAAGAGAAGACTAGGAGTGGAGTGGGGCACATGATCTTCTTTGCCTAAAGTGCATCTCATTGTTGCAATAAGTAGGTACCATGGATAGCGCTTGTATTTGGAGGTAGAAACACCTAGGTTCAGATTCCTCTTCTAATAACCTAACGTCTGTGTGACTATAAGGAAAGTCACTTAGTCTCTCTTAAACTCAGTTTCTTTATCCCTAAAATGGAAATAATACCTGCAGTATTTACTTCATGAGGTTGTTCTCAGGCTTAAAAGAGATAATGTGTCTAGCACTTTATTGTCTTTAAATAATTTAATTTATGAGTTATTATTAATAAAAAATGGCCCATTTTGTCCCATGTTCGGGGATGCTATGGCAGTTGACACTGCAGACCTGCACACAAGTCAACAAGTCTAGTCACAAGCATTTTTAAAGCATCTACGTGCCTGGCACTCTGCTAATCACTGGAGAGAAGAAAGGCAAAACAAAACAAAACAAACCCCAAAATCTAGTCCCTGCTCTCAAGGAGCTCACAGTCTAAAGTAGGAAACCATGCAAACAACATATAAGCATGTGCAAAATAGTATGTATAAGTACATATGAATGCATATATGTGCATCATATGCACATGTACATCCATATATTGTGTATATTTATATCATATGCATGTGCATGTCACAACTCATTCCCTAGTCAAGGAAGAAGAATAATTTGGCACCATCCTGGGAACTAAGTCTTCATCAGCTACCCCATAATTGTGATGGAGAGCTCCACTACCACAGTAACATTAGAAACTGGAATAGCCTGCCCCATGAAGTAGAAGCAAATGAGACTTCTCAGTGGAACTATTCTACCCAGAGGTACCTATGTACATCCTTCTTATACTTCTCAAGGGCACCCAAGGTCACTGATTGGGAAGGTGTAGGTCAGACCACCATAATAGCTAAGAGGGAGAGTATCAGTCAGACATTGGACAACTGAGAAAAAGTCACATCACCCAAACCAGTCCAAAGCTCAGCATACTCTAACACATCAAGGATCTGTGTCAGGAATGTGCTAGAGCTGAGTCCACTGTTAAATTTTCAGCATGAGCATTTATTTATACCTTAGAAATCAGCAAAGGTTACAAGTCAGAGCTTTATCTACTGTTTTGTTTATTGCCTAGATTAAAGAAAGTGACTGAGAAGATGTTAAAAATGCAGACTAAATTTAAAACTGTATCATGTGCATGTCCCTCCACCTTACCCCGAGCCAGTTGTTAAACATTTATTAGCACATCCTCATCTGTGACCCAGGAGTTGGAGCCAAGAGTCCTTGGTTCAAGTCCTTGCTGTGACTTCTACTAGCTATGTCACCTTGTGCATGTAGATTTTTTTCTTTGGGCTTCAGTTTCCTCATCTGTAAAATGAGGATAATAATTCTTACACTACCTACTTCACTGACCTAGGGTGAGAAAAGTGATGTATAAACATTAAAGCACTTTAGAAGTAGGATTGAAGATTATTATATACTTCAACACTTCAAAGACTGTGATTTCAATGGTATAACCGTCCTCTTCACCAACAAAGATCAGTTTCTCATGAAATCATCTTAGATAGTCTTATGAATTGCTGTACTTAAAAAAAAAACTCTACTAGTGGCTACCTCTCTGGTGATGTCTCTTTGTACTTAGCTAGGTAAGTCCTTAGACAATGGGCACCTAATCCATTTTCAGACCTGTATCCAAAACTTCTATAGCTCAGGGGAACCTGGTGGACCTTGTGTTTCCTTAGCAGGATTTTCAGGATCTCAGAGCCACTTCTATACCACAGCAAGATGCCATAGAATTTAGTGAAAGAATGAACTATATCAATTAGAATGAATATTATATTAATTACAATTCTAACAATAATAAAATTCATGGGGTGACCTAACTGTACCAGATCTCAAACAAAAGCAAGAATCATCAAAATTATCTGGTACTGGCTAAGAGATAAAGTGATGGATCAGTAGAATAGATTAGGGACACAAGACTCAGTAGTAAATGGCCACAGTAGCCTAGTGTTTGATAAACCCAAAGACCCCAGCTTTTGGGACAAGAACTCACTATTTGACAAAAACTGCTGGGAAAACTGGAAAACAGTATGGCAGAAACTAGGCATAGACCAGCATCTTACACAATATACAAAGATAAGATCAAAATGGGTACATGATTTAAACATAAAGAGAGATACCATAAGCAAATTAGGAGAGCAAGGAATAGTTTACCTGTCAGATCTATGGAGAAGGGAAAAATTGTTGACCAAACAAGAGATAAGAAGCATTACGAGATGTAAAATGGACAATTTTTAATTATATTAAATTTAAAAGGTTTTGCACACATAAAACCAATGAAACCAAGATTAGATGGAAAACAGAAAGCTGGAAAACAATTTTTTACAGCAAGTATCTCTGATAAAGTCCTCATTTTTCAAATAGAGAACTGAGTTAAACTTATAAGAATCCAATTCATTATTAAATTGATAAATGGTTAAAAGATATGAACAGGCAGTTTTCAGATAAAGAAATCAAAGTAATCTATAGATATATGAAAAAATACTCTAAATCTTCATTGACTAGAGAAATGCAAGTTAAAATCACTCTGAGGTACCACCTCACACCTATCAGATTGGTTAATATGACAGAAAAGGAAAACAACAAGTTTTGGAGGGGGTGTGGGAGAATTGGGACACTAATACACTGTTGGGGGAGTTGTGAACAGATTCCACTATTCTGAAGAGCAATTTGGAACTATGGCCAAAGGGCTATAAACCTGTGCATACCCTTTGATCCAGCAATACCACTCCTAGGTCCATAACCCAAAGAGATAAAAAAAAGTAGGGAAAGGGACCTATTTGTACAAAAATATTTATAGCAGCTCTTTTTGTAGTGGCAAAAAATTGGAAATTGAGGGGATGCCCATCAATTGGGGAATGGCTGAACAAGTTGTGATATGTGATTGCAATGGAATATTACTGTGCCATAAGAAATGATGAGCAGGATGCTTTCAGAAAAACCTGGAAAAACTTATATACTGATGCAAAGTGAAGTGAGTAGGAACAAGAGAACATTATATATAGTAATAGCAATACTGTACAATGATCAACTGTGAATGGCTTGGCTATTCTCAGCAATACAATGATCTGAGACAATTCCAAAGGACTCATGATGAAAAATGCTGTCCACCTTCAGAGAAAGAACTGATGGAGTCTGAATGCAGATCAAAGCATTTTTTTCGCTTTCTGGATTTTTTTGTGTTTTTTTTCCCCTTTGGATTTGTGTCTTCTTTCACAACATGACTAATAGGGTAATATGTTTTGCATGATTGAACATGTATAACCTATATCAAGTTGCTTACTGTCTCAGAGAGTGGGGAAGTGGCAGGGAGGGAGAAAGAAAATTTGGATCTCAAATTTTTTTAAATGAATGTTAAAATTGTCTTTACATGTAAATGGAGAAAAAATAAAATATTATTTAGAAAAATAATAAAATTCATGAAAGAGTTATGCTGGGACCTGAGTTCACAGGCTCCAAAGAAAATCTCTTCCCTTCAACAGACTGTTTTCTCTCAAATAAAAGAAGAAACAACCAATAAACCCAAGATGGGCTTCTGGGTGCTTGGAAATGGAGAAAATCAAGACCAGACTCTGTCTATCATGGTGCCTGTCTTTTTTATATATTTGGGCTACCGAAGTTCAGAGGAAGGAGTCTATGGCTTTTGGTCTGGGAGCATGAGAGCTCAAGGGAGAATCATCAAGGAGGTGCCATATGAGCCAGAGTTTGTAGGGCAAGAGGGGGTGAAAGAGCTTGCTAGGAAGGCTGAATATAGTGTCAGCTAAGGCATGAAGGTGAGAAATGTGTGTGGTGTGATTGGTAGACAGGGAAGAGATCAATCTAGTTGGAGTGGAGGCTTTGTGTTGGGGAACAAGAAGTTAGTTGAGACAACACTTTAGAGGCCTTGAATGTCAGGGTAAGAAGTCTAGGTTTTACTCTATAGCAATGGGGAACTACAAGAAGGTTCTGAACAAGGGAGTGATGAGATCAGAGTGGGATTTTATTCAGGTGTCCAATTTTATCATGTTCTGTTATTTATCATTTTACTCCTAGCCTATTATGTATGAGTGTTTATAAAGCTCCCTTTTATATACATGGCCATACTGGTTGTAGAGACACACATTGAGGAGAGAAATTTATCATTTCAAGTGGAGAGGAGAGGATGGATTGAAGAAATATTATGGAGGTAGAATTGACAAGACTTGGCCGATGATTGCACATAGTGGTGGGTGGGAGGGAAAGTGAAAAGTCTAGAATGACTATGAGGTTGTGAACCTATGTGAGTGGGGGGTATCCTCAATGCAAATAGGAAAGTTAGAAGAAGGGTGGGTTTAGGGGAAGAGGAGAAATATAAGGAGTTCTGTTTTTAACATATTGAGTTAGAGATGCCTTGAGGACATCTAGTTGGAAAAACCCAATAGGCAGTTGGTGATGTAGGCCTGGAGCTCAGGAGAGAGATTCCTCTCATACTCACTCTATACAGCCAATTTATTGCCAAGTCTTGTCATTTCTACCTTCACAAAGTCTCTCAATAACATCTTCTTTTCTCCATTCACACAGTCAGCTCCCTGGTGCAAGCTCTTCTCGCTTCATACATGGACTACTAGAGTAGCCTTTTTAAATGTTCTCCCTGCCTCTAGTCTCTCTCTCCATTTTCCACCCTCCATTTAGCTGTCAAAGCGATTTTCCTAAATCATAGGTCTATCTTTGTCATTTCTTACTCCCTACTCATTAAACTCCAGTGGTTCTCCATTACCTCCATTATCTCCATTACCATTTTATTTTTGCATAAAAATCAAAAATAAAATCCTCTGGGGCAGCTAGGTGGCACAGTGGATAGAGCTCTGGCCTTGGAGTCAGGAGGACCTGAGCTCAAATCTGACCTCAGACACTTGACTCTTGCTAGCTGTGTGACCCTAGCCAAATCACTTAATCCCTGATTGCCTCACCAAAAGGCAAAAATAAAATAAAATCCTCTGTTTGGCATTAAAAGTGCTTCATAATCTTAACTCTTCCTATCTTTCTACTTTTCTCATGATTTACTCCCCTCTGTATTCAATCATCCAGCTACACTGGCCTTACACACGACATGCTGTTCCTCACATATGACATTCCATCTCTTAATCCATGCTTTTTAAACTAGTTGTCCCCCACACCTGGAATGCTCTCCCTCCTCACCCCTACCTCTTGCCTTTGTTTCCTTCAAAATTCAGTTTAGATTTTTCAGAAGGTCATTCACAGTCCTGCCTCACCCTTTCAAATGCTAGTTTCTTCCGTCTGACATTACCTCCAATTTACCCTATATATATCTTGTGTGTATGTAGTTATTTGCATGTCATCTTCCTCAGAATGGGAGCTCCTTGAAGGCAGGAACTTTTTTTTGCCTTTCATTGTATCTCTAGCACTTAGCACAATGCCTGGCACATTCTAATGAATGTCTGGTTGAATAACTAATAATTAGAACAAATATTTATGTAGCTCTTTAATGTACATACGGTTTCCAAAGCACTTGAGAAATAATATCTCATTTGCTCCTCACAACAACTCTGGGAGGTAGGTGCTATTCTTATCCCCAATTTACAGATGAGGAAATTGAAGTAAACTGGTTAAATAATTTGCTTAGGGTCACACAGCTAGTAAATATCTGAGGCCAGATTTGAACTCATGTTATCTTGACTCCAGGTTCAGTGCCTTATCCATTCTGTCACCTAGTTAAATATAAATATATAGTATCCATCTACATAGAGATGCTAATTCAACCCATGGGAACTGATGAGATCAGAGAGACAGAATTTTGGGGCAGAAGGAAAGAGGGTCTAGGACATTAGGATGTGGCAGTCAAAAGATACCCTAACTTCATTTTAAACTTCATTAATATAACATTGCATGTTTTCCAGGAGTGAGGAGGTTATTATCATGCTGCTCTCTAGTCTGGTCAGGACACACCTGGAATATTCTTTTCAGTTCTGTACATATTTTAGGGGAAAAATGGATTTTGTCTAAAAGAGAGAAACCAGGATGATGAGAGGACTGGAGAACCTGTCACAGAAAAATCAATTGAAAAAACTGGGGTTATCAGTCTTAAGGGGGAAAAAGACTGGGTGGGGGGGCAGGACAAGATAGATAAATTGTCCTTAAGCATTTGGGTCTATTCACCTTGGCTCAACATGGAAAAGCTAGGAACAATGAGGGAAACTTGCAGAAAGGCAGATTTAGGCTTAATCCAAGGAAAAACTTCCTAACAATTAGAGCAAGCCTTAAGTGAGAGGGGCTGTGCTGTAAATAGTTGGGCACTTTCACTTTATAGGACTTCATGAAAAGACTGGATTTGTTGTTTATGGTTGTTGTGGTTGTTGTGGTCGTTGTTGTTGATGATGACGATGGTGGTGGTGGTGATGGTGATGATGATGATGATGATGATGATGATGGGTAGGTAGTGAAGAGAATTCTTAGGTTAGGGTTGACCTTGGAATCACTTTCAACTCAGATTCTCAGTATGAATGCATGTATACGACTGTGTGTGTTTTGTTAGTGTGTGTAAGTGCGTGAGGGTGTGTAATAAAGATTAAACTTCACTGGACATTAGCAGATACTGGAGAACATTCAAAGTGAGAATGGAGGCTTTCTAAAACCTTGGTTGGGTCATGACAGTCATGATGATTATAGTCACTATCAAGAAGGAACTGTCTCCAGTTATACCTAATTCCCAAGCAGCCTAAGGAGGATTCTTTGAATTATGAAATATGTCAGATTCACTTCACTGTAAGTTGTACTAGATTAGCCTCCAAACTGTGTGTGTTGAGGTGGGCGGAGGCAATGAGAGGAGGTGCTTAATTCCCGGAGTTTGGTTTTCAGGTAGCATGATCATCTGCTCACAACTCCAAACGGTGGAAGAAAACTCAGCCAACCAAACAGGTCCCTTCTGGCCTCAGGCCTCAGTTTCTAATGAACTAAATTTACTGTCTGTCCTGCTCTCTTTCCTGTCTCCATAATAACCTCACCTCTCTTTCCCTCCCCCATCCTTTTCTGAGAATGGTAATGTGTGTATGTATGTATGTATGTATGTATGTATGTATGTAACAAGCATTTATTAGGTGTTTCAATGGAAGAGACCTATTTGCTTTTCTTCTGGGGGATCTTAGGAGACAGATTGGTGTCGAAGAGGTTGAGGAGCTGAAGGTTCTGAAGGGCGGAGAGGCTGAGGGCCTGAGATATTGAAGAGATTGAGTATCTGAGGAGCTGAGGAAGGTGAGGAGATGATGGGGTTTAGCAGATGAAATTGAGAGGCCTGAGAGAGCTGAGGAGGCTAAAGGTTCTGAGTAGCTGAGGGCCCTGAAGGGTTAAGTGACTCAAAGACTGAGATTCAAGGACAGAGAACAGTCCCCTGGGCCTCAGTGAGCCAGAATTAATCTTTTTTTTTGAGTGAGGTAATTGGGGTTAAGTGACTTACCCAGAGTCACACAGCTAGTGAGTGTTATGTATCTGAGGCTGGATTTGAACTCAGGTCCTCCTGATTCCAGGGCCGGTGCTCTATCCACTGCACCACCTAGCTGCCCCCAGAATTAATCTTAACTAAGAAAACCGAAGGGGAGGTTGTCTTGCTAGGTCCTCCTGTCCCCAGTCCTCTCGTATTCCCTCTGAAAAAGCCCTAGAACTTCTCAGTTTCTTTCTACTTCCCCAGCCCCCTGTCCTGGCCTTAGCATCAGTCCCAGTCTTAATTCAAGCAGGAACCTCAGCTCAGGCCAGAGGAAAAAAAACTAGGGACAGCCCTTCCACCACCCCCTCCCCCAAGTAGCCTTTCATTGGGAGGGTGAGGTTTGGCAGTCCTCTTGTCCCAGCCACCTGGGCAGCTTGTCAGCTTAATGGGGGGATGGGGATGGGAAGGGGGCAGCTGGAGCTGAAGCATTGTCACTAGGACAATAAAGAGCCCTGGGCTGAGAGTTTGGCCCCCCTGGAGGAGAGTAGCTCAGTCAGTCCAGATAAAAGACTGCAGCTGATGATGCCTGTACTGGGGGGCTGGGCAGCCTGCAGGTGGCTCCTTATCTTATCTGAGTACAAGGAATGACTGGGCATTGGCTTTATTGAGAGTTTGGCTGGGTTGGGGAGGCGAAGGTCTAGAGATGGTCCTGGCTGTCACTCATTTCCTCCCCTTCCCCAATTCTTCTGGGAGGCAAGGAAGAACCAGATCCCTGGAGGTGATGAGCAGTACTAGGCTGGGGGACAACATACAGACTTAGTCCACCAGAAGCAAATAAAAGAACTAGGCAAATTGCAGTGGGAGGAATTTAGGTAAGACTGAAAAAAATTTCTGACAGTCGATGTGTAGCACTGGAACAAGAGACAAAAGAGTAAACAGTTGATCAGTCAATAAACATTTATTAAGTGCCCACTGTGTGCCAGGAACTGTGCTAAGAGCTGGAAAAAAACAGGGTATTCTGAAAAGCAGTGTAGGGCAATAGGAAGGGCACTGAATTTGGAGTCAGAGAACCTGGGGTGGACCCCGGGCAAGTCACTTAAGCCTGCTGGGGCTCAGTCTCCTCATTGGTAAAATGAGAATGTTGGACTAGAAGGTCTCTAAGGGCCCTTCTGGCCCTAAAAGCTGGGATTATGGAAGATCTGGTCTTGTCACTCCTCTGTCAGGGGTGTCAAACACTCTGTCAAAAGAATGTCAAACACTTAAATTTTTTAAAGTTTTGTTATTTCAGTTTTCAGGGCAGCTAGGTATCCCAATGGATAGAATGCTAGTCCTGAAGTCAAGAAGACTCATTTTCCTGAGTTTAAATCTGGCCCCAGACCTTACTAGCTATTTTATGACCCTGGGCAAATCACTTAACCCTGTTTGCATCAGTTTCCTCATTTGCAAAATGATTTGGAGAAGGACACGCAAACCACGCCAGTATCTTTGCCAAGAAAACCCCAAAAGGGTCACAAAGAGTCAGACACTAAAAACAACTGAACAAATCTTAGTGTTTGTAACTTTAAATTATAATTTCACCATACATGATCTCATTTGTTGCTCACAGTTAGCTCACTACTTTCTATTGAGGAAAATTTCAACTCCTGGATGGGGCATTCAAGACCCTCCAACACGCGGCAACATTCCACTTTCCAATCTTATTTAGTGTTGTTGTTCGGTCATTTCAGTCATATTCGACTTCGTGATCCCATTTGAGGTTTTCTTGGAAAAGATACTGGACTGGTTTGCCATTTCTGTCTCATTTTACAGATGAGGAACTAAGACAAACAGGTTGAAATGACTTGCCCAGGGTCACACAGCTAGTAAGTATCTGAGGCCAGACTTGAACTTAGGAAGACAAGTCTTCTGGACCTCAGGCTCAGCCTTCTATTCACTTTGCCACCTAGCTGCCCTTTATCTCTATTACTCTATTCTATATGTTCTACCTAGCTAGACTAATCAATCTCTCTTTGAACCATGTCCTTTGCTCTCCTGTCTCTATACCTTCACTCTTACTGTTTGTTCCCTGATCCCCTTAGTCAGTAATCCCTTTCCTCCTTGGACCTGATCTAACCTTTGTCTGAATCTAATGAATTTTCATGTAATATTGTGTATTATCTGTGCATTTGCCTTATGGTCCCACAGGAATATATACTCCATGAGAACAGAGATCATGTGTGACGTAAACTGAATACCATGCTTCACACATAGTAGGACTTTTATATGTTTTCTTCACTTGAATTAAAAAAAAAACAAGCCTAAGAGAGTTCCTAGGCACCAAGAATTGGGTCTGGAGTTGAAGAGTATGTGGATAGTAGATACAGCTTCTTATATTTTGCAAATGGCTTGGTTCGTCTACCAGGGACCAGAAGCTCAGCTCTGAATATGCTGGGTGACTTTGTACATGCAGTATATTGCAGAGAGATTGATTTAGGGTTTTATGACCTGGGTTTGAATTCTGGCTCTACTAATTCACTACCTGTGAGCCTCCTTGCAAGTCACCTAATCTCCGTAAGTCTCCCTTTCATTATCTGAAAAATGTTCAGAGTAGAATCAAATGATGCCTAAGGTCCCTTCCATGACTAACTTTCTATGTTAGGTCCCTTCTCATTCTAATATTCTATGTTTTAAGGTCCTTTCTAGCTCTCACATTCTATGTTCTGATTCTCCTGAAGCTCTCACATTCTAGGTTCTAAGGTTCCTTCTGGCTCTCTCACAGTCTAGGTTCTAAGGTTCTTTCTGGCTCCCTCACATTCTATGTTCTGATTTCCCTTATATCTCTAACATTTTAGGTTCCAAGATTCCTTCTAGCTCTCATATTCTATGTTCTAAGGTCCTTTCTAGCTATCACATTCTGTGTTTTAAAGTCCCTTCTGGCTACTGGATTCTATGTTCTGTTCTCCCTTCTAGCTCTACCATTATATGATTCTGAGTGGATGGATGTCTCATATGGGTTTGCGCTAGCCCTTTGGGACTAGAGTAATTCAGGACTTTGTGCTGCCAAGCCATACCTAACAGAATTGGGTGGGACTGGGGTGGCTCAGAGTCAGAGAGCTTGGTTTGCCCCTTCACCTTGGTGGAAGGGAAGATGTAGGGAGTTTTATTCCCTCCCCTATTAGGTATTGATGGCTTGCCTATAAAAAGAAAAGTCACAATGATAAGATAGAAAAGTTTTTACAGGGTAACAAAAACACATATAAAATTTTATAGTGCAAATCAAGAGCAAGGAAGTATTGAGTTCCGCCAACACCTTTAAATTTTAAACAGTCCCCACTGCAAGGTCCCTGGAGTCAAACTTAAATAATGAATCAGAAAAGGGATAAATCTCATTGTCACTCCCCAGAGTGTGTGACATGGGGGGGGGAGTGAGGGGGAGAGGCCTGATCAACACAGTCACTGTCCTGTCCTGTCCTACCCTGCTCTGCTCTGAGCAGAGGGGGCAGGAAACAGAGGGGGAAGCCCAGGGTTGGGGCTGGGAGGGGTGCACCCAGAGGATGGGAGTGGGGAAGCAGTGGGGAAATGAAGGGGAAAGGCAAGAGGGGGGAAAGGGAAAGGGGAGCAGAATGGGGAAAGGGGGTTGGGGGGAGCAAACAAACATTTACGAGGCAGCCACAGACTTGTCTTTATTGTGCTTATAAAATATACATGGCTTTTTATTGAATTGCCTGCTGTCGAAATCTGCAAGAACCTTATTGCTTTTTACTGTCCTGGAGAGGAGCGGAGGGAGCCAAACAGCAACATCTGGGTAATTTCATAAGATGCAGGAGCAATAAATCTAATTGTGCTGGATATGAGATCGATCGTAAAAATCCTGCATGAAAGGGGAATCAGTGATCATGGGACAGCCCCGGGGCAATGGCTGGGTCAAGCATCTCCCTCCTTCCTATCCTTCCCCCCCATCCCCCACCTCCTGCCCTAGAGCAGGGGCCAGCCAAGACTGAGGACAGGGCAGGGGAGGATGAGGGACCTTCCTACCTGGGACCGGGATTAGGCAAAGCAGAGACAGCTCAGAACCCACTCCATGGATAGCCAAGACACTCTCAGTGAGATAAGGGATCTCTGAACTCAAGGACTCTTTGTGGGGTCAGGGTCTCTCAGTGTGGGCATGGTCCTTTCTCTGAAATCATCGTCTCAGAGTTTGAAGGAATCCCAGAGGGCATCTAATCCAACTCATATCTGTAGGCATCTAGCCTTGTTTGAAGACTTCTAGTGAGAGAGAACCCACTACTTCCAGAGGAAACCCATTTCATTTTGGGTTAGGTCTAATTGTAAGTTTCCTTTCTGTTAAATCAAAATCTGCTTCTCTAACTTCCATTCCCTGATTCTAGTTCTGCTTTTTGGGGAGCAAGCAGAATAAATGTAATCTTTCTCCCACATGACAGTGATCCCCTCTCTCCTAGGTCTTTTCTTCAGTGGGTTAAACGGCCCTGGTTCCTTTATAGGTGATCCTTCTATGACGTAGTCTTTGGTCCTTTTATCATCCTGGTTCCCCTTCTCTCCACCTTGTCAATGTCCTTCTTAAAATTTGGTACTCCAAACTAAACATTTCAGGTGTGGTCTGACCAGAGAACAGTGCTTGCCACTTTATTATAGACCCTATGCCTCTCATTAACTCAATTTAAGATTTTAGGGAGTTTCTGTGAGGTGAGAATTCTCTCTTTGGAGTTAAAGTTTCTCTGTGTGGAAGAGCAGTGGGAATGGAGATGGGAACAGATGGGCAAGAGAGCAGTGAGAGTGTCTCCAAAGACAGAACTTGACCTCACAGAGATAGTTTGACCCTGCAAAGAGGCTCTGACCTCCCTGAGAGACCTTAACCTCACAAAGAGACTTTGACCCCACAGAGAGACGTTGACCCTCAGAATGAGATCCTGACTCTCTGGAAATTCTCTCTAGAGAGAGAATCCTGACTCCACAAAGAAGATAGGACCCAACAGAGAAGATCTTCAACCCCACAGACAAGGACCTATATTTGCTTCCCGTAGTGACTTGGGGTGTCTTGGCCTAGCCCTTATGGGAATGTGGTACTTTGGGAAAGGTAAGCTCTGAGCTTGGAAGCTCAGCTGTTGTTTGTCACAAGAGCTTAAATGTCTCTTCTAAATTCTTCTGGCTGTAATAGCAACCCTAGCCCATAGCCTGACTGTCTCCAAGAAATAAGTAGCCCCTTGATGTATGCCTGCATAATTGCTGAGGAAGCTGCTTGGGTTCTCAGAAATACCATAAGCTGCTTCTTTGGGTCAGTGCTGGTATTCATCCCTGCTAGGCCTGGTCCAGCCTCCTCTACACACTGATGCTCTGTGCTCTGCTCTGTCCTGCCCTCTCCTCTCCTCAAAGGAGTGCCCTCTGGGTAGTAGGCAAGATGGTGATGCTGGAGGCGATGCAATGATTCACAAAGGGGGAGACATATACTCTCCCCCACACAAACACACAGGAATGCAAACTGAATTTGGGAGGAGGGGAGCTGGCTTGTCCACCCCAGACAGACAGATGGAGTTGCTCAGGACCAACCTCTTCCTCCCCCTCTGGGCTAGGCCCTCACTCTGTCATCGGGGTGCCCCTCTTCCCCCTCCCCTGACCTAGGCCTCGGGGACTGAGCCTCTTAGGTTCTCAGTTCCATTTCTGATTCCTCAAGGAACTTGGGGGTGGGGTGGAAGGGCTGAAAAGCCCCTCTGTTGGGCAACCGGGTGGGGAGCCCTGGGCAGGCTAGGGTCAGGTTGGTTCTTATCTGCGGCCTCCAGTGCTGACAGACAGGCAGGGAAATGACAGAAAATTGGCCGTTTTGTCAATGTGTTCTCGGCAGCTTTGCAGCAGCGCGGGGTCCAGTTTCAGGCAGTTAAGGGGGCTCAGGGAGCCCCACAGTGACTGACAGACCCGCTATTATCGCCTGTATTTTAGAGCATTGCCCCGAGCTGGTGCTAAATGATGGGGGCAGCGGCTGTGACATGTGAGATAATCCCGGTAAAGTTTCCCTTCTCTCCACCCCAATGAAGCAGGAAGGGCCAGCGGTAGTACCACTCCTCCCTGCTCCCCCCCTCCACCATTCTTACTCCTCAACTCCGCCTTTCTGCCTGGCCCCCAAATCCCCTTCCTCCTAACTTCCTCATCTTCCCCCCCTCCTTTCCTCACTCACTAATGTCCCCCCCTCTTGATCTCCCAGATCTCCTTCCCCAACCTTTGCCCTCCCTCAGGGCACTTGGATACCTTTCTTCTCCAAATCTAACTTGTTGGTGAGTTATCTTCCACCTCTCCCCAGCCCCCTGGGAGGGATAGGAAGGGTTGGGGGTAGGAGAGGTGTAAGGTAGTGTGTAGAGAGGTAGTGCAGAATCCTGGTTCTGAGGTCGGAGCCCTTGGGTCAAGTCCCACCTGCACACTTACTGCCTGCATCAGCTTGGGCATGACAGTTAGCCTCCTCAGAATTCAGTTTCTTCATCTATAAAGTGAGGGGTGGGCTGACACGGCCCCCTCTGAGGGCCTTCCGGTTCTGGGTCTATGACCCTGTGAAACCGGGGTTTGAATCCTATGACTCACAAGGTATGCCGACTTCAGGCGCGTCACTAACCCTGGCTGGCTCTGTTCCCACATCTGCTAAATGAGGGGATTGGATTAGATGATCCCTAAGGCGTCTAAGATCTCCAGTTCTAACATTTTCAGATCCTCTGATATGGCTTTGCTTGGTGGGCCCTTGAGTGGTGGATATGTCTCAGGAGGGAACTCTGACTTGTCCTTTCCCTCCACCAATACTCAGACTTGTTTCTAGGAAGATGCCTGGGCCGGGAGACCCCAGAGCCCATAGGGAATTAAATGTGTATGCGGGATTGTTGCTAGAGACCTTTGGTTTAAGCCTACTTCTCCCCACTTAGGACCTCTGGAGTGAGCTGTGCCGGCAACAGGGGACTTGCCGTTGTTCCCAGTCAAACCCCTCCTTCCACACTAGTGGCTCCAGGCCTGGGCACTGATGCATTACCCCTGGGGAGTGGCCTCGTTTGTCGTTCAGTCATTTCTGACTCGTTGCAACCCTATTTAAGGTTTTCTTAGCAAAGATACTAGAGTGGTTTGTCATTTCCTTCTCCAACTTATTTTACAGATGAGGAAACTGAGGCAAACAGGGTTAAGTGACTTGCCCAGGGTCACATAGCCAGTGTCTGAGGCTGGATTTGAACTCAGGAAAATGAGTCTTCCTGACTCCATATTGGCATTCTATCCACAATGCCGCCTAGCTGCCGTCGGTGGTCTCATATCGGTTCTCAGTCTAGAAGTGTGAGAGGAGCATCTGGTCCCATCGTGACCACCAAATGGCCCAGCCATTCCCCAGCCTCTGTAAGGATAACCAGGCGGTATAGGGGATAGAACATTGAACTTGGAGTCAGGAAGACCTGAGTTAAAATTCTTCCTCAAACACGAATTGCTTGAACCAGGGCAAGTTACTTGGTTTCTTGGTCTCAGTTCCCTCATTTATAAAGCTGGGATAATAATAGGATTGTTGTGAGGATCAAATGAAATAAAATACTTAAAACGCTTTTCAAACCTTAAAGCATTACATAAATACTAGCTATTATTGTCACTGTTGTTATTGCTATTATTATTATCCTATCCCATCCTTTATATAATCCACAATAATGAAGGCAGTGCTTTGGGGAATAAGAGATTTGGAGGACTGTTTTGTGAAGTGCTGCTTCTCCTCCTGCCCATCCCCCCCAACCTAAAGCTCACAAATGACTCCAGGCTTTCTCCCGAGGCATAAAGGATGTCAGACTCCAGTTCTGGACTTCCACTTCACTGACCCAATCAATCAACATCTATCAAGTGTTACTAGGTGCCAGGCTCTGTGCTAAGTGCTGGGGATGCAAAAAGAGACAAAAGACAATCCCTGCTCTCAAGGAGCTTACAACCTAATGGGGAATGCAAACAAATAAATACAAAGTAAGCTCCATACAGGATAAACAGGAAATGACTGAAAGAGGGAAGACACCAGAACTAAGAGGCTAGGGAAGGCTTCCTGTAGGAGGGAAGATTCTAGTTGGGACTTCAAGGAAGCCAAAGAGGTCAGTAGGTGGAAGGAGGAGGGAAGATGTTCCAGTCACAGTAGACAGCCGGAGAAAATTCCCAGAGTCAAGAGATGAAGTGTCTTGTTTATGAAACTGGAACAAAGAAGACTTGTTGAGAAGAAAGGTATCAGAAGACTGGAAAGGTAGGAGGGTGCTAGGGTATGGAGGTCTTTGAATGCCAAACAGAGCATTCTGTATTTGCTCCTGAAGGCAGTTAGCTTCCTGGGACTCCAGGGTTCCTCCCAGAGTCACCCTCAAGGGCCTTCCTTGTGCCGCAGGTTCTTTCCCTGGTCTCTGACTTACAACACGTTCCTTGCCCTTGAGTCTACTTGTCTGGCTGGGCTCACATAAGCAGGCCCGGGTTACCCTTTGCCTGACACTATCACCATCTCCAGGAGTCTTTTCTGAGCCCTTCCTTCACTCTATCCTTCTCTCTCCCTTTCCCCAACTACCTCTTCTGTTAGGGGTTGGGGAGCAGTCATGTTTCATTAGATGTTCTCTGGGACATTCACTTGTTTTTCAGTTACTCGACTTTCAGTTTTCTTTTAGTGATCTTTCCATTGACATTGCCGTAATTAGTGCGCATATTGTTCTGTTGTTATTGCTGCTCTGCAACTCAGGCTTTTGCCAATTAATTGATGGACACCTGTTCTCCTTCTAGTTCCTCACTACTATTAAGAGGACTGCTTTGAATATTTTGAGATGCTGTATCTTTGCCCATGTCTGTGTCTTCCACAGGGCACGTGCCCAGTAGAGGGATTGTTCGGACAGCCCTGAGATTATAAAGTTACAGTTAGACTGCATTGGCAGAGGAAGTTTCCACACCAGGAGTTCCCCACATGGAAGAATTCACAACAACAAAGAAATGGGAGTTGGGGAGGAGGGGTTGATAATATCAATGGTTAAGTCCCCAGTGAATACTTATCCAGGATGATGCTTATGAAAGGGCTTGATCCTCACCCATTAGGGCCCACTGATCCTTTACAGCCCCTCAGAAATGATCTCTCCTCAGGTTGCATGACCTGGCCCATGGTGCCCAGAAGGATCCTGGACTGGTCTCAGGGGACCACCTTGAATGAGTCAATGCCCTTCCCCTTGTCTGAGTTTCTCTCATTGGAAAGGTACCTCTTCATTTCCATATCCTACAATTTATACATGCTGCATAAATAAACAGATAAATTTAGTGCCCAAGTCCCTAGCCTCTTCTGCAACATATTACTGAGCAGCATAGTGTGATACCATCATAATCATTATTATTACTGCTATCATTATTAATAACAAGTCATATAAACCTATAGCTTTAAAGTTTACAAAGCACTTTCTTCATAACACCCCATGTAAAGTTGTCATTGTGTTGTTTTGTCCATTTCACAGAAGAGAAAACTGAGGTGAGGTGACTTGCTGAAGATCACATAGCTAGCTGAAAGTTCAAACAGGGACTTGAACTTGTCTTTTGAGTTCAAAAGGAGGAAAAATCTCTAAAGTGTTCTTTACACATACTAGTGGGACTCAGTGTGGTGTGGGGGCTTTTACTTCAGGAGCCCTGAGATTCTAGTCCTTGCTTTGCTGTTACATTGCTGAGTGGCCTTGGGCAAACCACATTCCCTCTCTGGGCTTCAGTTTCCTTACCTTTAAATGTGAGGGGTTGGATTAAATGATCCCTAAGGTCTTTTCCAGCTCTAAAATTCCATTTACTAACATTCTATGTCCCTTTTAACTTTCACATTCTGTGGTTCTAGGGTTTGGAAGGAGAACTTTAATCAATTAACTAACAAGTATTTATAAAACATCTACTATGTACCCTGTCCTGTGCTGGTCTCAATAGTGGCGGATGGGGTGATGTCAGGACAAGGAGGCCCACACTTCCGGGGGAGAGAGAAGTCCTATACATAAAACTGAATAATAGGCAGCAATATGACCAGTTGCTAAGTGGTAAGGAGCAAACATTAAAATCTGTAGCAGTGGGAAAAGGGAGAGATCAAAGTGGGTGGGTATATCTGGGGAAGTGTTTCTAGAAGAGGTGAACCTTGAGATGGGCTTCAAGAATTTGGTAGAAAGAGAGGAAAGGGATCTTGTCTTGTTCGTTCTTGCTCTATAATTATTCTCTAGTAGTGTATGTTTGGGCATTGATTGTAATCTCCCTGCTAGACCTTCTGAGGTAATTATAATCCAGGGCTCCTGAAATCTCAAAATTCTTGACTCTGAAACCCTTTCCTACTTTTTCCAGGTTTCGTGTGGCTGTTTTGAGAAATCAATTACGCAAATCATAGGCTTGGCCCTGATCAAATTCAGCTCTATTACCAGAGCACACAAGACTCATAAATTAATAACAAGCATTTAATTGACTGGAGAATATAAATAACAAAGGGAAATATAATAATGGATTTATTATCTACTCTATAGAATCTCCTATACCTCTCCAGGTCAGAGATGGGAGAGAAACATAAGGGGAAAACATACACGGGGACAAAGGAAAATGTTCCTCAGTTGATAAATACATAATCTATCTCCAATCCCTCTAAGAATACTCTCAATGACCAGCATAGACATCTATAAACCTCTTTGGGGCAACCTAGCATTTCCATCTTGGCTCTGGGGTCATCAGAAATCTACCCATCCTCCCCTTGCCCTGCTCCCTTCTCCGACTATAGCCCTCGGTTTGCTTATATTGTTTTTTTCTTCTCTTGCAGGTCCGTCCAGTAGCTCCACCTCAGTTTAGCTCCCTGTGCTCAGGGCTACTTAGAAACAGCATGGAATGCTCAGATACTGAACCCAGTCACCTCTCCATGTTGGCATGCTTCAAAGGATCATAGCTTTAGAGTTGGAAGGGACCTTTGAGGGCATCTAATCCATACAGATAAGGAAACTAATACCTATTTAGGTTAAGTGGTTTGTCCAAAATCACACAGTTGATAAGTGGCAGAATTGGGATTCAAACCCAGGTTTTCTGATTCCAAATCCATTGCTCTTTTGCCTGTACCATGTACCCTCTGAGTTTGTCTTTCACCTTTTCTCTTGTTCCTTTTCCAAGTCCATGCCCTTCATGTGTATCACTCACCCAGGCACAAGTTTCCACAGGAATATGGAATACTGGAGCTTTCTTTGATGAATAGCAGCGGTTCCTTTGCCTCATTATTGTGGGCTATAGAAATCACATTGGAGAGCTTCTGTTGAGGGCAGAGGCACTCCCTGATCGCCATAACAATAGCTAATATTTCCATAGTACTTTAAGGTTCACTAAGGATTTTCCTCACATCAACCTCATGAGGCAGATAATGAAAGGATGAACTCCATTTTACAGATGAAGAAGCTGAGACTAACACAGGGGAGGAGACAGGACTTGTCCAAAGGCAAACAGCTAGAAACTCTGAGGGTCTTCCCCTACTAGAATGATTCTTTTGTGAAGGCAAACTAGGCTATCTTTTGCCTCAATTCTTACCTAGTCTTTAAATACTGAATGGGCGTATCCTCGGATAAACTGAAACCTGGGAAAGACCTTAGCTTAAAAGGGCCAAGGTCTCCCACTACATCTGGGACCCTCTCCAGTCATCTTGACCTACATCTTGCCACTGGTCTCCAATGACATTGGAGGAGAGAGTGAGGCTGACGACTTTGCACAGCTCTGCCTCACTTAAACCCAATTCACTTGCAAGTCAAGATATCACCCTCCTCATTGCTCCTCTTCGAGAACAAAGGACAAACGACAAGAAGAACAGCTAGTATCAGAGGCAAAATTCAATACTAGGTCTGAAAAAAAGGAAAAAAAAAGCTAGGTCTGCATCTATATCCAACACTGTTTTTCTTACATCACACTATTCCATACTATGCTCCATGATGGCTCAAATTGGATCCCTCAGATACCATAAATTGGTTCATCAATTGATCCCCCAGAATTCCTGGGATAGAAACAAAAAGGGAAAACACACAAGGCAAAAAGGGAAAATGTCCCTTAGTTGATGAGTAGTCTTTCTCCCATTCCTCTAAGCACACTTTCAGTGGCCAGCATGGAGATCTATGAACCTTTTTGGGGAAGCCCAGCATCTTCATTTTGGCTCTAGGATCGTCAGGATTCTACTCTGTCCTGGCCCCCAACCCCAACCTGTTCCCTTCTCTGACTGCAGCCTTCACTTTGCCTATATTGTTTTCTCTTCTTTTGCAGATTCCTTCAGCAGTCCTACCCCAATTTAGAGATCTCAGACTCCCAGAATCTGGGTTCAATCTAGATCTCAGAATCTTATTACTTACTGGAAGGGGCTTCAGAAGTCATCAAGTCCAACCCCTACAAAGACAAGATGATCCCTACATTATTCCTGGTAAATCCAATCCTGACTCCACTAGAGGACATTCAAGGGTGGGGAGCTCACTACCATTCAAGGCAGCCAATTCTACTTTTGGACAGCTCCAAGAGATAGGAAGTTTTTCTTTATATTGAACTAAATCTGCCTTTAGGCAGTTTCCCCCAATTGCTCCTAGTTCTGGACCAAGTCTAACTCCTTTTTCATGTGACAGTCCTTCACTTATCTGAATACAATGACTATCTTCCTCTTTTCCCATCCCTTTCTCAATCTTCTTTTCTCTAGGCTATTGGTTCTCAAACTTTTTGGTCTCAGAATCCCTTCACACTCTTAAAACTTATGAAGGATCCCAAAGAACTTTTGTTAAATCTATTAAAATTTACCATATTAGAAATTAAAACTGTTTTTAAAATATTCATTAATTCATTTAAAAATAGCTAATAAATCCATTACATGTTAACACAAATAATATTTTTTATGAAAAACAAATACATTTTCCAAAACAAAAAAAATTAGTGAGAAGAATGGCATTGTTTCACATTTTTGCCGTTCTCTTTAATGTCTAGCTTAATAGAAGACAGCTGGATTCTCATATCTGCTTCTGCATTCAATCTGTTGTGATATGTTGTTTTGGTTGAAGTATATGAAGAAAATCTGGCCTCAAAGTGATATGTAGTTGGAAAAGGGAAGAGTATTTTGATAGCATTTTCAGATAATTGTGGATATTCTTCTTTGATACTGCACCAAAACTTGACAAGTGTTAATTTCTTAAAGGTTAGCTGCAATGTGAAATCTGAAATCATATCAATAAACTTTTTGTTACATTAAAATCCATTGGTCTATTTTGTAACTTGAATGGATATCCTACCCATGTGTGATTTTTATAACATTGCACATTGGTCACTTGGAAAATATTAATCCACTTACGCAGATCTTCCAAATGTTAACACATTTCATTATATAATATTTTTTTAAAAAAGTCCCACTCATTAATATCACCCCTGATCTCATCAGAAAAGTCTTTTTAACGAAGCTGTCAAGCTCATGGTGGCAGATATATGTTTTCCAAAACTCTAATTTTCACTTGAAAGCTCAACTTTTTTCATTGGCAACAAACAACTGTCAGTTGTTTTTCTTGAAGTGACAGTCTCACTTCGTTCATTTTTGAGAAAATGCCTGCCAGATACCCTAGTCTAATTAACCATAGTTTGTCGACTGTTCTTTCAAGTAAAAACAATGTTTCATGAAAAAAGTGGCTAATTAGTTCACAACTCAATTGCCCGAGTGCTTTCCCTACAGACAACTAAAGACACCCTCTACTTTAGGATGCAGTAGAAGTGATTTATGCATACTTCCCATTTTGTCCCACAGAATATTAAAAAGACATGTACTAGAGCATCAGGATTTAATAAAATTAATAATTTTTATCATTTCATCAAGGATATTCTTAAGTAAAACTGGAACTTTTCTTTTTCTTTTTTTTTTTTAACTGAAAATGCATGGCAGTGAAGACAATAACAACCAAAAGTACAGTTAGGACCACTAGACTGCTGCATTGATCTGTTCTAAGGCTGTTTTACTCACTATTGGTTTTGCATTATCTGAGTAACTGTCAACACAGTTGTTCCACCATAAACTACAGAATTCCAAAAAGTTCTTCATCACTCTGACTAGTTCAGCACCACTTGCATTTGTTGCCAAGCATTCACTTGAAAGATATTCAATGATTTAACTAGGGTTGATACTGGACGAATACAAGCAAAACAGCAAGTCCAGCCATGACTGCCAATTCATCCATTCATAAAGTAAAAGTATAATTCTCCAGACAAGATATTAAATCAGCCTTCATTTCTTTTCAGCCAAATCTTTAATTCACATGGCATGTAGCTTCTAGAAAACTCCACTGTGCATTCATGAAAGGAGAGTAAAAATGGCATATGACATCTTAGTATTATTAGAAAAATAGTTTTGACCTTGCAGATCCTGGAAAGGGTCAAGGACCTGAGGACCATAATTTGCAAACCACTGCTCTAGGCTAACCAGCTTTAATCCTTCATTGAGAGGCAGTGTATTGGATAGAATGCTGGATGTGAAGTCAGGAAGACCTTGCACAGAATTTTTTATCAGACCCTTAGAGTCACCCTTAGGTGACCCTCAGTCACCCTGAGAAAATTGCTTCACCTCTCTGAACTTCAGTTTTTTCATCTGTAAAATGGGAGTAATTGGGTTACTGTGAGAATCAAATGTGATAGTGTATAGAAAATTCTGTGAAAACTTTAAATACCATATAAATTAAATGTGAGCTAACATTATTCAGCGGATAGATAGATAGATAGATAGATAGATGAATGGATGGGATGAATGGATGGATGGATGGGTGGATGGATGGATGGATGGATGGATGGATGGGTATATAGAGATAAATAGATAGATATACACATAATAGGAGTGGAATAGAATAGCAGTTTCTGAGAGACTAGATTGGTCAAAAGCCTGGAGGAGTGTTCAGTTCATGAAGGGTTTCTGAAGCCAACAGAATTTACACTTGGCGTAGTAGACAATGTGATCAGAGTTGTATTTTGGGGTCCTGCTGTGGCAAGGGTGTGCAGAAAGGATTGGATGGGGAGAGACTTGATATAAAAGAATATTGCAAATAGTCCAAATACAGCTGAAAGACTGACGCCAAATATGGACATTTGGGAGTTACTGACCTAGAAAAGTTACTAACCTAGAAATGGGCATGGTTGAAACTATGGAGTTAATGAGCTTTTGACTACAGTGGGTACTACACCAAAAAAAAACCCTCCAAATTATTGTGGATTGTGCTATCATCCCCTGCTTTGATGTACATGAAGTTGCTTCGAGGCTTCAATATATTAATGTGGTTGTATAAGCTCTAAGGGCATCAGAACCCTCTCATCTAATGTAACTCTCATCCATGAATGGCCTCTCATTAATTCTGGGAGGGAAGGGGACCCATCTAACATGTTATGGACCTTCCTCTGGCTCTCTTGACCAATAGAGTAGTAGTTCATCGGTTATCCCTCACTCTAGACAGAATGATTGGCTGACCTCTCCATCTCCACATGCTTCATAGCTTTAGAGTTGAAGGGACTTTGAAGGTCATTTAATCCAAATACCCTTTATTTATTTATTTATTCATTCTTTTTTACATTTGAGGAAACAAAGGCCCAGGCAGGTGAAATGATTTGCCTAAGGTCACACATCTGACATGCAGCAGAGCTGCGATTTGATGCCAGGTCTTCTGACTCCAGGTTTGGTGCTTTTTCTGCCCCACAGTGTGGCTGCTATGCAGTTCCCCATCACCTTTCCTCTTTTTCTTTTTCCAAGTCCAGGACTGCATTTTCTCAAATAATGTCTTTTATGCCACTTCTCTATATATTCCTTTGTTGGTAATTTGCTGCAGTTGACTCACATCCACCATGTGTCTCCCTATTGCCTTTTGGGTGACCTGCAATTTTAATTCTGTGGGCACTGTGACATTCCATGTTTTTCAGCAATGGAAGAAAACGAGTGTGAAAAAAGATGGGCCTTTGTTTCAGAGAAAAGCTTGGGGTCATTGAAAGTGCTACACAATTTCCCAAACATGATTCAACCCATTTGTTTCTTCCTATTCAATTCTGGGCCCAGTTCATTGTCTGCCCAAGATATATGTGCCAAAGAACCAGTCCTGTGGTCTGTCCATGGAACTGCATAGTTCAGGTTGAACAATAGGTGTGCTTCATCCACTTGTTTTTTTCTGTGTGGATTAGTAGATCATGGATTTAGAAATGAAAGTTAAAAGCCATCTAGCCCAACACCTTCATTTTACAGGTAAAGAAATTGTGACCTAAAGTCACAGAAAGAGAGTAAATGTGAGGGGTAGGATTTGAAACCAAATTGTCTTACTATTAGTCCATCGCTTTTTTTCACTATATTATTCTAATTATGCCAAATTCTTTTGAGTGATTAGGGATGTTATTTAGGAGGCTTTGTAATATTGGCAGGCATGATGTAATCAGCACAATGTTTTATTTTTTAATCAACAGGGGCATCTAGAAACCTCCCCCATCTACAAGAAATCCTTCTTCCATTTGGACTCTGCTAGAATCCCTCCTAATGATGCCAAATAGCTTTGTCAAGCATCTATCTTCCCATTTTATGACCAAAAACTGATCAGAGGGTTGCTAAACAGAGTTACCTTTGCTATCGCATCTTTCAAGGGATATTATATGATTTGAACAGATACATGGAACACATTTCATTGGAGGAGAGTCTTCAAGTCAATGTTTCATTCCACTAAATCAATTTTTCAAAACAATCAATGTGGTAGGACCATTATTTGTTTTACACCATTTTTTGCCATGCCTACATTGCTGCTACTTCTTCCACTGTCCATGCTGGACATGTGGGTTTTGGCGGGGGCCCTGAGGCAGTTTTTAGGAAGGGTGACTAGCCCTCTATGCTTTTGGGGAACACACCTACTACCCTCCAGGGACCAGAGTCACCTCTTCCTCCTGTTGCTTTCAACTGTCCCCCATCATTCACCCTTCCCCTTTCTCCTTGGCAGACGTGTCTGGCATCCTATATGCCAGGTGCTAAGTTTAACAGTATGTTCTTATCTGGTCCTTCAAGAAGAAAACAAGAGGTCCTTAGGCATCCTTGCTGCTTGAAATATAAAGGATCCAGCTTAAGGGAGGAGAATTGGTGTCAGAAGTTTTATCAGAAATCCTGCTGCCTGCAGGGAATACTTCCTCTTTTTTTGATTTTTAATTTTCAACTTTCAATTCCAAATTCTTCCCCTCCCCCACCTATTGAGAAGGCAAGAAACACAATAACCATTATACCTATGAAGTCATGCAAAACATATTAAGGGATACTTTCTTGATCCAGTATGGATGGTTGCTGTGGTAGCAATAGAATTGGAAAATGGTGTTTTACGTCATTTTAACTTTTAGAAGTTGAATTGTTTGAATTTCTTGTTATTAGGCAAGTTGTTGTATACTTGGCAGAGATATCAAGCCATCCATGGTAGATTTTAGGCTTTTGTGGTCTGTCCACCGTGGCAATTATATGACATTGGTTAAATTTCCTTAGGAAATGGTAATAATATGTCAATAGCTTTTTTTGTCATTTCCCGATTTTTCCATTTCTATACTTCACTGAAATTTAGAGTTTGGAGATATTTTAATTATACCTTCCATGTTGATAATAAGTCAGAAAATGTTGAAGATGATCTGGTGGTGGAGTATGGGAGATAGGAAAGAAAGAGATTATTAATGCTGGTTCTCCACCCTCCACCACCACCACCCCTAACAGCTCAGGAAGCTACATAACAATTTAAAAAGTATTGATGCAAGTTGTAGCCAGAAAGGGAATAAATCAAGTGATGATAGCAAGTTAGGTGGGTAGCCATTTAGGGGGATTCCTCCAGGCAGACAGAAAGGAGTCCATTTTCTACTATATAACCCTTGAATTGCAATTGAGTGGCTTGGAAAAGAACCATTTTGGTGGGGAACCAAGAACTGGACCCAGGAAGAATTCCTCAAGGAAGGAAGCTCTTTCTTTTTCTCACTGAAGCATTGTGGGGAAAGGGAGTTCAATGAATACGTAGGACAAAGTAGGCAACCTCTCAAGTGATTTGGCTTGAGAATAACGGCAAGGAAACAATGATCAATTGTGAATGACAGCTATTTTCAGCAATATAAAGATCCAAAGGACCAATGACAAAAAATGCTATCCACCTCTAGAGAAAGAACTGAAGGAGTCTGAATGCAGATTGAAGAATACCCTTTTTTACTTGATTTTTTGTGGGGGTTTTTTTGGACTGTGTTTTCTTTTACAACATGACTGATGAAAATATGTTTTGCATAACTATACAAGTATAACTTATATCAAATTGCTTGCCACCTCAGGACAGGAGCAGGGAGAGAGAGAATTTGGAACTCAAATAAAAAAAGAATGTTAAAAATTGTTTTTACATGTAATTGGAAAAAATAAAATATTATTTTTTTAAAAAGCAAATAATAGCAAGGCCTCCTACTTAACAGTATCTGAAAAATGTCAAAAATTCCTACCATTAGACTCACAAACATCACATCATAGCATTGTGTCTTTCACATTTACACATAACACAAATGGACTGGTTTGACTGAAAGAGACTGAGACCTCTGAGATTTTTAACTGGAAGGTACTAAACTACTCTGTCCAGACAAACCCTGTCCATCAGTAGGGGCCTGAAGACCTGTGTCCTTTGTAATTCAAATTAGGTATAGGGCTACTTCTAAAAGTTGTCCTTGGATTTACACAGCCACCAAAATAATCTTTCTAATGCAAAACTCTGACAATAACACTCCCCCTGCTCAACAAAATGCAGGAGATCACCATTGCCTATGAAGTAAAGAACGAACTTCTTAAATTGGCATTCAAAGTCCTCCACAACTGGGATGCAACTTTTCAGGCCTATCTCACTTTACTCATCTTCATAGCCTACATTCTGTCCTAATTAGGACATTAGCCATTCCCTGATCTTTTCTTATACATCTTATACGCTTACAGGCTTATGGATTTAGGCCTGGAAAGGACCTTGGAGGTCACTGAGTCTAATTCTCTCATGTTGCAGATGAGGAAACTGAGGCACAGAAAGGTGAAGTGACTTGCCAAGAATCGCAAGACCAGTGCATATGTGAGGTGAGATTTGAACCTAGGTCTTCCTGACTACCAGTTCAGCATTCTAACAACTACTCTATGCTCTTGTCTCCCAGCACCGTGCATTTTGGCACACAAGCCCATATTCCTGGAATGTAATCCCTCCTCATCTTCCTCTGTAAAAATCCTTCTCTTTCTTCAAGACTTAATTCAGCTTCCCCCTCCTTCACAAAGACTTCCCTGATTCCCTCAACATTCATCCTTATTCTTTTTCTGAAATTATTCCCTCTCTTCTCAAATTTTCCTTAAGTCCTTTGCCTTGATCTCTCCTTTGGGGATCCCTCCTATCACATCCCATTTTGTCATTCAGTCATTTTTGTCATGTGCAACTCTTTGTGAACCCATTTGGGGTTTTCTTGGCAAAAATACTGGAGTAGTTTGCCATTTCCTTCTCCAGCTCATTTTACAGATGAGGAAATTGAGGCAAACAGGGTTAAGTGACTTGCCCAGGATCACATAGCTATTAAATATGTGATTCTACTTTATACTGTAAAATTCTACTTTATACCATACAAATTTGTTTACATGTCTTGTCTCCCTACTAGATTGAAAGCTCCTTGAGTTAGGATCAATTTTATCTTTGAATCTCCACTTTTGGTTACAAAGATTAGCACAGAACACATACTTAATAAATACTTCTTGAACTTTCAAAATATTGCTATTTTGACATTATTTTTATTTAAAAGTATAATCTTTTCCTCATCCACTACTCATAATGTCATCCCTTATTACAAAATAATAGAAAAGGACAAAAAAAGGATTTATATTTTTTATCTTTTGGGGGCTGGGCAACAGGATCCCTTGGTCAAAGAATATGAACATTTGAGTCTCTTAACATAATTCTAAAAACTGCTTTCCAAAACGGTTGGACCAATTCACAGCTTCACAAACTGTTTATTGGTGTACCTATATTTCTATAGCCCTTCCAACATTGACTATTCCCATTCTTTGCCATCTTCGCCAATTTATTAAGTTTGAATTAAAACCTCGGAATTTTTTGATGTGTATTTCTCTTATTATGAATGATTTGGAACAGTTTTCATGTGATGTTTATCCTTTTGCAGTCCTTTTGAGAGTTGTTTGGCCACATCCTTGGGGCAGCTGGTTGACACAGTGGATAGAGTGCCAGACCTGAAGTCAGAAAGGATCATCTTCCTGTGTTCAAATCTGGCCTCAGACACTTACTATCTGTGTGACCCTGTGCAAGTCACTTCACCCTGTTTGCCACAGCATCTATAAAAATGAGCTGGAGAAGGAAAAGTAAACAACTTCAGGATCTTTGCCAAGAAAACTCCCAAATAGGGTCATGAAGAGTCAGACATGACTGAAATAACTGAACAACAACAAAAGATCGCATCTTTGGATCGTTTTTCCAATCCGGAAATGACTCTTGGTCTTATGTAGCTGTGTTAATTCCCCATATACCTTAGATATCACATTCTCATAAGAAACATTTGATGCAAAGATTTTCCCAGTAGATGCTTTGCCTTCTCATCTTAGCTGCATTGATTCCATGCATGAAAAAATTTTCAATTTCATGTAAACAAAATGATATATTTCCTTTTGAATTTCCTCTCTTTGCTTTTTTAGATAAGAATTCTCATCTCTTTCCCTTAGCCATAGCTGTGAAAGACACCTGATCTTGTTCTCAGGTAATTTTTTTCCTAAGTGTGATCATTTATGTTCAGGTCACATATGCTGTCTGAGTGCTTGCTGAATTTAATGAAATTGAGATTGGGGTCCAGAAATCCTAACTCAGATCACTAAGCTTTATTTTGGAAGAATTTACCAATCCCGCTCTGCTCTTAAATAAAATTTGTAAAAAGAATTTCAGTTCTTGCAACCATGGAGCTAGATAGATTATCCCTGGAGAGTCCATCCTAGGGAAACACTGGCCCAGGCAGCATTCTGTCTAGCTCTGAGCCATCAGAAATAGTTTATAGAATGTAACTTAACTAAAGGCCCCATAGGTTCCTATTTCCTCTCTTGACCTTCACCTTTCCTCTCTTCTATTTCTTACTTCTTTGTCCATTCCATCCTCACTTCCTTCTCCTTTCTTCCCCATTAACAGAATTCCAGAATCTCTGAGGTGGAAGAAACCTCAGCAGGAATATAGTGCAACTGTCCCTGAGCAGGAATCCCCTTTAAAACATTACTGACAACATCTCGCTTCTGCTTGTAGACATCCAATCGGGGAGTACTCACTTCCTTCTCTCTTTCTCCTTGTTTTCCTTTCTCCCCTTCCTTCTTTCTCCTCCATTTCTTCTCTTCCATTTTTCCTTCTCACTTTTTTTCCCCTTGTCTTACAGGTAGTGAGGTGACTCAGTGGATAGAGCACCAAGTCTGGAATCAGGAAGACGAGTTCAGATATGTCCTCAGACACTTACTCTCTGTGTGACTGGGCAAATCACTTAACTTCTGTCTGCCTTAGTTTCCTCAGCTGTAAAATGGGAATCATAATAGCAATCACCTCCTAGTGTTGTAGTAAGGAGCAAATATTTGTAAAAATGCTTGGCATAGGGACTCACATAGTAGGCACTTAATAAATGCTTGTCTCCCTTTCATCCTCTGCTTTATCTCACCCTCCCTCTCATTTCTTTCACTTCCTCACCCTATTTTTTCTTCACTCTTTCTTCCCCCTTCCAGAGTCTGGACAACCACCTGTCAGGGATGTTGTATAGAGGATTAGTTGTGAGAAGAGTACTTTGAGGGATAGTTGTCTCTTTAGCCTAACCTATTGGACTCTTCCAGGTGCTTTCTTTCCAGGTGATGATTGGCAGTTGGAAGAAAGAAGAAGGTGTGAAAGAGGAATGGGAGATAGTTAGGAAAGTGAAACCTTTTTTCCAGTGCAACTTCCTAACAATCAAATCTATCTAAAAGTGGAATGGGCTGTTTCAGGAGGCAGAAGCCTCTGTTTATAGAGGTTTTTCCTTAGCTTTTCCAGCATTTGTAACTTTCCATTTTTGCCAGCTTTATCAATTTGATGGCTGTGAGGTGGCGTCTCAGAGTTGCTTTAATTTGCACTTAGTGTGGCTATGTGATTTTAGGGTATGGTGGATTTGGGGACAGTGACTGAAATAATCGAGGATGACATTAAGGTTTCTGTGCCCCTATTTATCCTTCTATTAAACTCTGCTTGAATGCAATTTAGTGTATTATTAAACTGATGAGTTTTTAAAATGCTGTGGTGGTATTTGTTGCTAAGTCTTCTAGTGGGTAGGCATGGCAGAGGTCTTTCTGCAGAAATTCAGAGACCCAGAAGCTTCTGTATTCTAACCTGATTTTCCCAGACACTGGTTGGGGGTAGGAGGGGGGGGAAAGGAGAGATGAGACAGGATATCGATTTCTCATTCAAGGAGAAAAATACGTGTCATCATGATATAGTTGAAAGAATGACTCTCAGAGGATCTGGGTTCAAATTCTGTCTCTATTATTTACTCTATGTGTGAACTTGAGTGAAACGCATAATCTTTGTGAGCTTAGCCCAATTCCCTCATCCACAAAATGAAGGGATTGGCCTAAATGATATCAAAGGTCACTCTGAGCTTCTAAGGTCACTTCTACCCACCAAGAAAGGGTAGGATAATTCATCAGTTTGGGAATGGTTGAATAAATTATGCCATATGAATATGATAGAATTCTAATATGTTGTAAGAAATGAGGAAGTAGATCATTTCAAAGAGACTTGGAAAGACTTGCTTAAACTGATGCAGAGTGAAGTGAGCAGAATCAGAGGTAGATTTATACTAGAATATCAATATTATAAAAATAATTCTGAAGATGTTGGTAAACTGTTGAAAAATGAAATACACAGAACCAGTAGAACAATTTACACAGTGGCAACAACATTGTAAAGACAAACAACTTGGAAAGCTTTAGGAACTCTGATTAGTGCAATGACCATCCATTATTCTTGAAGACTGATGATGAACTATTCTAGCCACCCCTTGATGGAGAGGTGGTGGATTCAGGGTGCAAGGATGAGACATATAATTTTTGGACACAGTCAATAAGAAAATGTTTTGCTTGACTATGCATATTTGTTACAAGGAAGTTTTTTTTTTCTTTTTGCTTCCCCCCACAGAGGGAGAGAAAATAGATTTATCTTAATTTAAAAAATAAAATTTAATTTTAAAAGTATGATAAATAAAGCTAAGAAAAAAGTAAAGCCTGAAATAGGTTAGGAGATAGAGACCACCTAGTGGTTTAAATGAATATTTTTTTCCTGGATTATATAATTCACATGGCCGGAATTGGTGAATGTGGTTGCAGCTGCCACCAATGATCTGAAATACTATAGAAAATGGGAGAGGTGTCAGAATAGAAGAAAGATAAATGTGTCTGTTTTGGTCTTTGTTTTTTAAGGGGAAAAGAAGATTCTTCAACTACAGGCCAGTGAGCTTGACTTTAAATCCTGGTAAAATTCAAGAATGTATTATTAAGGAGATGGTTTGTGGACATTTATAAGTGGAAGAAGTGGTGATCACTAAGAGCCACAATGGCTTCATAAAATGGCTTCATGTGGCAATATTACCTAAATTAATCTATACATTCAGCACAAATTCAATTAAAATAGCAATGGGATACTTCACAGAATTCACTTGAATAATGACAAATTATATGGGAGAAAAAATAAGCAAAAGCAAGGAAAAATAATTCCAGATCTTAAATTATATTATAAAGCAGTAATTATCAAACTATCTAGTGTGCAATAAAAAAATCCAGAAAAAATAGTTCAATAGAACAGACAAATAATCCAGAATTGGAACCAAGGACATGTAATAAACAAATGTTTGATAAATTTAATAATACATAATACTGAGAAAGGAAATCATTATCTAATAAAAGTTGTTAGGAAAATTGGATAGTAACATGTCTAACCAGGGGTTAAAGCCTTATCTTATGTCATACACTAAAATAAATTCTAAATGGATCATCAATTTAAATATCCCCCTAACAAATTGTTAAAATGAGATCACAGGGAGAGGTGTCAACTTTTTAGTTACCTGGGTGAATTTCATTACGCAAAGAGGAAAGGAAGAAGCTGTGTTTTTGTACAACAAAAACAATCTGCCTAAAATAAAAAGGAAATCAATAGATTGGAGAAAAATCTTTGAGATAAGATTCTTTGTTAAAAGTTTGATAACCAAAATCTATTAGAAATTGATGCTGTATCAGGAGAATAAAACCTATTCTCCAGTAAGAGGTGAAAGGATAAGAGCAAGCAGTTTTTAAAAGAAGAAACTGTAATTACAAATAACTGCATAAGAAAGTGTTTGAACTCTTTAATAATCAGATAAATGCAAATCAAAACAACTCTAACATATTAGAACCCATTAAATTGACAAAGATACTTTTAAAAATTCAACGTTGGTTTGCTGTGGAAAAACAGACATGCAACTACACAGATATTGGAGTAAGTGTTTTTGGGAAAGTATATAATGTGATAGATCTGAGTTACATAATCTCTTCATGTGCTTTAGTCTAGTTACCCCATTATTGAGACTATATTCTAATAATTTTATTAATAGAAAAAATATTTGCACAAAATTATTCATATCATCATTGTAGTAGAAAACGATTAGTAGTAACCCACTTGTCCAGTGGTTAAACAAACCATCATATATGAATGTAATTAAATATTGTGGTACCCTAAGAAATAAATACAATGACTATATGGAAACATAGAAAAAGAGGTGAAGTCATACAGACTGAAGAAAGCAGAATAAAAATAATAATATATACAGTGTTTATACCTATATGCGTAATAACAAAATTGGGAAAATACACCAAAAAAAAAGAAAAAAGGGGGACAGATAAAAATAGGATGAGTTTAATAATGCCTTGGTGAAAGTTAACTTACATACTTTTGTGTAGCGTCTGAGGGCCTTCTTGCCCACATTAACACACACAAAACATCCCACGTTCCAGGCACTCTGTTGATAAGTACATATGCCAAATAATAGCTCAGAAATTTATATATGAACTTTTACCATCCAAGCAGAGAATGCATTAATTCAGAGGGGGGAAAAATCAAATATCAGAGAAAATAAGGTCATGAGAAAAGATTCCCCTTGGGGAATCTTTGGGATTTCCCATAGATTCCAATATTACCAGTGGCATTACACATAGAGGATTCACATGGAGAGAACATTTGTCACCAGGAAACATAAGTGCATATCCTGGGAATGCATGCAGCCAGGGCACACAAATGGAAAGCCTGCATATCGGGATGGGTGTGGTCATAGTGAATGCACACACGCTGAGTTGAGCACACATGCTGAGAACATACATGGCCAGAAAATATATGTGAACGACATACAGAGGAAACACGTAATAAGAGAATATGTTTAAAGAGATTCCTGCCAGTAAGCCATATGGCCAGGGCATGTTATGGAGGATATACCTATAGGAGCCTGGGTTTGAGATGTACACGTGGCCAGAGTAACTCCAGCCTCTAACACTGCAGAGATGCTTAAGGCACTCTGATGCTTTCTGCTGGGCTTTGGGGTCTCCCTGTTCACCTTTCCCCTGGGCCACCTTTCCATCTCTATTGTTCTCAGGATGTGCTCTCATTTGCTGGGCTTCAGCCATTTAGCTCCTTCAAGTCTATGCAGCCTCATCTCTGCTACTTCCTACGGTGTATGGAGGCTAGAAAGTCTGGATAGCAGAGTGGATGGATGGGATCACTTACTTTAAGTTTTTGAAGCATCACTGTGTCTAAGAGGAATGAATTAGACTTGTTTTGCTTAATTCTAGAGGGCAGAAGCAGCGGTAGACGGAAGGTGAAGAGAGGTGGATCTTGACTTAATGTATAGAAATCCTTCCTAAACAGTTAGAGCTTTCCAAAATTGGCATAGGCTACCCCTTGAGGGAATGAGTTCCACATTACTAGGAGTCTTCAAGTGAAGGGTCCATTTGAAATATTGAGGATATTTTAGAGAAGATTCCCATTCAGAGACAACTTGGACTAGATGGATACTAATATATCTTCTAGTTCTGAGATTCCTTGATTCTAATACGAATAGATTGGGGTTGGACTACATTACAATGAAGTGGATTCTGAGCAGGTTGGCCTATAAGGACTTAAAGTCCCTTCCAGTTCTAAATCTTTTCATCCTATGATGCCCAAAGTGTTGATTTACAAATTGATTAATAGATTGATAGATAGATTAACAGTGGTGTCCAGTGGTCTGACACAGCATTCTGTCCTGTTCAAAAAATGGTAATCTTTATCTTTATGCATTTCTCATAAATCAAACTATTGAATACAAGATAATTGAAGCTTTTTCACATAGCTACTCCTTTAAAATATGTCTAAGGACAAGAGTTATTGTGGCCAAAAAGAGACTGTGTCTACCTTTCTTCTGTGGTCAGCCTGGGTGGAGGAGAAAGTTCAAACTAAGGAATAGAATGGAGATTGGCATAAGATCCGGAAGCAAAAGCATCACTGAGTGGTCAGGGAGTGTTGGACTACATAGGAAATATGAGACATCTGGGATGCGGTGGAAGAAGTCAAGAGAGGAAATGTCTTCAGTAATTGAGGAAACTTAGAGAGAGGATCTAGACGGAGAGAAGAAGCAATAACTAAGATGTCTCTCATCTAACTGAAGACACGAGCCCCTCCGACCCTCATGGGTGACACTGATCCCCTTCCCTAACAGGGGACACAGGTTTCTCCTCCCTCGCAGGGAACACAGATACCTCCCTCTCTCACAAATGTCTTAACTCTCGCTTTTAAGTGTTAACAGCACCCTCTGTCCCACAGAAGTGACAAACCATCCCCTCATAGGTGACACAAGCTTCTTCCTCACAGGTTAAAAAAGTCCCCTTCATTCAATTCATTTCAGTTCAGCACCTAATATGTTAGGCACTGCATCATAGGTGACACACTTCCTTCCTTTCTCACACATTATATCTACTTTCAGAAGGTCCCTTTTCTTCACAGGTGCCACAGCCCCTCTCTTACAGGTGAAATATATTTCATTCCCATGAGTGATACAGACACATCCCCTCATAGAGGATACAAGTTATTCCTTAAAAGTGATCTTCCCAAGGTCTTCTTTGCATGAGGAAGGGCCTCTTCCTCCCTCCCCTTCACCCCCAAGCTTCCCCTCACCCTCTGGGAGACTTCCCTGCACAATGAACTAAGTAGAAAATCAAACAGGGATAATTTTTTGGTGCAAATATTTCTCTTTCAAAGGAGCCCCTTTAATGCATTCTAAACAGGCTTGCTAACCCCAGCTTGCTCTCCAGATTATTAATTTTTTTATTACAGATCTTGTTATTTTCAGAGCTCCCAGGGGACCCATTAGCAGGGGAGTTTTATGAGGAAGACCAGGGCTAGAGTGGTGGGAATCCCTACACCAACCAAGTCTTCTGTCTGCAACAGAGGCTGCAGCAAGCATCCAGCCTTGTTTTAATTTCTAGACTAGCCACAGTTCAGACAGTTCATTGCATTTTTATGCCTTTTTTTTTCAAACTTACTCTGTGTAAATTCAGCTGCCAGCAATATATAAATGCTAACCACTCCTCAGTCACCAAGGCTAGATGAAGGTCTCTGTTCCAGGAGAAAGGGGTGGCCATCACTGTCTGTCTATCTGTCTGTCTCTCCAGTTCAGTTTATTTCCTATCTTAAGTTCTTATCCCATCTACTGTCCCTGTCTCTCTCAGGATGCCCAAGTCCCTTTCCTTGCCTCTACAAAAATCAGTCACAAAATGTCTTTAAGAGGAAGAGATGTAGAAGCACCGAACAGAAATTCAAAGTTGAAGGACTTAGGAATATATTCAGTTAAAACTAGGAGATATTTTAAAGCATAAGATGTATGAGCTGGAAGGGCTCTTAGAACATAGAAGGCTAGAACATAGCGACTTAGAGCTGAAGGAACCTGAGAACATAGAATGTTGGAAGAGGCTAGAAGGTGGGGCAATGGAAAGAGAGCTGGAGGACTTGGCTTCAACTACTAGCTCTATTTATAACTACCTGTAAGACCTTGGGTAAGTCATTAACCTCTGAAGGCCTATTTTCATCATCTGTGAAATGAGGTTTGGACTAGCTGGCCTCTAAGGACCCTTCTGGAGAATGTTAGAACTTAGCAGCATGTCAGAGTCAGAAAGGACCTTAGAATCTAGAATTTTAGAGCTAGAAGAAACCTTTCAACATAGAATGTTAGCATATAAAACTCAGAGTTGAAAGAGTTTTTAGAACATAGAATTTTAGAAGATATTAGAGTTAGAAAGGATTTCACGGCATAGAATTCTGTAGCTGGAATGAATCTTAGAGTGTCAGAACTGGAAATGACCACAGAATAGCATGTTAGAGCTGGAGGGAACTTTAAGACATAAAATCTTAGAACCAGGTGGAAGCCTAGAACATAGAATGTTAGAAGATGGTACAGTTGGAAAGGACCTTAGGGATCAGCTAGTTCAACCATTTATTTCACAGAGGAGGAAGCCAGGTTCTAGAAAGGGTCCGGGATGTATTCAGGATTGACACAGCTAGTAATTGCAGTTTGGATTTGAACCCCACTCCTTGGACTTAAAATCCGGAGTTTCTTCTTCCCACAGCACAACAAACTACTGCCTCTACTGCCTCCTCCTTCTTCCTTTGTCTTCCCCATTTTGATCTCCTGTTCTCTTTAGCCAGAGTTTTACAAGCCCAAGGTTAACATTCCTAGGGGCCACAGGATCACGGGAGGAACATTTTAGGGTGAAGTTCTGGAGGGCTTGAAGACCAAGAATGGTATCTCCCAAAAGACAATGGGGCCAGTGTCCTGATGCTGTCCAGGGGAGGAAGAGGAGACCTATGGGTAAGTCTGAGGAGGAGCCTGTGAAGAAATCCTGTACTGTGGGAACTCTGCCCAAAGGGCTATAAAACTATGCATACCCTTTGATCCAGCAATATCACTCCTAGGTTTATATCCCAAAGGCATCCCCCAACAAAGGGAAAAGGACCTGAATGTACAAAAATATTTATAGCAGCTCTTTTTGTGGTGGCTAAGAATTGGGAATAGAAAGGATGCCCATCAGTTAGGGAATGGCCAAACAAGTTGTGGTATATGATTGTAGTGGAATATTATTGTGCTATAAGAAATGACAAGCAGGATGATTTCAGAAAAACCTGGAAAGACTTACATGAAGTGATGCAAAGTGACGTGAACAGAACCAGGATAACCTTGCACACAGTAACAGCAATATTGTGCAATGAAGAACTGTGAATGACTTAGCTATTCTCAGAGATACAATGATCTAAGGCAATCCCAAAGGACTAATGATGAAGCATACTAGCCTCCAGAGAAAGAACTGATAGTTTGAATACAAACTGAAGCATGCTATTTTTCACTTTCTTGCTTTAATTCTTTTTCTTTCATTCAAATCTTCTTGTACAAAAGACTAATATGGAAATGTTTTGCATGATTGCACATGTTTATAACCTACATCTAATTGCTTATCTTCTCAGGGAGGGAGGGAGGGAAGGAGGGATAGAATTTAGAACTCAAAACTGAAAAAAAAACAAATGCTAAAAAATTGTTTTAACATGTAATTGGGGGGGAAATATATATATATATACACACATACATAAATATATTTAAACCTGTCCTGCTAGTAAACAACCAAGGGAGCAGGGGCCTAAGTCCTTGGAAGCTCTTCTCTGTGACCTGGCCTCTTGAAGAGGGCATCTGGTCTTGGACACAGACCTGGACCTCAAATGGGGCAGATAAGCCAGAATATAATAGCTCTATAAGACTTGAAAGTATGTGGAATGCGTTGCTTACAGAAGTCCTGTGCATGAAGTATTATTATGAGCATTATTGTCTCCATTTTACAGATAAAGAAACTGAGGCTCAGAGAGGTATTGCCTAAGGAAGCACAACTAATACCTGTGGCCATCAGGTGTCAAACTTAAGAGTCCAAAACCAGGTCTCAAACTTAAGAGTCCACTACCACTCTCTCTACTGGAGTCTGGCATGATACAGAACTCAAGGGTGAGCAGCTCTGATGTCCAGAGAAACCAAAAGAGGATTTAGAGATAGAAGAGATTTTCAATCAAGAGGAGATAGGCGGCCATGGACCCTTCCTCTCCAGGACTTTCTGGTTCAGTAGAGATGGAGGATGGAAGGGACCTTTGAAGCCATCCAACTAATTTCACCACTTTCATTTTACAGTTGGGGAAACTGAGGTCTAGAGAGTAGAAAGAAATTATTCCCCATCCTCTTCTCAGCTCTCCCAACCCTCTGCTACAAGAGCTGAAGGGGAAGGTCTAGAGTACAGCCAAGCTTTATTTCCCACTCACTTCTCTCCCTTTGAAAACTGCAGAATCTCAGAATTGGAAAGGGTGTCAGAGGCCATTGAATCCAGCCCATACCTCCACGAGACTCCTCTCTTTAACACACCTGATAAGCAGCCATCCAGTTTTTGCCTGAAGACTTGAAGTTAAGAGGAACCCACCATATCCCAAGACAGTCCCTCCCACTTTGGAATAGCTCTAATTATCAGGCAGTCTTCTTAGATTAAGCCTAACCTGCTTCTCTGCCACTTTTTACCACTGTTCTTAGCTCTGACCTCTGGGACAAAGCAGAACAGACCTAACCCTGTTCAATATGACAGTCCTTCAAATATGTGATGACAATTAGCATAATGCCCTGAAGTCATCCTACACAGTGCCTACAGGCACTAAGGTGGTGCAGTAAATAGGGCACTGTACCTGAAGTCAGAAAGACCGAAGTTCAATCCAGCCTCAGACCTTACTAGCTGTGTGACCCTAGACAAGTCACTTAGCCTCTGTCTGCCTCAGTTTCCCCAGCTGTAAAATGGGGATAATAATAGCACCTACCTCCCAGGGTTGATAGGACAAAATGAGATAATATTTGTAAAGTGCTTAGAAAATCTAAAAGCCCTGCATCACTGCTGGCTATTCAGTCATCTCTTGTCCAGGCTACACAATCTGCCACCTTAATTGCTTTTCTTTGAACACTTTTCCAGCTTATTGATGTCACCACAGTTCAAGAAGGATGTTGACAAGCTGGAGAGCATCCAGAGGAGGGCAAGGTGGATGGTGGAGGGTCTTGAGTACATGCCATATGAGAACTGGTTGAAGGGAGGTAGCTAGGTGGTGCAGTGGATAGAGCACTGGCCCTGGAGTCAGAAGGACCTGAGTTCAAATCCAGTCTCAGACCAGACACTTGACACTTACTAGCTGTGTGACCCTGGGCAAGTCACTTAATCCCAATTGCCTTGCAAAAAAAAAAGAGAGAGAGAGAGAGAGAAAGAGAGAATTGGTTGAAGGAACTGGGCATGTTTAGCTTGAAGAAGAACAGATTCAGGTGCTATGGTAGCTTCTCTATAAGCAATTTTGAAGGGCTGCCATGTGTAGGTGGAATTTGATTTGTCCTGTTTTTCATCCAAGGGCAGAAGCAGATGCAATGGATAAGAACGTTAAAAAGGTGAGGCCACTAGGTAACACAGTGGATACAGCACCAGCTCTGGAGTTGGGAGGATCTGAGTTCAAATCTGACCTCAGACACTTATTAAATGTATGACCTTGGGCAAGCCATTTAACCCTGATTGCCGCCCCCCCCCAAAAAAGAAAAAATTATAAAAAGGTAAATTTATGCTTGATATCAGGAGACACATCCTGATGGCTAGAGCTATTTAAAAGTGGAATAGCTCCCTTTAGCAGGATTGGGTGGGTGAGGGGTTCCATCTCTTTGGAGGTCTTTAGTTGGACCTTGCCCAGTACCTTATAGTGGGGTATAAGTTGGATCAAATGACTATTAAGGTCTCAACTCTCAAATCTTGTGCTTCTGTGATACCTTTCTAAAACCCAGAACAGAACTCAGTACTGCAGATGTGGCCTAATCAGGGCAGACTAAAGCAGGACTGTCACCGCCTTAGTTCTAGGAACTGTGCTTCAATCGCAAGATTATCTTGGCGTTCCTGATTGCCTTCACGATGCCGATTCATACCGAGCTTGCAGCCTAGGATTCTATTTTCAGATGAATTGTCATCTAGCTAAGTCTCTCCTACTACAAAGATAAGTCTGTCTATAAAATATTATATATATGTAATATGTAATTATACATGATACTACATAGACAAGTCTATGAAGTTGATTTTTTAATTTAAATTTTTTCTTTTTATGAGTTTATGAGTTTAACAAATACAAAGATTTTCAAAGAACAGAAAGAGAATTGTATATAAAAATGTTGACATCTGTTAACAAACAGCTTTTTTATTTTATTTTTTTAAGACAAACAGGGTTAAGTGACTTGTCCAGGGTCACATAGCTAGTCACCACCTAGCTGCCCCTAAAACAGCCTTTTCATTTATGTATATATATATATATACATACATAAATACATAAATATATATATATATATATATATATATAATGTAGTGATTATTCTGGACTCTCCCCAGAGCAAGGCCAGATACATTTCCTCCTCAGGATTCTAGGGTACCAATAAAGGGATTGACTTTCTCCAATGCTATCAACCCCCAATTCAGCTGTCTTAACCCTACTAAACTGCCAATGGGTGACTCCCCAATTCTATTTAACTAATTAATGTTGATTAGTTCTTTTGTTGTTGAGATGTTTCAGTTGTGTCTGACTCTTTGTGACCCTACTCCAGGTTTTCTTGGCAAAGATACTGGAGTGGTTTGCCATTTCCTTCTCCAGCTCATTTTTATATATGAGGAAACTGAGGCAAATGAGGTTAAGTGACTTGCCCAGGGTCACACAGCTAGTAAGGGTTTGAAGCCACATTTGAACTTAGGTCCTACTGACTCTAGGGCTGGTGCTCTATCTACTTCACCACCTAGAATATAAAGCAAGAACAAGAGTACCAGCATTTCCCTTCTCCAACAGTCAAGGGGCATACTCTCCCCTATAACATCTTGGTCCCTGAGAAAGGTGGGCTCAGATTTAATGAAATTTCTCCATAGCTGTGGTCCCACCATCAGATAAATCCAAATCTCATCTACTGCTTCTCAGGGCCCAAGATGCTGGAGTGGCTGTCTGCAAAACTGGTCATGGACCCTGCTCCCAGGCTGCCTGGTGACTTACTCTCCTGTCCTTTTGAAACTCACAAGGCCATTGCCACCTCCATTCTACTTCACCTAAAACAGAAAAAAATGCCAAGGTAAAGAACTGAGGCCACAGGTTGCCTGATGGTCTTGGATGGGGAAGGCACATGCTGTGTCTTGTCTCCCTTCTCTCACCAAAACACAGCTAGGAAGGAAGGCAACAGCAAAAAGACCTGGGTCTCATTGACTAGTGCTTTTTGAACACACCCCAGCTCTGGCTCTGAAGCCAGCTAAAAAGGCTTTTCTTCATCATGTGTCTAGCAGCCCGGAACCAGTTTCAGAATATGTGCACATGCTTCACATCTCTCCCAGGCATTTCCATTACACGTCATCATGCATCTGCAGACTCCTCAGCCTCTTCCATGTCGGGGGATTGCATCAGCCAAGCATGCCTGCTTACCAGTCACTCATTCATATATTAAATTACAATAATATATTCTATCTAATATATTGTTTAATATGTTATAATGCATCAACATTATATTAAATGTGACATATTGATATGATGTGATATAATAACTAAGCACATGCCAACACTGTCCTGCTTGTCTGTATCTCCTTTGGAATGAAGTTGATTCTTTGGATAAGACACTCTCAACTTAGACAACATGAGCTGAGAGGCATGTTGGATACACTGAAAAGATTTCTAGCCAGAGAATCAGAAGCCTGGGTCTATCGATCAAGAAGCATTTGTTGTGTCTGCTGGGTACCAGTTATAATGTTAAGCACTGGTGATACAGTCAAAAGTGAACAGGCCCTACCCTCAAGAAATTTACATTCTAATGGGGCAAACAATATGTAGATGTTAAGTATATGCACAATATGCACAAAATTAATACAAGATGGCTTAGGGGAGAGAGTGTAATAGCAACTGGGGAGGAGGGGGAAGGAATAAAAAAAGATTTCCTGTTGGAAGGTGGTATGTGAGCCTTGTCTTGAAGAAAACCAAGGATTCTAAGAGGCCAAGGTGAGGAGAGAGTGAATTCCAGGCATTGAATAAACCAGGGCAGGAATTTCAGATCAAAGGGAAGCCTGCAGTTCTGTGGCTCTGAACTTGTAGAACTTTCCAGCTGTCTGTTAATGTCTGAATCCAGCTGCAGTCTACTGGAACTTCTGACCAGGAGCAAGACAACAGGAATGTTGCATGGACCCAAAGCCAGATCAGGAATTTGCAAAGCTTAGATCAGCAGGGCAGGGATCAGACTTTTCCCTGGATCAGACCACTTTGGGAACACTGAAAGCGTATAGGTTCCCAACCTGAGCTGTCCTTGAGATCCTGCAATAATACAACATTCAACATCTCAAGAAAGCAGCAGAAGGACCCAAGAGGAAAAAAGCAGAGCCAAGAAAACAATATATACAATAACGACAACAATGTAAGTGAAAAGAACAACCACATACCCAAAAAATCAAGTGAATGTAACAACTCCATTACGGAGTTTATACATAACCCAAGGAAGTTATCAATAAGAAGTTCCCATATACACTAAAATATTTATAGCAGCAAAGATAGCAAAAATTTGGAAAGGAAAGTAGATTCCCATTAATTGGGGAATGATTAAACAAATAGTGGTACATGAATGGAATGGAATATTACTGTGCTATAAGAAATGATGTGTGTGAGGAAGACAGAGAAGTATGGAAAGATCTATACGAGCTGAGGCAGAGTGAAGTATGTAGAGCCAAGAAAACAACATCCATAGTAGATACAACAACGTAAATGAAAAGAACAACCAGGATATTGGAGATAATTATGATGATGTAAAAAATGGAAGACATCAATAAAAACTTATAAAAATCAAAATGAAAGATCTCAATAAAATTTTAAAAATAGTGAATGAGTAGAGATTGAGAAAGTGCACTTAAGTAGGAGGAGAACCAGGAAAGGGCAGTGTCATAAAAACCGAGAAAGAAGTTTTTTAATAAAAATATATATTTTATATATTTAAAGTTCACAAAGTACCTTACCTGCGTATTCTATCAGTCATCATTTTGTTGACAGCATTACAATACATTATCTCATTTGAGCCTCACAATAACCGCATGAAATAGGTGTTACAGGAGTTATGTCCCTAGAGTTTTCCAGGGGCAGGAACAGAAAGTAGTCAGCTGCTCATGGGGGTACAGGATCACTCATCCCCATTTTTCAGATGAGGAAATTGAGGCTTTTAGAAGCTAAGTGACTTGGCCAATTCACATAGCTAGAAAGTCTCAGAGGTGGGATTTGAACTCAGGTCTTCTTAACTCTTCTCATTATGTCATCTTGCCTCACTTAGCTGTGTAACCATAGTAAAATCATTTCTTCTTCATAAGCCTATTTACTCACCTGTAAAATGAAGATATGAGTGGATTGGTGATCTCTTTTCCAGATATGGCATTCTGTGTTCTGGCATTCTACATCCTAAGGTCTTTTTTTTAGCTCAAACATTCTATGTTGTGACATTCCACCTTACAAAGTCTAAAATTCTATATTAGAAAGTCTCTTATAGTTCTGATATTCTATGATCTACTATTTTATTATCTAAGGTCTCTTCTAGTCCTAACATTCTGTTTTCTAAGGACCCTTCTAGCTCAGTCATTGTATGACTCTGGGAGGCCTGAGCTGAAGCTTATGACCTCAGAACACTTGGGAGGCCATATATCCCACCATCAATCAGTGGGGGTGGCTCGGAGCTCAGAGAGGATATCATAGCATCACCCCAGCGCCCTGATCTTATCCTCTTCATTTCCTCCCCTTCCCAGAGATGTGCCTGCTCCCTGATGACTCCATCCATCATCCTTGCGCTGTCTGGAGGGGGTGAGGGAGAGAGAATGGATAGTGGGGGAGGGGTGCGTCTTCCTTCTTAGAAGGATGTGAAGGTCCAGAGGGGGCGGATGTGGGGGTTCCTGGGTCCTGAAAGTACCTTCGAAGGGAGAACGGGCAGAAAGGCTGATTCCTGGGTTTCCCACTTGCCTCTTTGGAGGGTGGGCCAGGTTTCTGCTACTGGGCGATGGCTGGGAGGCAATGGGGCAAGAAGGCGGGACGTTAGCTTTCTGAGTCCTCTGCCTTGCCCCCTTGGGGCTCAGGCTGTGGCAGGAGAGGTACGCGGGGACGGGGGGGCGGGGAGGAGGGCGGTGCCCAGAAGGGAAGCCTTATATCATTTCTCTGCAATGCTAGTTTGCTCTGGGAAGTTTCTCTCGCACGTCTTTAAATTTTACTGCCCTTGGCCGGCGGCCTGCGCCCTCCTCCTCCGCCAGGAAGCCGGCGGGCAGGGCTGGGCTGGGAAGGGCTGCAGGGGTAGAAGAGGGAGGGAGGGACGACTCTAAGTACTTTCTGGCGGGAGGCCTTGGTCCCCAGTCTGTGTGTTCCCCGGGGGGGCACCCTTTTGGGTTACAGAAAGGTGGGAGACGGCCCTCTCCCCCTCTCTGTGCCTCCAGGCCCAGTGCCAGGTGTAAGGGCAGGAACGCGAGGGAGTTGGCAACAGTCTGAACCCCAGTAAGTTCTCACTCGGGTCCTAATTGTACTGTCTTCTTAGTCCCAACCCAGGTCACATCCTTCCCTCTGCCCCAGGCCTCTTCCCTGTCCCTCAGTCCTCCTCACTTCTTTTGCCCCATCGACCCTCTCACAAGACACTCTCACCTCTTTCCCGATCGCCTTTTCAGATCACTCCCCTGTATATCCAGGTAACTACCATTCTCATATATGTGTGTGTGTATGTGTATATGTATGTGTATGTATATCTGTGTATACATACATATATACACATATACTTACATGTATGTGCGTATATGTATATGTTTATATGTCACCAAACCTCCACTTCATTCCTGTCTTGGTTCACACTGCACTGCCTTTACAGGAGGTAACTCTCTTGGCCTTCCCTCATTCAGCAGTGATTAATGGATTGATGTCAACCTGGATAAAGGTTTCTATTGGAGTGCCACAAGTATGCCCTTGACCTTGAATGTTAGAGTCAATATTCACTCCTTCTGCTTGGCTGTAGAAAACTTTACCCCCAAGCAATGGGCAGAAGTTACAGGGGGCAGATTTCATAAACTTAGAAAAGGCTGGCTTGGATCTTAGTGAATGCCTGGTCACTGGAGGTCTCCAAACAGTCATGGGTGTTGTAAATGAGTTTCTTGTTCAGGTAGGGGGTACACCAGATGACATTGTATCGAAATGAGCACAGAACTACTAAGTGTACATTCCAAGGAATTTGAACACAGAGGGGAAAAGCCCCAACATGTACAAAAATATTTATAGCAGCATTTCCTGTTGTAACAAAGGGCTGGAAACAAAATGGATACCCATCAATTGGGAAATGGATGAACAAACTGTGGTATGTGAGTGTAACAGAATATTATTTTACCCTAAGTACAGTGGAGACAACTGGTGGCAAAGTGGATAGAATACTGGGCCTGGAGTCAGGAAAATCAAAGTTCAAATCTTATCACCGACACTCCCAAAGCCATCAGTTACCTTAGTCGTTAGTCCCTAAATCCTTTAGTTCCCACAGCAATTAGGTACCAATGTCGTTTGCTTACTCAGCAGTTAATGCAATCATTAGCTCACAACTGTCTCCCACAGCTTCTATCTCATTACCTAACAGACAATGGTTCCCAAGTTCCTATTACCCACCAAGAAGGGACTAGGTATGTATGAACAGAAACCAGAGATACCCTAATCTCAGCCTTACTCTATTGTATCAAGGAACCACAGAATTACGGAAGGGACCTTGGGTGCTCTGTAGTTCAATCTGTACCTGACTTAGAATACCTTCTGTAACATTCCTAAGAAGTGGTGGGCCAGTCTACCCCTAACCCTAATGCTACTTTACAGATGATGTGCACAAGTTCACACAGCTACTAAGCGTCACAGTCAATATTCTAAACAAGTCCTTCCAACCGAATTTAGTTCTGTCCCTGAACCACATGTCCTCTAGCTAGAAAGACTATAGCCTATGACCTAGAGTCATAGGATCTTAGAACTGAAGGGAATTTGGAAGACATCCAATCTGCCAACCAATGAAGAAATCATCTTTTTAATATCACCAGTAGTCATCCAGTGCTAGCTTAGACACCACCAGTGATGGGGTGTTCAAGACAGTCCATCCCACTGTTGGACAGCTCTAATTTGTAAGAAGTTCTGACTACATAAAATGCAAATAAATGTCCCTGTAATCCCACACCACCCCTACCCCTGTCTTTGCTGTGCCCATTGCTCCAACAAAATCCTCAGATTTTTTTTCAGGTAAACCATTGACCTTTGCCTCTAATATCTTTATCCTGGGTTTTCTATTTTTAATCTGTTAAATTTGACTTACTTAAATACATCCCATTGTTCTAGCCTGCTGAGATCTACTTGGATTTAAATTCTGACATCCTATGTAATACATTTCCTTCCCAGGCCAATATCAAGTATAAATTTGATAAATCTGCTATCATGTGACAGGACAGGCCTCCTGCACAGTTTCTGTTGCTTCCTGTGATAGAAGAGAAAGAAAACTTGACTTCAAGTCAGGAAATTGAAGTTCAAATACCAACTTTGACAATACATGTATGACTTGGAGAAACCACTTTATCTCCCTGAACCTCAGTTTCCTCATCTGTAAAATGTTAGTGGTAATACTTGCACTATCCACTCTCACAAGGTCATTGTGAGAAGAGGAGAAAGATTATGATTATTCCCACCAAGTCTAGACTTACTGATGCCCCTTTCAGATGACAAACTGCCCACATTGCTCCTAGCTTCTGGACTCACTTAAGCCCTAGATCTCATAAAGGGGTCAGATTATAGCATCATAGATTTAGAGCTCAAAGGAACCTGAGAGGCTCATCTAGACCAACCTCCTCTTTTTTTTTTTTTTGCTTTTTTTTGGCGAGGCAATCAGGGTTAAGTGACTTGCCCAGGGTCACACAGCTAGTAAGTGTCAAGTGTCTGAGGCCAGTCAACCTCCTCTTGTTACAGATGAAGAACCCAAGACCCAGAGAGGTTAAAAATAGAATAGTGCATTTATAGAGTGCTTTAAGGTCTACAAAGCCTTTTATAATTATTATAACATTTGATCCTCATAGCAACCTTGGGAGGATAGGTGCTATTAATATCCCTATTTTACTGATGAGGAAACTGAGGCAAACAAAAGTTAAGTGACCTACCCAGAATCATACAGCTAGTAAGTGTCTGAGGCTGGATTTAAACTTAGGACCTACACTACCTAGGTTGCTCAAAGGTTTCAAGGGTAGAATTAGGATAGGTGGAATTTGAGCCCGAGTCTTCTGGGTCAGTACTTTTTCTACTTTACCATGATTCCTCTGAGATAAGAGTGTGAGGATCATCTTTATTCTAGCTCCTTTTTTGCTCCCCAGTGACTTCACAGCAATTTCTTTGGGGGGGTGCGAGGTGGGGAGGAGACCAGATCAGTGACTCAACTAGTATAGAAACTCCTAGTGATGAAATTTTCTCTATCCATACAGATTAGCATCTGCTTCTGAGGGCACTGAATGGTTAAGTGACTTTTGCCGAGTCCTGAAGCCAGTATGAGTCAGAGGCATGATTTGAACCACGGTCTGCTGGACTCCATCCATCTCCTCCTTCCTGTGCCTCTAAGGGAGGCAAAATGTCAACATCCTGGCTGAAAGAGCTTTGACCTGGAGTCAAGAGCACAAGAGTCTGGTGTCTACCCTGACACTCACTTTGGGCTTTGGTTCATCCTCTATAAAAGGAGAATATTGGGTAAAGTGGTTCCTAAGGTCCCTTTCAGCTCTGACCCTCTGTGGGCCTGGGACATTTGGACTCCACCTCAGTTCAGCCTTAGCTTCAGTAAGAGGTGAATGAGCCTTCCTATGTGACCCATGGGTGCCCCTCAGTTTCCTCCTTTGTAAAATCATGGAGTTAGAATAGATGATTCTTAATATCCCTTCCAGTTCTAACATGTTGTCTTGAGATTTCAAGTTTTCTTTCAACCTCTCCCCCAAAGACTCCTTCTGTTTTCTGTAGGGATTACTGAGTCACTTCCAACTCCCTGGTAATCAGGTTTCTTGGATGCCAAGTGTGAAGAAACAACTAATAATTATTTTTGAAAACTAGACAATAAGGTCAGTTTCAATGGGAAGTCATCTAGTGGCCCTCTTCCTCTGGTTGGGGAAGGAGGAGAGATAGAGCCAGGGGTGTGCTAGAGTCAATTCATATTAACTCAAGAAAGTGACACTTCTCACTGGAACCCTTCTCCCCATGGACACTGATATGTACGTCCTTCTTATACTTCTCTCATCTGATACAGGGCCAGCAGTCAAAATCTGAAGGGCACTTGAGGTCACAGATTTGGAAGGTGTAGGGCAAACCACTAAAATGACTGTGAGGAGGGGGGTCAGTCAGACACTGGGGCCAAGAAGCCATGGCATCCAAAACCGTCCAGTGCTGAGTCTGCCTCTAACACATCAGTAATCTGTGCCAGGGATCTATGCTGGAACTGATTCCTACAAGATCATGAGAGCCTCTGAAATCAGCAAACACTACAAATCAAAGCTTGATTTAATATTTTGTTCATTGTCTAGACTTAAGAAAGTGATGAAAAAAATGTTAACAATGCAGATTTAACTTAAAAGTGTGTTGCACTGCCCCCCCCAAGAGTCAGTTGTTAAACAGTTACAGTATACCATTGGATGCAACCTCCCCATTAGCATCCTTCTGGTGTCTTCCTCAACTGGTTATGTCTTCCTGAACCTGCTCACACACACACACACACACACACACACACACACACACGCACGAAGAGCATTTTGTGACAGTTGCCGTGGGTGTAGATTTTGGCTCTTACCCCCAGTTCAAAAATTCCTAGTTATGACTCTGGCACTTAACATGTTCAAGGCAAGCCCTGTACTGGGCAGTGGAGAAATAGGAATAAAAAAAGACCCAGTCCCAGACATCACAAGGAACTTATATTATCAAAAGGGGTATGACATGTGAGATGAAACAGAATGTGGTGAGTGCAAAGGGGAGTCCTGGCAAAAAAAGACAAATTTGAAGAGAAAAGAATCTCTTTCATATTAGGGTAAGGATGGGGGAGCTTTTTGGGGTAGGTTGTGTGCCAAGAAAGACTTTCTGGAGGAGGTACAATCCGAGGTTTAATAAAGGAGGGACTTGGAAAAGGGTAATGATGGAAGATGGGCCTGGAGATCAGAGAAAGCTTCCTGGGGGAGGAAGCACTTGGTTAGACTTTGAAGGAAGAGGAGGATTTCCATTTTTAAAAAAGTGATTAATTTGTGCTTGGTTCTTGGTACTGGGACTTCAAAGAGGGGTCATACTAATAGTGTGGGGAAATCATTAGTCTGGATTGGAAAACTTTGTTCAAGGTCTGGTTTTGTGACTGTGGGCAAGTCACTTCCTCTTTCTGAGTCTGTCTCCTCCTCTGCCAAAGGAAGCTTATTGGATAAGATCTCCCCTTCCAACCTTCACAAGCTATGATAAAAATGACTCCAAGCCCCTGCCCAATAAAACCATATTTACAATAAAAATTACATTTTACCATAAACATTTTAAACAAAAGTTTCCTATTTCCTTCTCATCTCTCTATTTGTCCTTTTCCATTTGCATTCATATAAAGTTGTGTTGTCATGTTTTTTTTTTAATCATAATGGCCAATGCACGCACTGTTCTATTTCTTCCTTTTGCATTATTTTGTTTAAGAAAAAAACAGTCACTGAATTTAGCAATTAAGACATCATTGGTAACCTTGGTGAGAGCAATTTCAAACAGTTTATTGGGTGAGAAACAAGATTGCAAAGGGTTGAGAAATAAGGTGAGGAGGTGGAGGCAATGACTTTTTAAATGCTTGGTAACTGGAATTTCTCAGTAAGTAGAAAAGCACTTACTTAGTTGACATTAAAGTAGCACTTTAAGATTTGCAAAGCATTTCACAGACGTGACTTCATTTGATGCTCATGACTTCTGAATATATATTGCCCCCATTTTAGAGATAAAGGAGTACAATAAAATGAGAAAAAGAATGGAATGGAACCAGCATTTATTAAGTGCCTACTATGTGCCAGGCACCACACTAAGCTTTTTTGCAAATATTATCTTATTTGAGCCTCATAAAAATCCTATTATGCTATTATGGTAACTGAGGCTCAGAGAGGATAAATGACTTGGCAATGGCCCCAATGCTAGCTAAGCTGGATTCAAATCCAGTTGTCTCGACTTCAAGTCTAGCTCTCTTTCCACCACACTACACTGCCTCTTCTAAGAGGCAGAGTGATGATGGTGATGGTGAAGACAAGGATGATGATGATGGTGATGGTGATGGTGATGGTGATAATAGTGATAATGTGGCTATGATGGTGGTGGTGGTGGTAGTGATGACAGTGATGGTGATTACTCTGTCTTACTGTGGCATGGAGGGGGACCCTTCATTCCCAAAGGTTATGTCACCAGAGCCCAAACTTTGGTAAGTTCTACCAAGCTAGAAACTGGCAAAGGAAATGACAATCCACTCCAGTTTCTTTGCCAAGAAAACACCAAGGATAGTATTAGCATGCTATGGTCCATGGGGTCACAAAGAGTTGGACATGACTAAACAGCTGGAAGGGCTTAAAGCAGCGGTTCTCAAAATGTGGTCCTTGGACTCCTAGAGGTCCCTGAGACCCTTTCAGGAGGTCCACAAAGTCAAAATAATTTTTAAAGTTCACAATAAAAGCACTATAAAAACTAAAGCACAAAGGTAATGGGGGTGATTACTAAGTTATTCGCCTATTAAAACATTCCTCCCATTTCCAACTATATATCTGTATGAAGAGAGATTTTCTTCATGTATTTCAACCAAAACAACATATCTCAACAGATTGATCGCAGAAGTAGGTATGAGAATCTAGTTGTCTTCCAGTAAACCAGACGTTAAAGAGATTTGCAAAAATAGATTAAACTTTGACGTTCTTTTCGTTAATTTTTTATTTTGGAAAATACAGTCATTTTCATTAAAATAAGTTATTTATGTTAACATGTAATGGGTTCCTTGTTAGTTTTAATGAAGTAGTAAATGTATTTTAAATTGTTTTATAATATGGTAAATATCAATAGATATAATCAATATGAACAAAAACTCTTTGGAATCCTCAGAAACTTTTGAGTGTAAAGGGACCCTAAGACCAAAACATTTGAGTGCTCCTGGCTTAAAATAAGGCCTCTGCTTCTATTATCTGAGCACCAGCCTAGCTAAAGTCAGAAAGGTTCATTTTCTGATTTCCAGGGACTCTTTATTTTGGGGCAGCAGCTCTTGGGGAAGCAGCTATAAGGCCCTCAGCAGCTGCATGCTGCATATGTTTAATATTGAGTTAAGTGTCCAGAGCAAAGGAAGAATCCTTTTGTCCTCTGTCCTAGGCTGACCACATCTGGAAAACAAAGTCCAGCTCTGCTACATTTTAGTAAGAGCTGACGTTTATGCAGCACTTTAAATTTTGCAAAGTGCTTTATGTTCATGTCTCACTGGAACCTTCCACCCCTGCCCCCAACAACTAGGGTTATTAGTCCCATTTTATGAGTGAGGAAACTGAGGTAAAGATGAGATGATGGGCCTCCGATCCCAGAGCTAGTAAGGGTCAGAAATGGGATTCGAATCCAGCGCTTGCTGACTCCAAGCTCTGCGCTTCTGTCACCTCCTGTCTTTAAGAGGGATACTGACAAACTATTGGACCCACATAGGGCAGCTGGGGGTGCAGTGGCTAGAGTGCTGGGCATGGAGTCAGGAAGACTCATCTTCACAAGTTCAAATCCGGCCTCAAACATCTACTAGCTGTGGCACCTTGGGCAAGTCACTTAACCCTGTTTGCCTCAGTTTCCTCATCTGTAAAATGAGCTGGAGAAGGAAATGGCAAACCACTCCAGTATCTTTGCCAAGAAAACCCCAGATGGGGTCATGAAGAGTCAGATATGACCGAAAAACAACTGAACAACAAAACAAAAGGCAAACTCTAGAATGTTCAGAGGAAGGGACCAAGAGTCTTAGGCAACTGCTTAGTCTGGAGAAGACATTAGTCAAGGGTAACAAGGTCACCGTCTTTAGGCATCTGAAAAACTGTCATATAGAATGAGTTTTAGATTTATTCTGCTTGGCCCCATAGGGAAAAGTAGAAGCAAAGAGGAGTCATGAAGAATTGGACATGACTAAATGACAAAAACAACAAAATAATTAGAGCTGTTTCAAAATAGAATGGGCTGCTTTGGGAAGGGTTGATGCCCCTCCTTTGGAGGTCTTCAAGAAAAGGCAAGTTAGCCATTTGTCAGGGGTGTTGTGGAGAGGATTCCTACTCAGGGAGAGACGAAACTGCTCTACATTCTGTGATTCTATGATTCTGAGAGACACGTCTCCCAGGGACAAAATAGCCTCTGACTTCCCAATCCTGAGCCCCCACCATGTCAGAGTCACTCAGAACCACGAGGACAGGGCTAAGGGAAAAACTCCCTGGCCTAGTCACAGGCTAGGACCCAGGAATCTTGTTCTCTCCCCTAACCTCTTTCTCCTATACTCCTCCCCCTCTACCCTAGCAATTGTGTGTTCCAGGCAGAGGAAGAGGATGAGTGTGTGAGATGAGGATTTAAGGTTCTGAAAATTATTCAAAGACATAGAATAAAAATTCAAGAACATTTGACTTAGCGCCTTCCTGTGACCTGAGGTTTGATCTGTTGTCATGGAAACCAACTTGCTTGAAATAGTGACAGTACAAAGAAGCCAGGATTATTTATTTATTTATTTTTGCACTTACAGACTTCTCTATATTTGGATTAGAATCTGTTCACAGGTTTTCTAATAAAACCCATGCACATTTTTGGGAACAGCAATGTTAATGTAATAAAGACCCTGTAGCTTCCCCCACTTCTTCCTTTCCCCTCCACGGCCACTTATGTCTTCCTCTTTGGGACCACTCTGTCCCATATTATGAGAAACAGCATGACAATGGAAAGAGTACTGACCTGAAGTCTGAAGACCCATGATAGAAAATTTTGCAAGCTGTGACACCTTGACCTATTCTAGAGGCTTCCGATTGTCTCTAGGGTAAAATATAAACTCTTCAGTTTAGCTTTTTAAAATTTTTTAAAATTTTCCTTTTTCCTCAATTATATATAAACAAAAAATTTTTAACATTTTTTTAAAACTCTGAATTCCATATTCTCTCCCTCTTTGCCTCCCCTCTCTCCTCCTTCAGAAGAGAAAGCAATTTGAGATAGATTAGACGTGTGCAGTCATGAAAAACATTTCCATATTAGCCATGTTGCAAAAGAAAACTCAGATAAAAAAACAAAAACAAAAACAAAAAACAGAAACAAACCAAAAATAATAAAGAAAGAGTTTTAAAAAGCAAATTTCAATCAGCATTCAGATCCCCTCATTTCTTCCTCTGGAGGTGGATAGCCTCAGTTTAGCTTTCAAACCCTGGCCAAACTCTCTTTTCAGCCACACTATACATCAGTCCTCCTCTTACTCTGCCATCCAGCCAAACTGACCTCCTCTCTTTTCCTCACTCCAGCTCTCATCTCTGTGCCTTTGTACTATTTCATTCTTAATGCCTGGAAAGTACTTCCTCCTTCCCTCAACCACACGGAATCCCTCCCTTCCTTTAAGATTTAGTCCAAGCACAGTCTTCTGTAGGAAGCCTTTCCCGATCCCCCAACTGCTAGGGTCATTCCTTCCAAACTATCTTGTATTTTGACTGCTTTTTATTTATTAACTTTCTATTTATGCTGTATATGTGCATATAGTATATATGTAATATAAATATTATATGCATCATTGTCTCCCTAACATATGCTTACTTAATATAAGCTTACTTAACTCAGTTTTCTACCTAGAATGATAAGCTTACTTAAAGTAGGGATTGTTCTATTCTTTGTACTTATATCTCCAGTGCCTAGAACAGCCAGTCTGGCACATAATAGGCACTAAATAAATACTTATTGATTGATTGTTGATTGAATGATTAGATTACATATTTAGAGCTGGAAGGGGGCCTTAGAGATTACTTAGTCCAGCCTCACTGCTAAAAACATAAGATCATAGATTTAGAACTGGAAGAATTTTTTTTTCTTTTTTTGGTGAGGCAATCGGGGTTAAATGACTTGCCCTGGGTCACACAGCTAGTAAGTGTCAAGTGTCTGAGGCCTGGATTGGAACTCAGGCCCTCCTGACTCCTGTTCTATCTACTGCCCCACCTAGCTGCCCCTTGAAAGGAGTCTTAAAAGTCATTGAGTCCAACCCCTAATTTTAAATATTGGGATACTGAGCCTTAGAGGTTAAAAAAGAAGAAAAGAAAGAAACCTTGCCATTTTAAAAGGGAGGACACTGGGTCCCAGGTGATTTGGCCAAGGTCAGATAGGTAGTGAATATCTAAGCCTGGTCTCAGATCTTGGCCTGGACGCCAAACCCTCTTCTCTTTCTGTTACAGCATGCTGCCTCTGAGGGATGTTTCCAAGGTGACATAGGCCGTAAGGGTGAGGGAACCCGAGGCCTCTGGCTCCAAGTTCTGAGCTCTTCGTCCTACATTAAACTGCCTCTCTGAGCCTCCATCTCTTCATCTGTAGAACAGGCGTAATGATAATTCCACCATGTACCTCACATGGTTGCTGTAAGGGAAGTGTTTCATAAACACTAAAGTACAAGGTAATGGGGGTGAGCGATTACTGCTACTGCTGCTGTTGTTCTACAAACACAGGCCGAAGCTCTGGCCAGCCCTGATTTTTGCTGCCAAGTCCCCCAGAGGTCAGGGCTATTGTTTGGGTTACAGTTGCAGGCAAACTCCTTCAAGTCCTTCCACATTGGGGACCAGCAACTGTATCCCAGTCCCTGGGTCCCTCTTCACGGAGCACAGACAGTTTAACAAAATCCTGCCGAGTAATCTTGCTTATCCAGGAAGACTCCTTGGAGCCCCAACTTGGAACAGTTATCCTTTTTCTAGGGAACCTAGTATGTTTATCATATTAGCAGATGTGGCAAAGCTGTCAGGGATAATTAACATGTTGGATAATGAAACCGGGATGCAAAAAGATCTGGTCAGGATAGGATGATAAACCAAATTTAATAAGCTAAAATTTCATTAGGATAAATGTAAAGTCCTACCCTTGGGTTCAAAATATTACTGTAGAATTATAGGATGGCAATGGTATGGTTGGACAAAAGAAATCTGTGTGATTTGAGAGTGGTGGTAGTTAATGGACTCACATTAATATGCTTCAATAGTGCAACAGGGCTGTCCAAAAAAAGCTAATTAGATCTTATACTTCATTAATAGAGAAATAGTGTGCGGTATGATGTGGGCAGCTAGGTGATGTGGTGGATAGAGCACAGGGCCTGAAGTCAGGAAGAACTGAGTTTAAATCTGACCTCAGACACTTAGTAGCTGTGTGACCCTGGGCAAGTCACTTAACCCTGTTTGCCTCAGTTTCCTCATCTATAAAATGAGCTAGAGAAGGAAATGGCAAACCACTCCAGTAGTTCTGCCAAGAAAACCCCAAACAGGGTCAAGAAGAGTCAGACACAACTGAAACAACTAAACAACAATAAAAGTACAAAATGAGGGAAACTACCACCATGTGGTTCTCTGCCTTGATTAGACCACATCTGGATCATTGTTTTTATGTCTAGGTACCATGTTTTCCAATGCATCCTGGGCTATCTCTGGCTGTCCTGATCTGTATCTGGCCACTGGACCCAGATGGCTCTGAAGGTGAATGTGAGGCTGGTGACTTTGCACAGCCTTCCCTCACTTAAATCCAATTCACTTGCATGTCATCATGGCATCACCTTCCTGAAGTCATGGTCCTCTTTGAAAACAAAGGACAAACAGCAGCAGCAGGTACCATGTTTTAATAAAGACACTGGCAAGCTGGAATCCAAAGGAGGAAAAGCAGATAATGAGGAGATTGAAGCCGTAAAAGGTTTGGTTGAAGGCATTGTCCATTTTCATCTTCACCATGGTCTAGTCAATCTGCTCTCTGTTTCTCATGCACAGCTCTCTATCACCTATGTCTGTGGCTTTGCACTGTTCTTCCTATCTGTTATTAACCCCTCCTCATCTCCATCAACTAGAATCTGTCATTTTTTTTAAGACTCAGCTCAAATACCACCTTCAACATGAATCTTGTCCTGATCAAACTATCAGTTCCCCTTCCAAATTACCTTGGTATCTGTTTTGTATATTTGTATATTTGTAATGTGTTGTCTCTCCTAAATTGTTAACAACTAAAGGGCAAGTACTGTCTCACTTTTTGTCTTTGTATCTGAAGCATCTAGCACAGAGCTTGGCACACAGGGGTGCTTAATAAAAATACTTGCTGATTGCCAGCCTGCTTGCTTGATTGGTGTTTATCTTGAAGAGAAGACTTGGGAGGTGACGTGATTATTTCAAGTTTAGAGCTATTCCATTCTTCCTTTCCTGACTGCCCTAGTCTTACCTCTCCTTATTCCATGTTATCAAAGGCTCATGAGGCAGAGCCTCCAATAGTTCTAGCATCTCCTTCAGTTATATCAGAATCGGCTCTTGAGAGAGACTCTGTCTCACTAGTCACACAATCCCCATACAATCCCCGCCAGGCACACACAGCTCTGCTACTTGCAAAAAAAAAATGGTGAAAAAGAGGAGAGATAAAGGAAAACTTTGACTCCAAATTGAAAAAGGCCAGAGGAAAATGAACAGTCAATAATCAATTTCTTGGTCACATGGTATAGACTATGCAAAATGATGGAGCCTTTCCTTCTTTTACTTGGTGAAAGAGATCCAGATATGATCTTCATAGTGGATGTAGATGGCTGCCAGGATGCTGTTTCACAGTGTGGAGTGAGATGCATGCCAAAATTTCAGTTCTATGAAAATGGAAGAAGGTGGGTGAATTTTCTAGAACCAATAAGGAAAAGCATGAATCCGCCATTAATGACTTGCACTCATTCTGGGTCCTCTGAACAGTGTGAACTACTGTCAGCTGTCAAAAAGAGAGCTTCTGAGTTTTTCTATTTCCCCCCAAAGATCAAGTGTAATAAGAGTATGTATCCAAATAACATTTGACTGTAAGTGGCAATAAAATGTAAATTCTATCCTTTTGGGGGAAAATAGTTTTGAGCTCTCCAAAGTTGAATGGCTGCCTCATGAGATGGTATGTACCTACTTACTCTAAGTGGCTGGATGGCCACTTGTCAAAGATGCTGTAAGAGGGGATTCCCATTTAATTAATTTTCTGGGATTGATCCCTAAGGTCCCTTCCAGTGTTAAGATTCTCTGATCTCCCGATTTGGGGACATGGGGTTGGAGCGGGGGGAACTGGAGAGATTAGTTCATATTATATAATGTTGGACCCTATTTTTTCTTGTTTTGAAGTCTAGAATATAGAAAACATTAACATCATCTCTCTAACCAACTCTCACCCCTACGGAAGGGGCTAAAGCCATGTCACAATGATCTGGGTTTTAGAAGTGAATGGAGGAAAAAGCATGGACCAAGAAAACATTCCCATTATCTGCTGGGATAATGTTAGAGTTGCCCTGCCAATGAACTTGAGTAAGAGAGGCCCAGGAAAAGGAATCTGCTAGAAGCTCTATCACTATCCCCCTACTGAGCAAGAGTAGCAGGTGAAAATGTGTGTAGACAGCTTTTTACTAGCTGAGTGACCCCGGGCAAGTCACTTAACCCCAATCGCCTCACCAAAAAAAAAAAAAAAAAAAAAAAAAAGGCAGGTGAACCAGTTTGAACAGGAAGAGACGAATCCATTCTTAGTGTAGCACTGGAGATGGGGCTTAAAGTTCCAATGGGGAGGGAGTCATGTTGAGCTAGAGTTTGCCCTCAAGAAAGGAATTGCAACGGCTGTGCCAAGAGCTAGCTGCAAGTCCACGGCCAAGTTGTCCCATCTTTGAGGGCCTCGGTTCCCCCATAATAATATTGGACTTAGATGATCCCTAAGGTTCTATCCACCTCTAAAATCCTATGATACTAAGAGGGTTTCCAACTGTCAGCTTGGGATGGGGAAGAAGAAGGGGTAAAATAGAGAAAATAATTTCATGGATAAATGTAGGACCAGCCATCATAAGCATCTGTCTACAGCATTCTTCCAAGCCAGGCTGGAGATGGAGCAGAGGTGAAAGAGCCCCCAAGGCCAGAACTCCAGATCTCTGAAGAAAAGGCTATAGAAGCAGATTATAAACCTTTGCAGCTTAAAGCCTGGGGTGGTGTGAGGGGATAGACATCTTCAGAAAGTCAGAGAAGGGAGGGTCTTTCTCCTCCAGGGAGCCAGGGCCTAGGCACAAGGATGATTCTCGGTTCCATGGGGAGAAAGTGGAAGATAAGTATGGAGGAGGGGAGGGGAAAGGGCATAGAAAGGGGGGTTCCTGCTGAGTCCTGGGGTTCTTGCACCCAGGGCTAAGGTTTGGGGGTGATGGATCCTAGATGGCTGAGAAAGCTACAAATTTGTGTGACCAAATCCACGGACTTGAAACTAAGGATGAATCTAGCCTCTGTTGCCAGGTAGGATTGACAACTCTCTACGGAGAAGACCTTGTCCATAGGGCGTCAGATTCATTAGAGGAAGAGGAACTTGAAAACCAAGATGAATAAGTAAGAAGGTAGTAAAAGAATATCTGAGAAATATCAAAGTGTAATGGATAGAGGGCCAGCCTTGGAATCAGGAGGATCTGGGTTCAAATCCCACCTCTCATATATATACTACCTGTATAATTCTGCAAGTCACTTAATTTCATGGTGCCCCCAGGCAATTCTCTAGACCAGGGCTTCTGAACTTAGGGTCCATTAGCTTTTTTTCCCCTTTTTTAACATTTAGATAACTGTATTCCAATATAATTAGGTTTTTTTTGTCATTCTGTGTATTTTATTTTATGCAACTGAAACCATTATTCTAAGAATGGGTCCATAGGTTTCACCAGACTGCTGAAGGGGTCCCTGACTCCAAAAAGATTAAGAAATTCTGGTCTAGGGGCAGCTAGGTGATGCAGTGGGTAGAGCACCGACTCTGGAGTCAGGCAGACCTGAGTTCAAATCTGGCCTCATTCACATAACACTCACTAGCTGTGTGATTCTGGGCAAGTCACTTAACCCCAATTGACTCTCAAAAAAAAAAATTCTGGTCTATACTATATATTACAGAATAGTTGCAGATCTTTTCTGGGCTGGGGATGGGGTGGGGGGGTTTCCTTTCTGGGAGCTCCTTACATGGAAGAGAGGCACAGAAATAGACAAAGAGAGAGAGTCGGAGAAACAAGAAGACAGAGTGACAGAGACACAGAGAAAGAAAGAGATAGACACAGAGATAGAGAAGAAGAGAGACAGAGTCACAGAGAGAGACAGAAAAAGAGAGACAGGCACAAACAGATACAGTGACAGAGACAGAGTCAGAGAGCACCCAACTGTCATCATAAAGTCTGAGCCGTTAGTCCCAGGTAAACTATGAATAGCTGATTTGAAGTAATTTCTGATTCACCAACAGTGTTTTTTTTTAAATCTTAGAGAATTATAAAGTAACATAGTATTATGTGTAATTATATATTTTATAAATTATTTATATATAATTTATATACATATATACTTATAAAGGTAACATATTGGGAGAAGGACAAATAACCTGGTTTTCAGAAATGATGAAACCTTCAAACCATGGGCCAGAAATACTGACTTTACTAGCAAAAATTCTAAAGCCTACTATTAAGAGGATTATTTGTGAGCACTTGGAATTCAGTATGGTTTCAGCAAGAGCTGGTCATTTCACATAAATCTCTTTACCTATTTTTACAGTATTACTAGACTGGGACATCAGGAGTATACCATAAACATAATTAACTTAGATTTTTGAAAAAAATTTCTCACACTATCCTTGCAGAGGAGATGGAGACATGGGAGCTAGACAATAATGCAGTTAGGCAGATGGGAGACTGGTTGAATGGTCAAACCCAAAGAACAGTCACTAATGAGTCAAAGTCAACTTCCAGGGAGCTCTCTAGTGGAGGCCTCCATTGAGCTCTCCTGGGCCCTGTGTTGTTCAACATCTTAATCAATGACTCCGATGAAGACAGAGATGGTTTGCTTGTAAAATTTATAGATGACCTGAAGCTGGGAAGGACTGGGTAGCATCCAACACCCTGGACGACATGGTCAGGATTAAAAAGGATCTCGAGAGGCTAGATCAATGGGTTGAATCTAATCAGGTTAAGTTTAATAGAAATAAATATAAACCCTATACCCAGGTTAAAAAAAAAAACTTCACAAATACAAGTTGGGGTAAATATCTTGGTATTTGCCTTGCCTTACTGGAAAGGGCGTGATAATTGACTGCCCTGTAGCTCCACTCACAATTTCTATGTCTTTCCAGAACAAAACTCACTTTCCTGGCCACCATTTCCTTAGAAGTATTGTTTCCTCCAGTTAGAATATAATCACCTAGAGAGAAACAAACAAACAAAAAACCCGTCTTCATTTGGTATGTGTATCCCTAGTACCTAGTACAATATCTGACATATAGTGAGACCTAAATGCCGTTTTCATTCATTCATTCATGCATTCATTCATGCATTCATTTTTTGACTAAGGATAAGGCCTAGTTCCCTATGTAACAGGTATGTGATTTATCAACACTGGCTAGAGCACCACAAGCTGGCCTCCTGGGTGTATGGATACCTACTCACTCTCTCGGCTGACTTGCTCACTTAAAGCTGCTCTCATACCGTCAGGTCTAGGGTTTCAGAGAGAACCAATATCACACAATTAAACTGAAACTCTCCAGGTCCTAGGGGTAACCCTCTTGAGGGAAAATATACTCCCCTACTCATCACTTTAAGACAAGAGACCAGCTACTCACAATAATGATGCTTTCAGACCCTAAACATAACCATTTACTTAGCAACAAGGCAAAAGAAACAATGACAGCCTCACAAGTCCTTATACATTAATGCAAACTCAGAAATCATAAATACATCGCAATCTATACTTTAAGCTTAGTCATTCTCCCACCAGTACACTCAGTATCTGTGGGAGACAATGGACACACTCAGACATCTGACGGGGCAGCTTATGAGTGAAGAAAAAACCCACGTGCCTGGAGTAACTTAAAACTCAGATACTCTAAACCTCAGCAACCCCTTTCTGTTTCAGGCACTGTCCATAAAAGTTACTTTATCAACATGGCTTCCATGTTGAACAGACACTTCCCTGCTAAGAGGAGTTGATCATCCCTAATAGTTAGAATGCCTCATCCCAACTAGTTGATGTGCTGAGTGACTTCTCTGATTCTCTGCTTCCAGGTGGTTACTCTACTCAGGTGGACTTGTTCTTCAATAACAACTATTTTATTGATCATTCTCTGATTCAAACTTAGCTGATGAAGTTCTGAAATCTTTCCTTTCACTTCTCTCTGTTTTTATCTTTCTGGGTTCAGACTCTGTGTCCTCTCTTCAAATTACCCCAGCTTAACTTAAGGTTAGTAACCAAATCCTCATTTTCTGTTTATGATCAAGGTAAATTACACTCATCATATATCACACAACAGTTATTCTGCTGTCTGTATTGCTTCAGACCACTACAGTTATTCACATTTGAAAAGAACGACTACCTCAGAACTTTGAGGCAGAGTACTCACTTCAGTAACTCCTTCTCTTAGAACTCTGAGAAAATCTGTCACTCAGACAAGTGATCTGTGAAAGCAGACTTAATTCAGTGATAACTTGTTCCTCATGAAAGGACAGTACCTTAAAGCTACATGAATTTACATGTATTCGTGCATGCATGAATGAATGTAATTGTCCACTAAACCTTTATGGCTTTGAAAAAGTATCGCCTAATCATCCATCCAGAAAAAACCAAGTGGATGAAAAACACATATTGCATAGACTCTGCCATGTACCTGGACTAACAACACCTTGCATTGCAGAGGGTCAATGAGCTAAGTAAAAAATTAATAGAAGGATGGGACTAGGCTGGGTTGAATTCAGGAAACTGTATAGTGTTTCCAATGATTCCAAACTGTTTGATTCCATAACATCCAATTCCCACCCCTGCCAACACCTAGAAGCTCCCAATGATATTATGTGGTTACAAATCTCATTTAGGAGTGTGCCATATACTTCCTATGAGGGTTTAGATTGGTGATAAAATGAGGATTTGGTTACTAACCTACACAAATGAAAGGACCCTGAATGTGGGCTAAACCAGGAGAAGAGAAAATGACATTGACCTTGAAGTTTAACTTATTTCTGTGCCTTTGCTTTGCCTAATCATCTATGTGGGAGATTGGAAGAAGGTTGGGGGTTTAGAATACTAAGTTCAGCAGCTATTTGGTAGTTACTGGGCAAATAGTCATTATGTAAAAGAAGTCCATGGTTTCATATACAACTTGTTTGTATTTTGGAAAGTTTGTGTGTTGGTGATTAAGTTTATAATAAAAATTTTCTTTTAAATGAAAAAGAAATGGAACTAAACTGTGAATAAAAAGACTTCATTTTACATTTAGATTAATGGCTCCAATGGCCATGTGACATTTTCTGACTTTCAGTGTACTCATCCATAAAATGGGGCTATTTCAGTGGTAAAATGTGGTTACCCTAAACCCCTAAACCAGAAAGTTTAGTCCAAAGAAAAGCCTTGAGGGTTTTTAGCAAGCATGGAGGACCCCAAACTGAGGTCCACTTTAGTTCAGGCTCTTGTTACCCCTTGCCTAAATTATTACAATAGCCTCTTATTTGGTGCACCTGCCTCACCTCTCTTCTCCATTCTGATTCATCCTCTATATAGCTGCCAAACCTATTTTCCTTGATTACAGATCTAACCACATCACTCCCTTACTCAGTAAACCCTAATGACTCCCTATTACCTTTAGGAGCCAACAAAAACTATTTGACTTTTAAAGCCCTTCACAACATGGACCAAATTTATTTTATTATTTATTACTCTTCTTCCTTCAACCCATCAGCCATCCCAACTGGCTTTCTCTCTGCTCCTCAAACTTGACACATTATCACTCATTTCTGTGGCTTTGCATCGAATGCACCATACCAAGATTGTTCTCCTTCCTCATTGCCAACTCATAGAATGTCTCTTTCTTTTTTAAAAAGTTTTTTAATTTTTAACATGTGTTTTTAAAACTTTAGGTTACAAATTTTCTCCCTTCCTCCCTCCCCACCCACCCTCATTGAAAAGCCAAGCATCTCGATACAGGTTATAGACGTGTAGTCATGCAAAACACTTTCATAGTAGCCATGTTGTGAAAAACTAAGTATATTTCCCTTCATCCTATCCTATCCCCCATTTACTCTACTCTCTCTTTTGTTCCTGTCCCTCTTCAGAAGTGTTTGCTTTTGATTATCCCCTCTCCCAATCTGCCCTTCCCTCTATCATCCCCTCGTTCTCTTGTCCCCTTCCCTCCTTATTTTCCTGTAGGGTGAGATAGATTTCCATACCCCATTGTGTATGTTATTCCCTCCTTAAGTCAAATCCTATGAAAATGAAATTCACTCACTCCCTCTTACCTTCCCCCATTTCCCCTCCACTGTAAAAGCCTTTTTTTGTTTATTTCATGTGAGATAATTTACCCAATTCTACTTCTCTCCCTTTCTCCTTCTCCCAATATAATCCTCTCTCACCCCTTAATTTTATTTTCCAGATATCATCCCTTCATCTTTGACTCACCCTGTGTCCTCTATCTATCTATCTATACATACATTTAATTTTTTCCCTCCCACTACCCTAATACTGACAAAGGACTCATGAGTTACAAATGTCATCTTTCCCTGCAGGAATGTAAACAGTCCAACCTTAATTAAGTCTCTTATGATTTCTCTTTCCTGTTTACCTCTTCTATGTTTCACTTGAGTCTTGTATTTGAAATTCAAATTTTATATTCAGCTCTGGTCTTTTCTTCAGGAATGCTTGAAAGTTCTGTATTTCATTGAATGACCATTTTTTACCCTGAAGGATTATACTCAGTTTTGCTGGGTAGGTGATTCTTGGTTGTAGTCCTATCTCCTTTGCCCTCCGGATTATCATACTCCATGCCCTCGGTCCCTTAATGTAGAAGCTGCTAAATCTTGGGTTATCCTGATTATGTTTCCACAATACTTGAATTGTTTCTTTCTGGCTGCCTGCAATATTTTCTCTTTGACCTGGGAATTCTGGAATTTGGCTACAATATTCCTAGGAGTTTTTCTTTGGGGATCTCTTTCAGGAGGTGATTGGTGGATTCTTTCAATTTCTATTTTGCCCTCCGGTTCTAAAATATCAGGGCAGTTTTCCTTGATAATTTCTTGAAAGATGATAATTTCTTGAAAGTTTTTTTGATCATGACTCTCAGTCCAACAATTTTTAAATTCTCTCTCCTGGATCTATTTTCTAGGTCAGTTGTTTTTCCAATGAGATATTTCACATTCTCTTCTATTTTTTCATTCTTTTGGATTAGTGTTACAGTGCCTTGATTTCTCAAATTGTCCCTAGCTTCCAATTTCTCCATTCTAATTTTTAAGGAAGTGTTTTCTTCAGTAAGCTTTTGGACTTCTTTTTCTATTTGGCCAATTTTGCTTTTTAGGGCATTCTTCTCCTCATTGTTTTTTGGACCTCTTGCCATTTGGGTTAGGCTATTTTTTAAGGTGTTATTTTCTTCAGTATTTTTTTGGGTCTCCTTTAGCATCACTCTCAGTTTTTCTTCTACTTCTCTTACCTGCTTCTCAAAATCCTTTTTGAGCTCTTCCATAGCCTAGAATGTCTCTTTCTTCAAAATGCAATTCAAACAACATATTCTACACAAGCCTCTCCTGATGCCTTGCCTCCCAAACCACCTTATATTTTTTCTGCATATGCTTATGTGTCTGCATGTTGTCTCCCCTAAAAGAGTATAAACTCCTTGTGAATAAGCATTATTTCTTTCTTTGTACTTTGTACTTTGATCTCCAAGGTGTATGGGGTGTTCAGGGAACATTGGCACTTTTGGTGTGAGGGCTTGCCAAGCCTTTTCAGGGCTGTTCATCTACCTTTGGTGTCCACCTTTCACCCAACTCTCATCTGTGGCTCCAAGAAGTTGTAATATGTTGACACACCCTGGTAAACCATCTTGGAAGATGGACTAAAGCAGGTTGAGGGTAACCAACAGGCCTCAAACATTTTTATGTTTATAGCTTTAGCTAAATACCTTTAGAGGACCTCAGATGCCATTTAGCCAAACTCCCTCGATTTACAGGTAAGGAAATGGATGCCCTGAGAAATTAAATGACTTGCCCAAGGTCACACAAGTAGTAAGCATCAGAAATGGGAAGTGAATCTGCTAACTCTAGAGTTAGGACTCTTCCTTCTGCCTTTTCTCCATACATTTGGCCTGGGCCAATTCCCACATCCTTGCTTGCCCTGTTTCTCTCATCTAGAATACTCTCCTCATCTTCAGTACCCATCAACTCAATAAGTACTACCTTGATATGGGGAAATGAGCCTGCCTAGGTTTTTTTCTTCTTAAACATGAGAAGGAAGGTAAAGAGGATCACGATATGCTACTGTTATGTCCAGGAAATGTTTTATTATTTAAAATTAATAATCAATCAACAAGCATTTATTCAGCACCTGTAATGTGCTCAGGTCCTCCTGAATCCAGGGTCAGTGCTCTATCCACTGTGCCACCTAGCTGCACCCCATCCTTCATTTTCTAAGAGAACCAATGACATCACAGGTGATGTCTTGACTTGCTCATGAATTGAATTTAGGTGAGGGAGCCAGAGTCATCACCCTTGCTCTCTCTTCCAGAGTCATCAAAATCCCAAGACAAAAGTCAAGATGACTGGTGATGGCCCAGGATGCAAAGGATAACCTTGGCAACTTTCATGTCTGACCAAGCTCTAAGTACTCCACAGAGCCTGCTTCATCTGCCTTCATGGCCATTGGAACAGACTGCTTTCATTTGTCCATTTTGCTGGGGGAAGTTTTCACATGCTTGGGGTAGATATCCTCCTACCTGAGTTCAAATCTGACCTCAAACACATAACACTTACTAGCTGTGTGACCCTGGGCACATCACTTAACCCCATTGCCTAGCCAAAAAACAAAAGCAAAAAGAAAATGAAGGATGAACAACAACTTTTATCTCCAATGCCTAGCACAGTGATTGGCACATTACAGATGCTGAATAAATGCTTGTTGATTGATTATTAATTTTAAATAATAAAACATTTCCTGGACATAACAGTAGCATATCGTGATCCTCTTTACCTTCCTTCTCATGTTTAAGAAGAAAAAACCTAGGCAGGCTCATTTCCCCATATCAAGGTAGTACTTATTGAGTTGATGGGTACTGAAGATGAGGAGAATATTCTAGATGAGAGAAAGAGGGCAAGCAAGGATGTGGGAATTGGCCCAGGCCAAATGTATGGAGAAAAGGCAGAAGTAAGAGTCCTAACTCTAGAGTTAGCAGATTCACTTCCCATTTCTGATGCTTACTACTTGTGTGACCTTGGGCAAGTCATTTAATTTCTCAGGGCATCCATTTCCTTACCTGTAAATCGAGGGAGTTTGGCTAAATGGCATCTGAGGTCCTCTAAAGCTATAAACATAAAAATATATAAAGTGACTCCCCTTCTCTAGGGCAGAGGAGCTGTTACTAAAAGGATCCATGTTTCAGATCATTGAAATCCACTCAAACAAGAAACCTAGAATATCAGAGTTAGAAGGAACCTTAGAGGTCTATCCTGACCCATACCCAAGATACCCTATCCTCTACAACATTCCTTGAAAGACACTACCCATCCATCCATCCATCCATCCATCCATCCATCCATCCTCCCTCTCAAACACCTCTTGTGCCAAGGAACTTTATAAGAAAGAACACTCTATTGCTAACTAGCTCACGTCTTTAGGAAGACAGGTTTTGAACTGGGCAATCTCTGAAGTCTCTTCTAGCCCGTGGATGCTATGATACTGTGATTCATCTTCTGATGAATTATGTGCTACTATTGAGATGTACCATGATACAGTGGAATGGGCATTGGAAAAACTTCATCATGATGATGATCATCATGATGATGATACCTAGCATTTAAATACAACATTAAGGTTTACAAAGCGCTTTACAAATGATATTTCACTTGATCCTTACAACAACCCTGGGAGATAGGTGTTATTGCCATCTTATAGATGAGAAAACTGAGACAGAGATTAAGTGACTTGTCCAATGTCACACAGCTACCAAGTATCTGAAGCTGGATTTGAACTTGGGTATTTCAACTCAGATGACGAAGCATGCCTCCACCTTTTGGCAGACAGAATAAGATGTACATGTAGATCTGTTTTGCTTGATACTTTTTTTTTGTTGTAAGGGAAAGCTTCTTGTTGGCATGATGGGGAGTGGAGGTAGAGAATATGTTACTGGGAAGTAACAAAGATGACAAAAAAGAAAGAAAAGGACATCAATAAAATACTTTAATACACAGAAGGAAAAAAAGTTCAGAAAGGCACAAAAATATGGCAATCTTATTATCACCGTGTTAAATTTAACATGGGGTGAAAGAGACTTTACCTGTGACTTCATGGGTAAAAGGTGAAAAACTTTCTCTCCCAATGTAGGCTGGTACCTTCTCTACAAATTAGAGTCTTGGAGAGTTTCCTGGAAGGAGTGAGAAAGTAAGTGACTTTCCTAGGTGACAAAGTCAATATGTCTCAGAGGCAAGTCATGAACCTAGATTTTTCTGGGTTAGAAAGGCTGCTTTCTATCCTCCATGCCATGTTGCCTTTCTAATTATTTAATATACATTTAAAAAACAAATTGTACATAATAAATGCCCATGGTTTCGTATACAACTTGTTCATCTTTATATATTGGAAGATTTGGGTTTGTTGGTGATTAAATACATAAAAAGAAATAGCATTAAACTGAGAATAAGAAGACTCCATTTCACATTTAGATTAATGGCTCCAACCTTTACTGGTCACGTGATCATTTCTGAGCTTCATTGTGCTCTTCTGTAAAATGGGGAGAACTATTTCATAGGGCTGTTGTGAGCAAACCTGTTTACAAACTGTGAAGCACTATAGAAACATGAGCTGTGAATGGCCAGATGAGATTAGGGTCATAGATCAAAGTTCAAAGGAGCCTCAGAGGTCATCTAATCTACCCCTTCATTTCACAGGTGATGAAACTGCATTTAAAGAAGGTGAAATGACTTGACCAAAACTATGTAGTTAGTAAATGGCAGAGCAGGGTTTCAAACACAAATTCTTTGACTCAAGTGCCTGCATTCTACCCTCCACATTCTAATATTCCCTAACAGAAAGTCCTGGAAGGTGGGGTCACTGGCCTCCTTCAAGCAAGTCAGGCCCTGGGTCCAGAAAGAGGTCAAGCAGGGGTTCTTGAAGAGCCAAAGATTCGTGACTAGGAAAGAAAGACCAGCTTTCTGATATTTAGACTCAGACGCAGAGCTGGAAGGGACCCCAGAAGACCAAGTTTAACCTTTTCCGTTGGCACATTAAGAAACTGAGGCTCAGAGATGTCAAGGGGCTTGCCCAAAGTCACACACCTGGCAAGTCTGCACTGGCCTCTGGTGTTCAGGCTCCCCAGTGTGCCTCAAATGATAATGGTCTGTGTTTTAAGAGATATATATATATTTAGGAGACCAACACTCCTTGGGCTTAAATGCTCCAGATGATTCATTCCCCACAAATATTTACATTTTACTTCTCCATTTTTTCTGCATTTTCCATTCCTAACTCAGGTCATATCCCCAAGTCATGGGTTTTTAATCTTGGGTGCATGAACTTGTTTTTAATATAGATAGATAAACTATGTCAATATTCTTGGTTTCCTTTATAATATTACATATTTTGATTTATTTATGTACTTAAAACATTTTTCTGAGAAAGAATCCATAGACTTCACCAGACTGCCAAAGGGGTCCATGGCATACTCAAAAAAAAAGGTTAAGAACACTTGCCCAAAATACTCTAAACAGCTGGACAGTCAGAATTTGACTTATTGGTACATATTTGCCATCTGGTGGTCACAATGGGTAGCTGCAGGTTTATACTGCACCAAAATTGCATTTGAGACAAACTAAAGGTGACATTTGGAAGAAACCATAGAGATGATCTAGTCCAGGCCCCCTCATTATGCAGAGATAGAAAATGAAGTGGAAGTGACATGCCAAGGTGACATGCATTAGTTAGTGGCAAATTCAGGCCATGCCAGCAGGTTTAGGACCTTGTCCCCAACCGAATGAGGCCCTCCTACCCTGCCCTGAGGTTTCCAGGAACCAGTTGCAGTGAAAATGTTAATTTGATTCAATTCTGTTATATTCAACAAACATTAATTAAACACCTAAAGTGTGCAGGGCCCTTTGAAGGCAATAGAAATACAAAGATAGCTGCAACACTGTCTCTGCCTTCAAGGAGCTTACAGTTAAATGAAGATAAGAACAAGCCAGAATCTAATAAGTGCCCAAGAAGTCAAACAGAAAAGCCTAAGAAATTTAGGGAGGGAGAGATAACTTGTAGACAAAGGGATCAAGTAAAGCTGGTTTTTTAAAAAGGTGGTACTGAGTTAGGCCTTAAAGGAAGTCAAAACTTCAGTAGGAGGTGGAGGAGAGGAAATGTATTGCAGACACAGGGAATGGGATTAGCCACTGGAGAAACAGGGAATGAATAGTCCAGTTTGGGTAGAAAGCAGAGTGTAGAAAGGGAGATAGAATAAAATAAAGCTGCAAAGGTAGGTTTCAGATTATGGATAGGTTCAGATTATGGATAGACTGGATAGGGGAGAGAATGAATTCTGAAAGACCAATTAGGAAGACTATTACAAAAGTCCAGATAAGAAGTCTAAGCCCTCAACTACAAGGTGGTTGCTGTGGGAGGTGACGTGAGAGATATTGTGGAAATAAAGTTGACAGGATTTAGTAACAATCTTGGTTAGTGGGGATAAGGGAAAGAAGGAAGAGTTGAAGATAACAGAGGTTTTAAGCCTGGGCAATGGGGAGAGAAGATGATAATGTCCTCAACACAGGATCCTGAATGACAGCTCTTGGGCAGAAAACCTCAGAGACCATTTAGTCCTAACGCGCATTTTATAGATTAGGAAACTAAAGCCAAAGAAGGGCTTGCTAAAGGTTATACATGTAGAGCCAGAGGTAGAGAAGGTTGGAAGAGGAGCAGGATTTGGGGAAGGAAGACTGACTTCAGCTTTGGGCTTTTGACTTTGAGGTGAGGTGTCAGGATGACATCCAAATGGAGAGGTCCTGATGGCAGCTGGAGATGCAAGACTGAATCTCTGGAGAGGGACTGACACTGCAGATATAAAATTATACTGGGACATCCTGGCCTGTGTGGACACAACCTCTTCCAGTGGCCAAAGATATTTCTGATGACTAAGAGACAAGGAGCAGCATGGCCCTTGGAATCAAGAAGACCTAGATTTAAGACTGACACATCTGCTGACTATATGACCTTGGTAAGTCACTTAACCTCTTAGTGCCTTTGAGAGGCAACTCTAAGACTATAAGTTTCAGCGGCTTACAGATACGCACTGGTTAGAGAGAGTTCCCTCGTGAGCAGTTCCCTGCACTCATGAATTCCCAAGTGGGGCTCAGAAAAAAGACAAGGGCAGCAGTTGTACTGGGAAGGTCAGTAATTGGCTCTGCTGCTTATATCCTCTGTGGTCTTGGACAAAATAACTTGACCCCTCAGGGCATCTGTTTCCTCAAGTGTCTGGTGATGGGACTGAATCGGATGATCTCTCAATACTTTTCCAGCTATAAATCCTATGATCAGAAGTGTGAGGAGATTCTGTAGGATTGGGGAGTCACCTCCAGGACTGGCCAATTCTAATAACAGGAAAGAAGAAGCAGTGGGGAGAACAAACCTTAGAGCTTAGAAACAGGAGAGAGGGATGAGAATCCTTGAGGTGGGTAATTGTCATGATCACCATTTGTCAGGGCTGAGGGTTGGTTGGCAGAGGCGGAGTGAGGCAGGGATGAATAATGGGGTAGAGGGGGAAGACAGGGACCCCCGATGGTGAGAATTGTGGTTCTGGGGTTTATATGTTGAAGCCTCAGTCTCAGCCCTACCCTTGGGACCAAAGCCCCAGAGCTTTTGGTCTCAGTTGGTCTAGAGCTACAAGTTATCGAGAGGGGGCGCCCAGATCCTGGGAATGACAAGCAGCCCCAAGGGTAGGCAGGAGAGCTGCTTATCTCTTATTTTGGGAACACTGTCTTGCAGTCTTAGAGCTTAGAGTCTTCAAATGTCAGAGCTAGGAGGATCAAAATATGTCCACAGATAGGTGCACGCCACACATACTATAGACATATATCAATATACACTCAAAAAGACATGCACACATGTTCATGCACATGCGTTCACACAGACACAGGAAAATGTATCTGCACCTACACATTAAACTACCCATGGATATATTTGTACAAAGACACACATGGTTCATAGTGTAATAGAAAACTGAACTGGTTTTGAAGTCAGAGGATTTGGGTTCAAATCCCCCATTTTGTTACCTCCTACATATGTGACCTTGGGTGAGTCACTTTACTTCTTGGGACCTCAGTTTCCTCACCTACAAAATGTAGAGGTTGGTGTAGATTATCTCTAAGGTCCCTTATACCTTTAAATCCTGTCCCCAAAACAATTCACCCCCTGGGAAAACTAGAGGAAGATGCACTGGTTGCTCTTAGTCTGAAGGATATCAGACTTCCAACAATCAGTATGGTTATAAGACAGCCTCCGAAATTTGTAGGACAATGTCTCCTTCAGGGAAAAGAAGGGGGAAGGGGGTGGGGAGAGAGGAGAGGAAGTGATGGCCATTCATAACCATCTCTGGATCTCCTTAGACTCTTATGTCTTTTCCAAAGTCTGATCAGTGTCACAAACCTCCCATAATTTCATCAAGCTAGTAAGTCTCAGGAAGAATAAGTAGTTAACTCCCTGGCAAATGTTCAAGACAACCAACCAATCAATTAACAAGCATTTCTTAAATTTTTCCTATATACCACAGGCACTTTGCTGGGTGCCAGGAATACAAAGAAAAAGAGAGACAGTGATCAACCTCAAGGAATATATAGTCTACTGAGGCGATATATGTTCACAAATAAATACAAAAGATTTACATATACATATATATGTGTGTATATATACATATATATTTATATATAATGAAATAAAGGTGATTTGGGCCAAGGGATGGGGCATGAAGAGCTGGAGAATCCTGAAAGGACTCGAAGGAAATAACCCTAGAACAGAGACTCGAGGGAAGCTAGGAGTTCCAAGAGGCAGAGGTGAGGAGAGAAGTATAAAGGATTCAAAGGCACTGAGGACTTTTTCCAGTGATGGAGGTGGCATTAAGACAGAGTATGCTCCCAGAGGTGGGGGAGAGGGGGAATTGTATTTCTGTTCTTGATATATCTTTGCAAAAATTTTTGTTACTGTTATTTTTAGGCATGAAGACAGGAGATAGAATGTCATGTATAGGAAACAGCAAATAGGGCAGTTTGTCTGGAGTGTAGAGTGTATGAGGGGGAGTGACCTGGAATAGGCTTGGAAAGATTGCTGCATGGTCGAGAGTATTTCAATCCTAGAGGCAATAGGGAGCCAATGCAGGTTTTTGAGCAGGGGAGTGACATGGTCAGACCTATCTTTTAGAAATACCAATTGGACAGCTATGGGAAGGATGAATGAGTTGTGAGGCTTGAGGCAAGCAAGACAATTAGGAGGCTATTGAAACAATCTAGTTGAGAAGTGATGAGGGCATGAACTAGGGTTCTGAGTGGAGAAAAGAGAATGGATTTAAGAATACAAGAAATGACCTCTAGAAAAAGGTACAACTGACAAGGTTTGGCACCTGATTTCATCTGGTGTGGTGGTGAATGAGATTGAATATATACAGATGTCTCTGAGGTTGAAAATCTTGGGGACGGTGAAGAATGGCGTTGCTCTCAAAACACAAAAGGAGTTAGGATGGTGTGGGTGTAGAGGGACAGATAGTGAGTTCCAGTTTGGACATGTTGAGTTTGAGGCAGCTACAGGATGTCCAGTTTGAAATGTCCACAACGTAGATGGAGTCCAACAGGGACTAGAACTCAGGAAGAAGATAAAAGTTAGATGTATATATCTGAGGGTCGTCTACATAGAGATGGCTGTTCAATCCAGTAAAACTACAAAGTGCTGATGAGAACAGCAATAGACAAAGTGTAGACTGAAAAGAGGAGCCAGGACAGAGCCCACCCCACCCCCACCCTGTGTAGAGGGGGTAGACTTTAGATGATGATCTTGCTGCAAAGAAGAATTTAAAGAATCAGTCCAATAAGTAGGAAGAAACCTCAGGAAAGAGAATGCCATGGAAACTCAAAACGACAGAATATCCAGAAAGGGCAGGAGAATGGTCATCAGTGTCAAATGCTGCAGAGAGTTGACAAAAGGCCATTAGATTAAGCAGTAAAAAAGACTATTAGTGACCTTGGAAGAGAGCAGTTTCAGTAGAAATGTAGGAACAATGCAGACTGTAAGTGAGTGGGAGGTAAGAAAGAAGGCTACCAGTATAGATAGGTTTTGCAAGGCATTTGAGGAAAGACATAGGATAATAACTTGAGGGAATTATTTTAGGATCAAGTGAAGTTTTCTTTTTTTAAGATGGAGAGATTTGGGCATTTTTCCCCCCTAGGCAATAGGGAAGAAGAAACGATTAAGGAGAGGTTGACAAGTAGGGAGATAAAGGGGACAACTGAAGGGGCAAGCTCCTGTAAGAAACAGGAGGGATTGAGATCCAGGACACAAGTAGTGCAGTTGGTATTCTCAAGAGAAGGGTCAACGGATTCTCCAAGACTGGAGGGAAAGGATGAGAGAATGGAGGGTGGTGGTGGTGGTGGTGATGGATGATGATATTGAGGTGATTTGAAGTGGGAAATTGGAGGAGAGAGCTCTTGACTGAGGGCCTCAATTTATTAAGAGAAGTATGAGGTAAGGTCTTTTGTTGAAAGGGAGGGTGATGTAGGTGGTATGATATAGAGGAAATGTGATGTATTAGAAAGAGCCATGCCAGGGAACCAACCTAACCAGTGTACTAATTCTATCTCTGGTCTTAACCTTGATTTTAACCCCATATTTCTGACTCTCCTACAGCAGAGGTGTCAAACACATGGCAACCCTGCCCAGGAAGTATTAGGAAATATTTAACAAAATAAATAAAAAAAATCAAGCATAAATAATATTATATTTTAAAATTAAGTGGATTATGTAACCCACAGGGATCCTTATGTACAGATTAGTGCCCCCTGTTTTTATTTGAGTTTGACACCACTGGTTTAGATCTGTTTAATCTGAAAAATAAGGGTATTGGACTGCATGGGTTCTGTTTTCCAAGGTCTCTGCTAGCTCTCACATTCTGCAAGCTGAATTCCTTTGCAGCTCCAATATTTTGTTTACTAAGGTCTCAGAAAGTTCCATGACTCTGCTCAGGCACCAGCCAAACTTTCTACTGTATCTCTGGCTTAAAGATTTTTCTTCAGGAGATTTGAGTAAAAGGCAAGCAGATATTTCATAGGGGAGGAAGAGTTTAATTCGGTTTCTAAGTCCATCAGGCCAGATTTAAGCTAGCACTGTTTGACTAGTTCAAAATGTCTCTTGGCTGCCTCGGGATCATAGATCATAGATTTAGACGTGGAAGACACCTTAAAGATCATCTAGGCTAATCTCCTTATTTTTACAGATGATGAGACTAAGGACCAGAGAGGGGTAATGACTTGCCTGCTATTAGTTAAGTAGCCAGTATTCAAATCCAGGTCCTAAAATGGATTACAAATACAGCACTCTATCCACTCTACCACATTACTTTTCTCTATCTCTCCTCCCCACCCCCTTTCTTTCTGCTTGTCCCTCTCCCTGGTTCTCTGTCACTCTGTATCTGTCCCTCGCTGTGTCTGTCTCTATCTGTCTCTGTGTGTGTCTGTGTGTCTGTCTGTCTCTCTCACTCTTTTTGTCTGGTTCTCTGTCAATCTCTCTCACTCCCTCTCACTCTATCTCTCCCCTCTCTCTGTCTCTGTCTCTCGGGATTCTCCACTCCCCACCCCTCCGCCCAATTTCGTTCTCTCTCCCTTTTCCGGATCCCCTTTCCTTCACTTCCCATCTCTCTTGAGCTGGGTGTGGGGGTAGTCGGCCTTCGGGCCAGGCTAAGGAAAATCTAGAGGTAGGGGAGAGAGACAAGGAGGGCAGGCTCCCGCCCCCGCCCAGGGCAGCCCTTTGTCCACAGGGGCGCCGGGACTTGTTTCGTTTTTTTTCTCGATTTTCTACTAACAGTTTCCCGGGTAAGGCGAGGTCAGGGCAGGTCTCGCTTCCTGACCCTGCGGAGAAGCGAGGGAGCCGCCGCCGCCTGTTTGATGGGCCGCGGGGTCAGGAGTCGCCGCCGCTGCCGCCACTGCACTCCGGTCCGCCGTGGCCAGTGTCCGGCTCGCCGCGGGGTCTGGATGCCTAGAACCCAGCCCAGGCTGCTGCCCGAGAGCCAGGAGCTGGGGTGGTTCAGAGCATGTCCAGCTTCCCAAAGCTGCCGAGGTCAAGTCAAGAGAGGGCTTGGAGAGTGGATGGAGGAGGTAACTACCTAGGAAGAGAAGTGGCTGAATCGGAACTGGAATGGGCCTGGGAAGGCTCCTATTTACTAGGATAAAACTGAGCCCGGAAAGTGGTCTAGGCTTTGGTTAGACAGAAAGGATGGGGAGGTCGTGGGTTGACGCATGATTGCTTGTTCAGTCGTTCAGTCGCTATCCACCTCTTCCTGACCCCGTGGACCATACTGTCCATGGGGTTTTCTTGGCAAAGGTATTGGAGTGATTTGCCATTTCCTTCTCCAGTGAGGCATGATTAGGGAGCAACTGGAGCAAAGGTTTAAAAGTTGGACGGGAATGGAGTAGGGTTACATACGTTCAGCGGCCAATCGAAAAGATATATTGGTTAAGACGACAGTCGATACAGTTCTGTAAGCGATAGGCAACCATCTCCCCTGTGTGGGCTGTCCTCACTAGTCTAGCTCTCCACACAGACCCAGCTTTCCACCCGGACCCAGATTCCCGAGGGCTGTATTCTTTGAAGCTGCAGCTTAGGAAGCCCTACCCTCCAATGCCTCATGCAGGCAGTTGAATACAAACAAGACAGCTCAGGACAAATACTCACAATGTAGACCTCCACTAGGGCTGTTGATCTGGGCGTCTCGTCTTTATCTGCATTCTCTTCCTTGCCAATCTCATTTCCTCCTAATGTGTCAGCTACCATCTCTATGGAAACAATAGCTACATTTATATCTCCAGTCCTCACCTCACTTTTAAGCTCTAGCCCGGCATCTCCAATTGTCTTTGGGAGGTCTCCAACCTCAAACTCAGCTCTCTGGAGTTCAGAAAGTAGTTGTTTTCAGGTTCAGGAGTGGGGAAGGTGAGGGGCAGAGGAAAGGTCACATTCAACTCATCATTATTATCTTTTCCCCAGAACTCGTCATTTTCCTTACCCTTAGGCATGCAGGTGGAATATTTCTGAAGAGATAAGAACCTTTCTGAGAGAGGCCTCAGCAACTGAACCAGAGAAATAGTAAGAAGGGGAAATATGCTACCCAGAGAAACCTTGTTACAGGAAAAGCAGTTTGGAAGCATCTCAGAAAAGCTGAACTGAGCTGATATCTTCACTGTCTCCTCAGCCAGTGGCATATTATTACTAGTTATTATTAATAATAACTGATGTTCATTGCTTTAAAATTTGCAAAGCACTTTATATTATCTCATTTCATCCTTACAATAGACAATGAGTTAAAGTTGAAGAGGTGTAAATTTGAATTTGTTCAAGCCCAGGTTGTATGACCACATCTAAGTGATGTTATAGAGGAGACCTTTGCTCACATTGAGAATAGAATAGAGACCTCTTTAGGGTTGAAGTTTCTTTCAGCTCTGAGTTGGGATTCTAAGGTAGATGGTATAAATATCGTCCCTATTTTTCAGATGAGGAAACTGAGGCTAAGAAATATTAAATGACTGGCTTCCAAATTACACAGCTATAAAACCACAGATTAGAAAATAACATGTTTCCTGATTCTTAAATTAGCTCTCTTTCCATTGCCAAGCTGCATTACTAAGAACCCCGTGCCTAGCTGAGGGTGACCTCAGGACTACTTTCCTGCTCTAGAAAAAGCCAAAGAGTCAGATGCCAAATCCAAACCTCCTTTCTGCCTAGAACCCCTTCCTGTCCTTTAGTTCCTTCAGCTACAATACCCAATCTTTGCTAATTATAGGGACCTTGACATTGAAAGGCAGCTAGCTGTTGATGGAGTGGACTTGGAGTTAGTAGGACTAGGTAAAAGTCCTTGATTCTTCTGCATCTTTGCTTTGTGATATCTCCATGCTTCAGTTTCCTCATCTGTAAAATAAGAATGTTGATAACGATTCTTTTTACAACCTACCTCTCAGGGCTGTAAGAGAGAGAACTTGGTAAGGTTGTTAGATCATAGGTCCTGAGCTAGCTAAAAGTCAGAATCTAGGCCAACCTTCTCACTCACAGATGAGGAAACTGAGACCCATGAAGATTAAGCAACTTGCCTAAGGTCACTCAGGTAGTATATGTCAAAGGTAGGATGTGAACCCAAGCTCTCTGACTCCAGAGCCAGTGCTAATCCCACTGCCTCTCTGCAATTGCTGTAGAAATGAGTACTATTAGTATTTCTGCAGATGAAAGCTAACAGTTCCCCTACTCCCCTGGGCAAGGCTGGGCTGTTCCAGGAAGTTAGCTGAGCCTTAGTCAGCAGGAACCAACACCCCCTGCAACTTGGCCTGACACCCAGCTGGGGAAAGGGCTCTAATTCTAATTCCGTTTTCCTTTTCTGTCGACCAGGTGAGGTCTGCTGACCCCTTGGCAGGATTTCCCCCTCAAATGTTTGTTTTTTAACTTAGCCCACTCTGCAGCTGGGGCAGCAGGACTGGGCAGAGCCCAGGCCCTGGAGGTTGGGCAGTGGTCTTCTGTGGGTCTGGTTGGAGCTGCAGCCTCGGTGGTCTGGCAGAGGTCATTGGCTGGCCAGCTGGAGGAGCCGCTGCTCAGAGCTGAGCTGTTCCCTGGAATGGCTGCTGTAATGAAGCAGGATAAGCAACAAAGTCTTAATGAATCTCCAGGAGTCAATTGCTGGAGGCCTGGGAGGAACAATTACTAGGAAGGAGTCCAGAACGATAACCATTTAGAAGTTTGAAGACATTTTTGAACCTAATCTTTATGAAAGAATTAGTCAGGGATGAAGAGAGACAGGGGAAATGATTTTGGCAGAAGCTTTGCTCTGCCAAGAGTATCCCTAGGGTTACTCTCTTGGGGGAGATGGGCATTTCCAACAGCTATGAGATAGAAATGAATGGGGGAAGTGTCTCTGTGAGTTTTCTTGGTGTCTTGAAGTAATGGAAACATGTTTATAATATTCTTGATATAGTGTTCTTTTTTTCTGCCTGGGGGAAGGGGTAAGTGTAAGTTTCTTGAGGACAGGGACTGTTTGCTTTTTTTTTCTCCTTGTTTTCCTAGTACCTAGCAGGGTGCCTAGAACATGGAAGTGGCTTGTTGTTGTTCAGTCATTGCAGTCATGTCTGACCCTTAGTGACTCTATTTTGGGGTTTTCTTGGCAAAGATACTGAAGTGGTTTGCCATTTCCTTCTCCAGCTCATTTTACAGATGAGGAAACTGAGGTAAACAGGGTTAACTGACTTGCCCACGGTCACACAGCTAGTAAGTGTCTAAGGCTGGATTATCTTATATCAGGAAGATAAATCTTGGATACTTTATCCAAAATGCCACCCATCTGCCCAAGAAGTTACTTAATAAATGTTTGTTGAGTGAATGAATAAATGATGATTCAGCTTACTAGTGCTCCAGTGGGATTGTGAGGGCAGAAACCAAAAGTCTGATTGGCAGAGTGGAAGTGCTATTGTATTTAGGATCAGAAGACCTCAGTCTGAGTGTAAGATGCTGCATGAATATTAATAATAACAATAATAATTTCTAGTATTTAGGTAGTGCCTTAAGGTTTACACAGTGCTGTACATATGTTAACTCATTTGATCTTCACAAGAATCCTGAGAAGTAGATACTATTATTATCCCCATTTTACAGATAAGGGTACTGAGGCAGACAGGGGTTACGAGATTTGCCCAGAATCAGAGAGCCAGAAAGTGTCTGAGGCTAGAATTTAATAGTAATAAGAATGATAGTATTATTATTATCTGATATTTTATAGCAATTTAAGGTTTGCAAAGCATATTACATGCATTATGTTGAGATAACAGTTACAAATAATTCTCCCCATTTTACAGATGAGGAACAGACTCTCAAGTGGGTTAAGTGTCACAAAGTGATATGAAAAGCAAAGGATTTGAATTCAGGTCTTCCTGCCTCCAGGGGCAGGTAGGTGGCACAGTTGATAGAATGTTGGGTCTGGAGTCAGGAAGACCCGAGTTCAAATATGACCTGAGATACTTTCTATCCATATGACCCTGAGTAAGTAATTTAAGCCTGTTTACCTCAGTTTCTTTATCTGTAAAATGAGCTGGAGAAGGAAACGGCAAACAGTCACTCTAGTATCTTTGCTGACAAAACCCCAAATGGGGTCATACTCAGATACAACTGAGAAATGACTGAACTCAGCTCTTCCTGACTTCAACTCCAGCACTCTATCTGTTATGCCACAACTCAAATTGAGCACATTGTAAACTAAGCTCCTGGTCTTTTCTCCTAAACCTCTTATCTCAGTCACTCACTCTCCCATCATTGGAATGTTGGGGCCATATTTGCTTCTTCTCTGTCACTCACCTTTCATATTCCTTTTTTTTTAATATTTTGTTTTTCCCATTTATATGTAAAAACAATTTTAACACTCTTTTATCAAATTTTGAGTTCCAAATTCTCTCCCTCCCTCCCATCCCCCCTTGTTGAGAAGTCAAGCAATTTGACCCATCACTTCTCATATTCAATCAATAAGTCCCATCCATTCTATCTCAGCGATATCTTTCACATTCTTCCCTGTCTCTTTTGCCACTGCTATGACCCTAGTACTAGCCCTCCTTACAACTTTCCTACACCATTACAAAGCCTCCGCAGAGGTTCTCTTGCCTCCTCTACTCTTTCTCTCCTCAAATCTAGTCTTCACACTGCTGCCAGAATGATTTGTATTGGCTCAAAGTAAGAGCCCTTTAGTTCAAATATGACTCTATCTGTGTGACCTTGGATAAGTCACAACTTCCCTTGGCCTCAGGTTCATATCTGTAAAAATCAGGGGTTGGATAAGATGGTTTCTGAGGCCCCTTCCAGCTTTGATCCTATGATATCTCTCATGCATGGATCTGGTCATGTCACCCTTCTGCTTAAACATTTCAGCAGCTCCCTATTGCTTAGTGAATCAAGTTCAAACTCCTGCCTGGCACTCAAGGCCTTCTACAATCTGGTAGCACTCTACTTTTCCAGCCTTATCTAATATTAATCTCCTCTGAGCACTCAATGTTCAAACCAAACTGGACACCTCTTTGGTCTTTCAACATTCACTACTATTTGCCAACTCCAGGCTTTTTGTGATTCTAGTTTTCTCCACTCAGAATGTCCTCCCTATCACAAGGGAACTGAACTAGATGATTTATAATTTTCTTTCCAATTCATGTTATGAATCTCCTATGAAATGGTGCCTCCTCCAGAAAGCATTCTCTGATTTCTTCAGTCTGCAATGACCTGCCTCCTCTGGGTCTCACATAACATTTTATTTGCATTTCTTCAATGCACTTATCATGAAAACATTTGCATCAGATATCTATGAGAGACAGAGTAGTATAGTGGATAGGAAGCTGATCTCAGATTCAGGAAGACGTGGGTTCAGATCTTCTCTTTGACGTGTACTGATTCTGGGACACTGAGCAAATCTTGTAAGGTAAGCTCATTGCTGTGTGACAGGGAGGCAAGTCTCATAACCTTTGTCTGCCTGGGCATAACAATAGCACTTACCTCCCAGAGATTTTGTTGAGGATGAAATGCAATAATATTCCTAAATTGCTTTGCAAATCTTCTCAGTGACCTCCGAGACTTGAAGGTATTGATCTGCTTTGGTAGAGGAAGTTCAACACTTGGAACTCTCTACAATTGCAAAATCACAAGTCTAGCATAAACAAGCAAATAAGTAAATCTCTGTTGGTGCTTACAAGAAGGAAACTCTTTAAATGCAAGACCATTTCAACCATACTTTGTATGCCCCCAGACATCAAGCACAGGACTCTATACAGTGTAGGTGTTTGATAAACATTGTAGGAGAGCAGGGGTGTTGATTGTGTTCAGTCTCCTTAATTCCTTGACTGACGCTTCTCACTGGCCATATAATGGGGACTGTGATCCTTTGGCTCAGGCCTGAAAGCAAGCTAGGAGTCATCCTTTAAGCATGAAGTCCGAAGATAGCCTCAGGGAGGCCAAGAGCTGCTGCCTAGAAGTCAACTTTGCCCCAGGCACCAACACCCCCTGACACTTCTCTCATCCCATGACCTGTTGGAAGCCAGGCCTGTGGGGCTCTCTGTAAGCTGTCAGACTGGGGAGGTCTCTTATACCTGGAAGATGATAGAGCATAGTACTGTAAGTGGTAACTGTGGAGGAGACCTCACAACATCAATGCTGGAGCTGAAAGAAATTCTAAGGACATTTGAACCCAAAGTGTTGGAGGGGGTGTGGGAGTTTCTGGGCTGTGGGTTGGATGTCTGTCCAAAGCAACTTTGGCTAGTGGCATAAACTAGGCATCCCAGAGGATATACCACGGAGTTGATCAAAACCTTTGTAATAGCCTTGTCAGTTCACCTTTGAAACCCCATTTGCTTCAGTGGGATTGGAGCATCCACCAAGTCAGAACACCTGGAAGAGATTGGGGGGAGGGGAGTAGGAAGGGATAGAAGGCTGGGGGGATAAAAGAAGGGGGAATGACATAGGCACTGTGGGAGAGACACTTGGGAGAAACGGAAGCGTGGGTGGGGCCAGGGATGTGGCCCCGAAGGGGGTGGGGGTAGGGAGGGACCAGGACCCAAAGGAGTAAGAAGTGGGTGGGAGAGGGTATCCCAGCTTCCCTCCTGGGAGCTGTTCGGCCCTGTTTGTTAGCAAACACATCCTAATCCAGCCGATTTCCTTGCTGCGGATGGAGGAAGGGCTGGGGCAGCCTACAGAGCCTGGGGAGGGGGTGTGGGCTGGAGCTGAGATAAAAACCTGGGGTATACGCGGGGTTATGGGTTGGGACTGAGGGTGGTTCAAGGGTGAGGGGTGGGGCCGGGGTGCTGACAGGGACCGGGGCCGGTTGATACTAATTCTTCAAGCTGAGATCCGATGGGATTGGCCCCTCATTCCCCATACTTAGACCGATGTGGGGGACGTGGAGGAGCCAGGAGCCCCGGGGAGCGGATCTTTAACCAAAGCTTGCTGGAGGAGAGAAGAGGAGATTGGCACGAAGCGGGTTGGTGCCTTTCCCCTTTCACCTACCAGCAGCTAACAAAACCAAGCAGGTGGCCGCCGCAACCTGGACCCTGTCCCACCGCCACCCCCATCCCCTAGTCTAACCCTCCACTCAATGGTGTACCCTCTCCCCGTTTCTGCCTCTGCTGGCGCAGCTGGTGGGAAATTGTGAGGCTCCGGGGCAGGAGAGTCCAGTCCCCTGCCTCCAAGGCCCAGGTTCTAACCCCTTCGGGCAGTTACCCTGAGGCTCAGGGTCGGGCGCCCTGACAGAGATAGGGAGATTGGTTGAAAAGGCTTCTTTGCCCTCCTCCCTCCATCAAGTGAAGATCCTGGGCCACAGCCGATCTGGGCAGACGACGATGTTTCCGGGGAATCCCTTAGAACTGCAGACAGGTGCCTAGCCCTCCTCCTTCACTGCTCAGGGACCGGAGGCTCATAGCCAGGAGGACCTCCACAACACACGCACACAAACACATGAACACACGAGAGTGGAATCCCTTGGGAGTGGAGGAAGGCTTTCCTTCCCTAGCAGAACGGCCAGCTTAGCCTGCTGGATACAGGCAAGTCCGAACCGAAGGTCGCCATGACAATGGTACAGTCAATTGGCTGCTCTCTTCGTTCCCAAGTGGCTTCCTACTAATTCTCATTTAGGAGGCCTGCTTTAAAAAATAAAAAGCAAAAACTTTTCCTGGAATCATTCACATTATTAAGCCTGTTCTAAAGAGTTAGGAGACTCAAGTTCCGTTCCTTACAAGCTGTGTAATCACGTATAAATCATTTAATCTCTGAGGGGCAATTGCGTTATCTCTAAAATGGGAATAATCTTTGAACGACTTGTCTCACAGGTTTTTGAGGGAAGACTTACAATGATAAGATCTCTTACAGTGATAAGCGATAACCCACAGCTTGGAAGAAAAGAAAGCGAGAAAAAGAAAAAATAAGGGCCGAGACTTCAGCTGGAGTCTTAGCATAGGTCAGACTTCCTCATATGGGGCAGTTACCTGCCCCCGGGCAGGGCGGGGAAGCCGAATTTTGAACTGGTGAACAGGCCAGTACCCTGCCTGCAAGGCTTCCTCAAGGAAGGTAAAGCTTTCGCAAGCCTCTGGGATTAGCCGCTGCCATCACTTCCTTCGATCCCCTTCCCAAAGTCTGGAAAGGAGTTGGAGAAGAGCAGTGGAGCTCTGGCCTGGGTCGCCAGTCTCAGAGCTGCCCCTGGGGTCTCTCTATGAGTTTAGTCCAGGACAAGGGCAGCAGAGAGTAACTAAAGACCAGGCACGTATGCTGGTAAGAGGGGCGCGTCTCACTTAATCTGAGGTTTGGCAAAGGACTCCGAGAAGGGTGAGAAAAGGATTAACATCCCTCCCCTCACACAACTCCAAAGAACCGGGTACCGGCTCCCCTCCCCCACCTCGGGGCAGACACGAGAGAACTTGTCCCTTCAAAGGATTGGGGGGTATAGGAAGGGGGGAAGGAGTGTTTAAACCTCCTCAACTGGGAGTCCAAGCTGGAGCTTGCTGGGCGGGGCTGGGGAGCTCTGCTCTGGACAGGTAGGAACGCCGCTCTCCCTTCGTCAAGGGGGCTTCATAATAATACTTAAGGGACAGCATACTGTTTAAGGTGCTGCAAGATTTTGCTTCAGACAAAACTTAGGATCTAGATCTGGAAGACACCTCAAAGAATGTCTAGTCCACCACCTTCATTTTACAGATGGGGAAACTGAAACCCAAGGCAGTTAGGTGACTTGCCCAAGGTCACACAAGTAGTAAGCACTGACAGTGGGCCAGCCATTTAACCTCAGGTCCTCAATTTCCTCATCTGTAAAATGGAGGGAGGGGGCAGCTAGGTAGTGCAGTGGATAGAACATCAGCCCTGGAGTCAGGAGGACCTGAGTTCAAGTCCAGCTTCAGACACTTGACAGTAGCTGTGCGACCCTGGGCAAGTCATTTAAATCCGAATACCTCACCAAAAATAAATAAATAAATAAAACGGGGGAAATAATTCTTACACTCTCTAGCTGATGAGTTTGTGAGGAAAGTGTGTTGTTGCTAACCTTAAAAGGCTATAAAAATGAAGGTTATTATTATGCATTTATCTCATTTCATCCTCAAGAGACTCCTACTCCTGTGAGAGAGGTAGGGCATGGACTACCACAGTCATTTTCCTCAGGAAACTGAGTCCCACAGACGAACTACTTGCCCAAGATCAAACATCTGGCCCAGCCAGATATAACAGAACAAAGGACATCAGAAGGGCTGAGGCCAAGCTCACTCCATGCTGCTCCCCGCTTGAGCCAGAATGGACCTCCAAACACAGTGGACAGGGGGAAGCTAAGCAGTGACTACTTCCAACCCTCTCCTGCCCAGCTCAGTTTCCCCCCTTTGAAGTCTCTAAAGAAGCAGTGAGGACTTGCCCAAGAACACCTTCAGGATGTCTAGACTGGTTCTCCAGGATGCTGTGGAAGTATTTTCCGCAGGGCTTTCTTGAGGCTTATGTGACTCCTTCAGACAGAAGCACAGCAGTTCTGAAAAGTAGTCACAGAGTCATGGTCTTCTGGCTAGAAGAGGATTCAGAAGGAACCAAGAACCACTCCTTACAGTCGGCCAGAGGGGTCAGTCAGCCTTTGCTGAGACACTCCTTTCCCTTTCAGCTCACCTCTGCCCCCACCAGTGTAATCCTGATTTCGACCCCAACTCTCCATCCATGGGGAGAAATGCCCCTTCTCTGGTCCCTCCTCTCTGACAAGACCCCTCCCTGGAGGAGTGACACTCCTCCCCTTTTCTTTCTGTGTCCTCCTCCTTACCCCCCTGCCTCCGCTGCCACATTTTTTAGTGACGGGATCTCAAACCTTTTTCCTGTCAGGAGCGGTGCCCCCGGCCCCCCAGCTGCTCCAGCCCCTCTGGCCCGGGTGAGGCAAGCTGGGAACATGACTCAGGAATGTGGGGAGTGCTTTGAAGCAGGATGGGGAGGGGGTGGTCGATGGGGGTGGGTAAGGAACTAGGTCTGCAGCCTAAACGCTGACAATACCTCCGGGCCAGGATCCTCGTCCCCCAAAGTGCCAAGTCTCAGTGTTCTTCAGTGGTCTCTGTGTCACATCCTTTGAGAAATGGGAACTCAGATCTATCTACATTGGGTACTTTGGTATTTGTACTAGATTCTTGGATCTGTCTACATTGGGTACCTAAATGACTACACTGGGTATCTAAACTGGTTCCCAGATCTGTCTACCACGTGAATCCTAACATGTCCATACTGGATACCAGGCAGCCAGATCTGTCTACATTGAACATTGGGATCTGCTTAGATCAGTAACTTCAAGAGGACCTGCTGAGTCCCTATGACTAGAGTCCAAAACTGTCCCTCTTCAGCTCCCAAGAACCACAGAAGGAGCTTTCATCCTTTCCAAAGTGGCAGAAGCAGCCTCTCCTTCCATCTCACCCCTGGCAGGGCCACAGGAGGAACCCCCATCCCACAAAGCCACAGAAAGATTCCCTTATCTCCCCAGGACCACAGAGGTACAGAGAACACGACTGGGCCAAAGGAGCAGCTTCCGGTCTCTCAACGGCCACAGAAGGTAGGTACACCAGAGCACTCCAGTCCTACCCCCTAAAGCTTTCTATCTACCTCTGGCTCCCTAGGAGAGAGCAGTGTGTGGGGACTAGGAGGAGGACAGGACCTGCTGCTCCAGTACTTGAATGTGGCTCTGCTGGTTCACATCTGACTTTTCTTTGCGATCCTGGGCCAGTGACAACCTCTCTGAGCCACAAATCTCCCATGCTAGATAGGAGTGTGGATTTATCATTGTGTCTCCTTGCTTCTCAGCTGCTCCCATATCTGAATGAGATTGGTTGGAAGGGACTGGGGATACCTTACAGCTCCAAAAACTAGATGGACTATAATCCAATTTACTTTCCCCACTGATACAGATCTCCAATTCTGTCAGCCTTAATAAGCAGCTTCATGTGGTCAAAAAGAAAAAAAAATACTTCATGGCCAACTTTTTGGTGATGAGACTTTCCACATTTACTTAGAGTGAGCCTCAAAAAGCAGACAGCTTATTGCCAGGCTTGATTAGAGGTCTTTCCAGGTTGGTAGGATGGTCCAGAGCTTAGATGGCAGACTTTGCTAGCTCAGGATCCTCTCCATGCCATGACAAGGCACCGGAGAGGACAAGAAATGCAACCAACACAACCAGAAACCCAATACCAATTTCTCAATTAAGTAGCTAAGAAAGCCTAAGGGTCCAAAGGCAGGCTTGGACTTAAATATCTGGGGCTTGAAGATAATAAGTGGGGTGTTTGTCTTTGGGCACTTTGGGGGCTTCTAAGGTGACAAGAAAGCCTTTGGGCTTGAGGGAGGGATTAAGGTCACAGTATGGATAAAGGCAATAGCAGTGACCCAGGGGTCCAGGAGAGAGGAGAAAAACAGCAATGGTGGCAGCAGTGGTTGGATGGCAGGAACAGTGAACAGAAGTATTGGGAATGGGAGTGTTGGGGACAATAATGATGAGAGGACAGCATTGATTAAGGGAGAGGCAGATTTGAAAAGGAAATAGACAGCAAAGGAGAGAAAAAAGTGCTATTCATGAACTTTAGAAATGTCAAAATATTGTTATGTCTGTGGAAGGGTGAAAAAGGTTGTTCAGTCTTTATCAGTCATGCCCAACTCTTCATGACTGTATTTGGGGTTTTCTTGGCAAAGATACTGGAATAGTTTGCCATTTCTTTCTCCAGTTCATCTTACAGATGAGGAAGCCAAGGCAAACAAGGTTAAGGTTAAGTGACTTGTCCAGGGTCACATAGTGTCTAAGGCCATATTTGAACTCAGGAATATGAGTCTTCCCAACTCCAGGCCCAGCACTCTATCCACTTTGCCACCTAGCTGCCCCAAGGGTGTAAATAATCAAATATTAAAATGGCCCTGTGATCTCATTAATGTATTTCTTTCAGTTATCCCAATCCATCCTCTTTCAAAGGGAACAAAATAGGTAAAAGGGACTTTGGAGAATCATTGGGTATTAAGAAGCTATAACTGTTTGAACAAATCCAGCAGCAGTTTGAGCTGGAAACATAGTGAAGAGTGTTTAAGTATGGATCAACAGAGGGAAAAACATTAGTGATATTATTATCATAGTAGATATAGTCAGAGGTGTCAGAGTTGCATGTTGTTGGCTACACCCTCCAGTATAGCAGAACCCCAAACCAGATTAAAATTTAGTTGAGAAACATTTAACAAAATAAGTTAGAAATACAATAGAACATAGATAATGTCCATATGTAGTTTTATATGTATAGCTTACTGGTTTCCATTTTTATTTGAGTTTGACACTACTGGTCCAGACCACCTGGAAAGAAGGAGGTATTAGACAAGAAGTTTGGGAAAGAGATCACCAAATTCGTATGAAGGTACAATATTGGAAGGATGAGAAGCTTCAAATATGCAAATGGATGCTGGAATTTTATCTTCCCCAAATAAAGCAATTGATAAATTCTTGATTTGTGTAAAGATGGAATTCCACACCAGCTCCTTTAATTGAAGGTCCAAATAGCTCAATTGAATCAATCAAAAGCATAGATTACCCATGAATGAACCCTTAATCAATGTGAGAAAAATAAAGTGCTCAGAAGGTCATTGAATCAAGACAGATGAGATGACACAGGAAATATCTCATGATTTGCTAAAAGAATCTAATAAAAAAAAACCCCAGCAACCTAGACTAGAGCTAATCAGTTGAGTGATGATTGAATCTAGCAGGAAAGAACTCCTGAAAGGGAATTGGCTTTGGAAGGGAGGAAGACAGACATGAGTTTCTCTCCACCCCACTTCCCCAACCCTCATTGACTAGGTGATAGGCTAATGAACTTTGAAAGGTCAGATGAGCTAGAAGCTCCTTCTACATTGGTAGCAGTGTCCACCAGAGTCAGGAGCACTGTTCTTGGAGCAGCTGTGTCTGGCGGCAGTATTTGTATCATTAGCTGAGAGACACTAAGGACAACCAGACACAAGAAGGAAAGGCAGTTTCAGTACTCTACAAAGACACTGAGACTTGGAGCCCATTACTTATACCTAAGATGAATGTCTGGCACACTCTACAAAGGAAGAAAAGGACTTTCAGGAGCCGGAAGATGCAAGTTATAGTTAATCCCCATTATTCACAGATTCTGCATTTGTGAATTCACTTACCCACTAAAATTTATTTGTAACCCCCAAATCAAGTCTCTTTTGCAGTCATTGACAGATATGTAGAGTGAGGGAAAAAAATGCATGTACCCAGCTGAGTTCAAACAAGATCATTTTTTGCCTTCCTGTTTCAACTCTCATATCATAAACAAGTATCCTATTTCCATCTATTTAGTGCCATATTTTTTCACATTTTTGTGCTTTTTGTTGGTGATTTTACTATTCAAAATGGCTCCCAAGCATAATGCTAAAGTGCTACCTAGTATTCTTTAGCACAAGAAAATTGTGATGTGCCTTATAGAGAAAATACATGGGCTAGATAAGCTTCATTCAGCCATGAGTTATAGTGCTGTTGTCTGTGAGTTCATTAGTAATGAATCAACAACATAGTGGATCCAGAAAAAGGAAAAGGAAATACATCAATGTAATGTTGCTCTGGAAAGTGCTAAAGTAAATGTTGTGACCAGAGGTTCTCAGAAACCTAACCCTATATTTCCCATAGGAACAATAGTTCAGTATTTGTTAATTCAGTTTTCTTGGTGACTTTTTTTAGAACATAACCACTGAGAATGATGACAATTGACTATACCTCTTTGGTATTCCTTGCTCCCCATTGCCACTTCTAGGTTCTTTTCCAACTTGCATCACTTGGTAACCTCTCCTCCATTGAGGTTCATACTATTTATATCTACCATCCAATCAAAATCCTGGTTTTATTGTCTACTGACCTCCAGATCACTGCCCTTACTTCTTTAACAAGTTTGGTATGTGGCTTGCATTTTTTTTCTCTTCCCCAACTCCTGCCTCATACTAGGGGACTTGACTATACGTATTTCCTTGCTCAAACATCCTTACCAACTCAGTTCTCAAACTATTCACTTCCCATGAGTTACTCTTTCACCCCACCTCAATCACAAACAAAGATAGTCATACCCTCAATCTTGCCATCACCCACAAATGTACCACCTTCATGTTCAAGAACTCTGAAATTCCCTTATCTGACCATAATATATTGGCTTTTTATCTCTCACTATGCCTTCCCTCACCAAATTCTATTCTTTATCCATACTGTGACCTTAATCCCTCAGCCCTTCAATTCTCTCCCAGGTCATCACCCCTGCACTAGCCATTCTTCCTTCTTTCCCCAGTCTTCACCCCTTGGTGAACCAGTTCAACTCTAAATTGCCCTCCTCTCTTGAGTCCTTGGATCCCTTATCATATCACTGATTACATTCTGCCTAGTTTCAGCTTTGGATCACTCCCACCATTTGTTCCTATTAATATGCTCCTGAACAAAGGTGGAGGAAAATAGCATAACCATTCTGACTGGGTTCACTACAAATTTATGTTACACAGCCTCAACTGGGCCCTCACTGCTGCCAGGTAATCTTACTGTATTTCTTTTATCAGCTCACTTTCCCACTCTCCACAGCAGCTCTTCCAAACCTTTTCATCCCTCCTTAAACATCCTAAGGCACCCCTTCCCCTACTCCTTCAGGTGAGACCTCTCTTCCTCATCTCCTGTCACTCAGATGCCTTCTACCACTATCTCCTCCTTCACCCCTGTCTCACATGAAGAAGTAGCTTTACTCATTATCAAGGCTAACCCCTCTACTTATTCAAATGACCCAACTCCATTCCTCTTCCTCTAACAGATTACCCCTTTCTGGCATCCCCACTCTTTCACTTCTTTTCAATTTCTCCCCATCTACTGGCTCATTTCCTACTGTTTACAAACACGCCCATGTCTCCCCCATCCTAAAAAAAACATCGCTTGATCCTTGTATACCCGCTAAATACCATCCTATAAATCTTCTGCCCTTTGTAGCTAAACTCCTTGAAAAGGCCATCTACAATGGGTACCTCCACGGTTTCTCCTCTCACTTTTCTTAACCCCTTACAATGCAGCTTCTGACATTATCATTCCATCAAAACTTCTCTCTCCAAAGCTACTAATGATCTCTTAGTTGTCAAATCCAATGACCTTTTCTCAGTCTTCATTCTCCTTGACTTCTCTGCATCCTTTGACACTGTTGATCACTTTCTTGATACTCACTTCTCTCTGGGTTTTTAAGACATCACTATTTCTTAGATCTCCTACCTGACTGCTTCTTTTCTGTCTCCTTTGCTGGATCCTCTTCCAGATTATATCCTCTATACTACTTCACTTGGTGATCACATCAACTCCCATCAATTTAATTAACATCTCTATGCTAACGATTCTCAAATTTACCTATCCTTTCCTAACCTCTCTGCTGATCTCCAAACTTTCATTTCCAACTGCCTTTCAGACATCTCAAACTGGATGTCCAGTAGACATTTTGAACTCAACATGCCCCAAACTGAACTCATTATCTTCCCCCCTAAACCCTCCCTACCCCCTACCTTCCCCGTTACTATAGAGGGCAACATCATTCTCCCTGTCCCTCAGGCTTACAGTCTAGGTGCCATCTTTGACTCCTTACTATCTTTCACCACCACCACCACTCCACCCCCATATCCAATCTTTGCCAAGACCTGTCAATTTCACCTTTTCAACATCTTTTAAATATGCCTCCTTCTATTCTCTGAGACTGCTACAACTCTGGTGTAGGCCCTTATCACCTAATGCTTGGACTATTGCTGGTGGGTCTGCCTGCCTCAAGTCTCTTCTCCTTCCAATCCATCCTCCATTCAACAACCAAAATGATTTTTCTGAAGTGAAGGTCCAATCATGTCATTGCTCTACTCAATAAACTCTAGAGGCTCCCTCTTGCCTCCAGGATCAAATACAAAATCCACCATTAGGTATTCAAAGCATTTCATAACCTAGCCTCCTCCTACCTTTCTAACTTTCTTATACCTTACTCCCTACCTTATACCTACTCATCCCTGTACAAAACACTCTCATCTCTTGCTCTGGGCATTTTCACTGGCTGTCGCCCATGCCTGGAATGATCTCCCTCCTCATCTCTACTTACTGGCTTTCTTGACTTCCTTTAAGGATTCAACTAAGATCTAATCTCCTACAGGAAGCCTTTTCCAACCTCTCTTAATTCTAGAGATTTCCCTCCTAACTGGTTCCTATTTATCTTGTATATAACTTTTATTGACTGGCTGGCACAAAAAAAAATTACCTATATGCATGCCTCATCACTAGTTTGCTCTAAGTTTGAGCCCAATCACCCCAGGAACTTTGTGTATGGGGGGGATTGTTTCTGTGAAAATGGTCCTTGTTATACCTGCTTAGAAACTACCCTTTTTAGATGATTTCAGTGAAAGTTTGAGCCCAATCACCCCAGGGACTTTGTGTATGGGAGGATTGATTCTGTGAAAATGGTCCTTGTTATACCTGCTTAGAAACTACCCTTTCTAGATAGTTTCAGTGAAACGGAAACCTGGAAAGACTGGTATGAACTATTGCACAGTGAAGTGAATAAAACAAGGAAAATAATTTATAAAATAACAGCATTGCAAAAAAAAAAAAAAACAAGTTTGAAAGCCTTAAAAACTCTGATCAATGAAATGACCAACCATGACTCCAGAGGATCAATGATAAAGTGTATTACCCATCTCCTGATAGAGATTATGGACCTAGAGAATGAATTTTTTTAAATGGACAACACAGGAATGTCTTTTGCTCGATTACATGTATTTGTTACAAGAGCTTTTTAAAAACTTTTTCAGTGGGGGCAGGAAGGAAAGGAAGGGAGAGAAAAATCTATTTTTTGCTAATAAAAATGAAATTTAATTAAAAAAATAAAATACTCTTTCTATGAGCTAATTAAATTTGGTTGATTATCATCAGGGAGCACACTGGTAGGACTCGAGTGACAGTGCTAGAAAACCCCATAATCCCTCAGTTACCCCTAAAATCTTGAGGGAGAATAGTAGGTAACACCTTGTGGGGTCCTCAGACCATCAGTGAGAGTTTGAGATGGGAGAATGAATCCAGATGCATTGCTACATATGTGTAAATGATAATTTTATCCTTCAAAAGGTGAAGAATTAAACAAGGGACTTTTAATTCTGAAACTAATTCTCACCAACAAAGACAAACTTGATAGCATGGAAATGATAGAAACTTTGAAGGGAAGTAACTGTTCCTTTATAGAATTTGTGATAGTGAACAGAAAAGCTGGGCGTAGACTGATGTGTTCCCTAGATTTTAGAAGAGGAAATTTCAAAAGGTTCAGAGAGAAAACCGATAGAATCCGTTAGCCTAATATTCTATACAGGAAGTTGACTGAAGTGAGATGGGAAACACTCACGGATGGAATTCTGAAGGCACAAGCAAAAATTATACTGAGGAGGAGGAAAAGGGTAAAGAAATAGATATTACTGCACAATGTTGCATGTGGATGAACTTATATTTCAAACATACAGTTATAAAAAAGGGAAGAAAAGACCATTAACTGAGGATGAATATTAAAGACTCTGCTAATAATCAGTTCTATAATAACAGTGTCAGGACCCCTAAAGCTCAGGAAGAGTGGAGGCAGTCCAAGCAAGAGGAGGGTCGGGGGCAGCTAGGTGGCACAGTGGATAGAGCACTGGCCCTGAATTCAGGAGGTTCTGAGTTCATGTCCGGCCTCAGACACATAACACTTACTAGCTGTGTGACCCTGGGCTAGTCACTTAACCCCATTGCCTAGCCAAAAAAAAAAAAAAAAGAGGAGGGTCAGAAGGCTGTTGCCTGGGGTAGATGGTGATACATAACTGATAACAAAGAGGAGCCTGTACTACCCATCTCTCATTTTGTTCCAGTTTTTTTTTTTCAACTAATAAAATGATCTTTAACTGGGAAAGAGAGCAAGAGCACAGAACTAAGTCTGGAAGGGAATTAAGAGGTGAATCTAGCCCACTATTCATTTTACAGATGAGGTGACTGAGGCCTAGGGAGGTTAACTGATTTGTCCAAGAGCAACACAGGTAGGAAGTGTCAGAGGTAGCATTTGAATTCAGGTCCTCTGACTCCAAAGCCAGAAATCTTTCCATTGTACAACTAGGCCTCAAAGATTAACAGAGTTAAAATGGAAGTTACATGAGGCCGTTAGAAAATGCCCAACTGCTCTCAATGGTTCAGGTCACCAGGCCCAGAGGACCTGCATTCCAGGGTACTGAAAAGATTGGAGGATGTGATTTGCCAGGGTATTGTTAGAATTTTAAAAGATCTTGGATATTGACAGAGATTTTACAGAATTAGAGCAAACATACTGATTTTAAACAAGAAAAGGAAGAAGGTAGAGGTCCATGAACTATAGACGAATGAGTTTGCTTTTAAAATTCTGGGATATATTATTAAAGGGCTGGTTTAAGAGTATTTAGAAACAGAAACAATGATCTCTAAAAGCCACCATAGTTGTATAAGAGTCAGTCATTTGCCCTTTTAGCAAAGTAACTAGATTGGTAGATAAGGGGAGTGCTGCAGACATAATATACTGAAATTTCTGAAAAGCATTTGATGGTCTCTCATGCTTTCCTTGAGAATAAGTGGACTTAATATTGATGTCTAGGTATTACAGTAAGGTGCATTTGGAATTGATTGATTGATGATCGGACCTAGAAAGTACTGGCTGTCTGACCGCTCCTCAGTTTCCTTTGTTGGTTTATCATCCATCTTCTGTCCTCTAAGGCTCTACCCACTTGCCTATTTTCTTCCTGTGATTTTTCTCTTAATCATCTCATCTCCAATCCTATGGGTTCAATTATCATCGACCTCCCAATCTAGTTTCCTAGTCCTATCCTCCCAAACTTCTGTCCTGAATTTCCAGCTGTTTGTTGGACATTTCCATCTGGATAATAAGATCATAATTCTAGAACTGAAGTTATCTAAGTCCATTCCCTCATCTTAGACATTGAGAAATTGAGGCCAAGAGAGGTTAAGGGACTTATCCAGGGTAGGAGAGGTAGTTTTATCCTTGGAGGTGGGAATTGAACCCAGGGCGTCTTCCTCTGGAGCCAATTCTCATTCCATTGTTACGTACTGCCTCCAGTACCCTGCTGCCGCCTCAGTCTCAGCATGCCTAAAGCCAAAATAATCATCTTCCTCCCCAAACTACCCCTCTTCTAAACTCTCCTGTTTTGGTGATGACTGTGCCCACCTTCCAGTCCCCCAGACTCACAGACCTGACTTATCTTTGATCCTTCCCTCTCCTCACTTCCCAAATTTAATCAGTTGACAAGTCCTGTCAATTCTACCTTCCCAACATCTCTCACTTTCTTTCTCCTCAAACCACTAGCACTTCAAGTTAGATCCTTATTCATCTGGACTATCAGTGTCCTTCTAACTAATCTCACTGCTTCCATTCTCTCCCCATCTCCAATCCAGTCTTCAAGAAGATGCCCAAATAATCTTCCCAAAGCTCATTGATATTACATCATTCACTCCTCTGCTCAAAACCCAGTGGTGCCTCCTTATTGCTTCTAGTATAAAATACAATCTCCTTTGGCTTGACATTCAAGGCCCTCTACAATCTAGACACAGCAATGAGGAACCTGTGGCCTCAAGGCCACGCGTGGCCTTCTCGGTCCTGGGGTGTGGCCTTTTGACTGAGTCCAAGTTTTACAGAACAAATTCTTTTATTAAGGGGATTTGTTCTGTGAGGTTTGGATTCAGTCAAAGGGCTGCACTTGAACACCTAGAGGGCCACATGTAGCCTCGAGACTGTAGGTTCCCCACCCCAATAGAGCCATCTTATCTTCTTTTACACTACTCCCTTTCATATATTACATGTTCCCACCAAACTGGACACCACTGGCTATTCCCTTGATTTTGACATACTGTCTCCTGCTGCTGTTTTAGCACAGGCTATTCCCCACATGTCTGGAATACATTCCCTTATCATCTCTACCTTTCATAATCCATATCATCTTTCAGGGCTCTACTCAGGTGCTACCTCCACTATGAAGCCCTCCCTGATACCCCAGCTAAAAATGTCCTCTCCCTCTTCAAATTTCTCTTCAAATATTTTATCTGGATCTTCCCTTTGCCCTCTTCCCTGCTTTTTGCATGTGTATACCACATCCCCTCCAACCAAACATAAACTCCTTGAGAGCAAGAATTGTACTATTTTTCTTATTCTCAAAGTGAAGCAAAAAGGATTATACATAATAGCCATTTAATGTGTGTCTTTTGATTATTGAAAGCAGCAATGATGGAAGAAGATGGAAGACGGGGAAGAGTGAAGGGATCTACTTGGCAGGATCACTATGTGTCAGGTGTCTTATTGTAGGGATTCCTTTTGTGTATGGGTTGCACTAGATCACTATTGAGATCCCTTCCAGCTCTTAAATTCTGTAATTCTATGATCATTGTTTTTCCCCTCCCCATGATGGAAAGTTATTTTCTCTCCTCCAATGTTTAAGAGTTATAGTCTTTCCACCTCTAATGATAGAGTTTTTCTCCTCCAAATCTTCATAGTGAAGTTGTGTTGGTCCCTTATGATGGAGAGTTGTTTTGCCTTTTTTCCTTCACCTCCATGATGGATACTTTTTTTTTCTGTTCTTTCTCCCCATCCCGTAAAGGACAGTTGTCCCATCCTTTCTCCCTGACTCATGATAGGGAGCTGTTTTTTTTTCTTTCACCACATCCCTATGATGAAATGGTCTGTCCTCCCACCCCCATCATAGAAGTTGTTCTGACAGTCTCCTACCCCTATCATGGAAGGTTGTTCCATCTTACCCCATTCCACAACGGAATTGTTTTATCCACCCCGAGCTGTTCCAGTCTCCCATAATGGAAAGTTGTTCTAGCCTTCTCCCCCCTCACCCCCCCCAGCATTATGGAAATGTATTCCATCCTTTTCCTCCATAATGAAGACCTGTTATGCCGTCTTCTCAAGATGGAGAGTTCTTCTGTCTTCCACAACTCCATGATAGAAAGTTGTTCTGTTCCCTTCTCTCATCTGTGATGAAAATTTTTCTGACCTTTCCACATCCCCACTCCCATCACCATTTTGGAGATTTCTTTTGGTCCTTCAAGATGGACGGTTGTACTGTCCTCCCCCCGTCCCCAACCCCACAACATGATGATAGAGAATTGTTCTAGTCTCTCATGAATGAGTTATTCTGGTCCTCCATGATGAAGACTTGATTTCTCTTTTCTGACTCAAATCCTCTTTCTTGGTCCCCACCCAACTTCTCAAGCAGAAGTACAAGATGCGTGTACAGGTTGGTTTATTTACAAATATACTGAAGTGTTGTCTTTTTTCCATTTTCTTTTTTTTTTTCTTTTTGTAGGGAGAAGCATGGTTATGAGCTTGAGGGCCAGGAGGCCTGGACACTGTTACCCGGCTGGACTGGGAGGGCTGGGGGTTGAAGTGGGAGAAGGAAGGGGAGATGGAGGGAGAGAGTGGCAAAAGGACATTGTAAACTCTAATAAATAACTTAACAATGACGAGTTATTAAATAAAAATGTCAGCCTATGCACACCAGAGAGGGGGTTGGGGAGCAAGGCTTAAGGGTAGGGGTTTGGGCAGTGAGATTCTGTACAAGTTAAACAACAGCATCACCTCAGCTACAGAGTACACGGGAACACCTGAGACACAGAGACAGAAGACGGAAGGAGACAGGAAGAGACGGAGGGAGAAGAGGGAAAGAGAGAGAGTAACAGAGACACAGAGACAGAGATGGAGACAGACACAGAAAAAAAAGAGAGACAGAAAGAGAAAAATAATGAGGGCTGAAGACAAGGAAAGAGATGGGCATAGCCACAGGACAGAGGCCAGAGCAAGGATGGTCTCTTGAAAGTCAAAGTTTCCAAAGTCCTAAATAACTGGGAGTCCCTTTGCAGTCACTGTTTAACCCCATAAAGTATGTGCATGAGTATGTCCATATATATGTGTGTGTCTGTAAATGGGAATGTACAAGAGCTCGTGGTGGTATTTAATTATGTGCATGTGTGCTCATGAATGTGCCCATGTATGCCTGAGGGTTCATGCTCTTCCTAGCCGTTGGTGTTTCTGCCTTCTCATCCAGTTATTTCAGTGTCTACTTCTGTCTCGGAGGAATCTCAGACCCCACCCCCAGTCAGCTCAAGAAGAAACTAGGCTGCTACCCTTTCTCTGGGCTGGCCTGAATGGAAGGGGAAGTGGAGAGGCTGAGTCTGGGTTGGAGAAGAGGCAGAACTTTGTTAGTGGGAGTGGTCAGGGAGGTATTAAGAAATACCTTGGTCTGAGGATCAGAAGCAGGTAAGGGGATGGGACGGGCAAGGTTAGAAGCAAGGCAAGAGGGCTCAATCTCTCATTAACTTTCCTTCCTCTTCCTCCCCAGGGGAAGGTTCTTCTGAGAATGGACATTGACCACCCTGATCCCCACAGGGCAGGGCTCACATGGAGGCAGTGAGCACCCCAAGAATGTCCAGTTCAAAGTGGCATTGAGCTAAAGTACAAAGTAGATGCCCCAGGGCAACATCAGTCTTCTGGAGTTGTAGGTAGCAGATTCTAGTGCCACCATCCAGGGCACAGGGCTTCTATACTGTCTTTGCTAAGGCCTTCTCATCTAGGTCCCAGGCTCCTCCTATTGATGGTGAGACAGGAAGGAGAAAGAAACAGGAAGTGGCTTTCCCCACATATTCCCATGTCTATACAAAGGTTCTTGAGATAGAATGAAGCTAGGCCAGTAGACTCTACTCCCCTCCCCTTTCCCTCCCCCCAGAGCTCAGCGTCCACTCCTCAGAAGGCTCAGTGGTACCCCCCACTCCTCAGTGCAAATTCCTGGCTCCAGCCAGACTGATTTCCCCATTGTCACACATACTGGCCATGTTCATTTCTCTCTCAGTGCTTCTCAGTCCCCTCTGTACCTCACCTGTTCTGATTCTTCCCTGACTTTCAAGGCCTAACTTAATTCCCACCTCCCCGCCTACATGAAGTCTTTCCTGACCACTCACATCCTCCCCTCTACAGTACTTAGTTTTTGCATTGCACAGTTCATCACGACATCATACTGTCTTGTAACATTTGCAAATTGTTTCATAAAGGATGGTCTTGCTTTCCAGTCTTGCTTTCCCAACTGGGCCATAGACCTGTAAGGGAAAAAACGCTGATGCGCCATCCCCTGAAATACCTGTGGAAATGCTGGGCCTATATTAGGTGTAGGTACCATAATTATTGGTGAAAAGGGCACTGGAGTTTGAGTCAGAAGACATGGGGTCTACTTACTACAAGTAGGTATTTGACCTTGGGCAAATCCATGTTCTTGTTGCACTCAATCTCTTTCTCCATAAAAGGAGAATATTGAACTAGGAGACCTGAAGGGTCTCTTAGCCTGACAACATTTTGATTCTCTCTTCCATAGGTCTATCCTCAGGGAGCAGGGCTGAGGCCCACGATTGGGCAAGAACAAGACTCTTAGAATAGTGAAAGATGTCCCCCAACCCCATACCACATGGATTCTGCCACCTCAGTCTGGCTGAGGTCATTCTTTGGTTGTATCTCTGGGCAGAGGCTGAGGAAAGAGTAGGACCCTGGCTTAACTGGGACCAGAACTAGGAATATGATATAGTGGAAAGAGCATTAGATTTGAACAAAGAGGACCTGGGCTTGGTTACTTACCACCTGTGTGACCTTACCCAACTCACTCCCTCTAAGCCTGTTTGCTCATTTGTAACAGGAGGGAATTGGACTAATTAACCTCTAAGGTCCCTTCCAGCTCTAAATGTTATGATCCTAGGGAAATGCCTATAACGAGTGGCATTCTGAAGTCCCTGCTGAGTTCCCCCACATACCTAGCTTATATTCAAAAGATATATGAAAGTGGCCCCAGGCCCAAGGATAGACCTGATCTGGCAAAGCCTTGAGGCAAGGCAAATAGTTAATGAAGTTGTATTGCTTAATTTGGAGCCAGACTCTCCAAGGCTGTGCTGGATTTCTCACCGTTCAGGGTGTGCCAAGGCAGATCTGCCCATGCCAAGGAAAGCGTTGTGTTTCAGACCCTTGGTATTTTCCTTGTCCGAATCACCAAGTTTCTCTCTAAGTCTCTCTCTCCTTTTCTCTGTCTCCCAGATCTGCCACCTTCTTTTCTGCCACCATGTCCCAGGCAAGAGAAGTCATCCCTAGAGAAACGGGAAGCTCTTAAGAATGATATCTTGAAGACAAAACCAAAAATGATTCCAATGCAGGAGAAAAGAAGAAATTGTCTAGAGATGAATGTGGATGCATTGGGAACTCATAAACTACCTTACATTTAAAAAAAACCTCGTATGGAAGATAGAAGTGTGATACTCTTACTAGTTTTGGAATGAAGGGACCTGCCATTTGCTACTTGGCTGACCTTGGGCAAGTCCCTTTACTTATCTGGATCTCGGTTTATTAATTTGTAGAATGAGTGGGTTAGCCTCCCCTTTCAGCTCTAGGATACACAGGATCTATGATCCTATAACTCTCAAGAGCAAGGACAGCTACCTGAGAATGAATACAAAAGAGTAACACAGTTGGGTAAGAGAACAGGGTCACAAGCCTTAAAACCTCAAATGAGCTGAAGCTGGTCATGAAAGTGAAGGATAAGACAAAAGAGGGGTGAGGACTTTTAAAAAAAAGCTTTGTTGGGAGCATGAAGAAGAGTCAAGATGGGATAGGATCCAAGTCTGCTCAGGAAAAAACAGATGATGATGATAGATGACAAGGAGAGAGCAGAGCTTACTTTACTGCTGGGGTTTTGTTTTTTCCTACCAAGAATAACAACCTAGGAAGAATGTGACAAAAATGGTTAGCAGGAAGTTGAAATTGAAGATAAGCAGGATGGTCAGAGAGTACCTAGCTAAAGAACAGAATTGTGAAAACAAACACTGTATAATTATAATGACTAAGCTTAGTAGCTCTAGAAAAGAGAAGAGACAAGTGCACCTCCTGTTCTTAGCTGAACTGGGAAATTCTGGAAGGAAAGAAACAAGCATTTATTAAGCACCTACTATGTGCCAGGAGCTGTGCTAAGTGTTTTATACATATTATCTCATTTGATCCTCACAATAGCCCTGAGAGGTAGCTGCTGTTATTATAACCATTTTACAGTAGAGTAATTGGAGGCAGACAGAGGTGAAGTGACTTGCCCAGGATCACATGACCAGTTAAGTATTTGAGGTTGGATTTGAACTCAAGTTTTCCAGACTCCAGGTTCAGCCCTTGTGTATACTGTGAGAACAGATTGATAAATTGGTTAGTTCTACAGAATTGCTTTTCCCCTCCTCTTTCTTTTTTATTCTTTGTTTCAAAGGCTGGCTTACTGTGTAAGGGAGTAGGTAGGGATATATTCAGAAATGAAAGTGATATAAAAACGAAGATACCACTGATTTTTAAAAGAGATTATCTAGCTGCTCTCCTTGGGCTCAAGTTATGAGGCTACATTTGGGCTACTGAAAGACCTGAAGAATAGAATTACTGAATCACTATTGGTGATTGTTAAGAGATCTTGGAGGATGAGAAAGCTACACAGGCCCAAAGATAGGCAAATATTCCATTTTTTTAAGGGAAAAGGTTAAAATCTGTTAACTCTAGGGCAGTAATGTTAAATTTAATTGCTAGCAAAGTTTTAGAACATATTACTAAAAAGTTAATGAGCCACTAGAAAGTAAGTACCATGAGGGTAAGAACCGTTTGTCATTTTTTTCCCCTTTGTATTCCTAAGGTTTAGCACAGTATACTATAGGTGCTTAATAAATGTTTGTTGAATTGAGCTTTTAGAAAAGGAGTCAGCAAGGATTCATCAAAAATAGGTCGTATCTGACTTAACTCATTTTCTTTTCTTTTTTTAGGGTTAGTGGGTGGGTGGATCTGGGGAATGCCATGGGTATAGTGTTACTGGATTTTCCCCAAAACATTTGACAAAAGATTGAATGCTAGTACACTTTGAATTTTAAAATGGTTGAATGGCAAAACCCAAAGAATCATCACTAATGGATGTCAGCATGGAGAGAGGTCCGTAGTGGAATACTCTTGAGCTCTGTCCTTGGCCCTATGCCATTTGTCATTTTTATCTGTGATCTGAATGAATCAATAGATGATCAAACTCAAAGTTGGCAGAGCTGGGAGGGAGAGGTAATACTGTATCACAGAGTCAGTATCCCAAAAAAGACCTAGAACACTGAGCCAAATCTAATAAGATGAAATTTAATAAAGAGAAATGTAAAGTTCCTTTGTGGGGTTAAAAAGAAATCAACTTTCCAAGTGCAACACAAGGAGAGGTGGTTGGCTGGCTCTGTGTGTGTGTGTGTGTGTGTGTGTGTGTATGTGTGTGTGTGTGTGTGAAGACTGGTGGGGTTTATTGGATTGCAAGCTCGATATAAGTCAGAGTGACATCGCAGATAATATGGCTAATTCCTCCTGACTCTGCATAAAGAGAAGCCCAGTGTTGAAAAAAAAAAAGGGAGGTCATAGCCCTCTGCTGTGGTCAGACTACACGTGGGTATTGTGTCTGGTTCAGAATGCCACATTTTAGAAAAGACATTGACAAGCACATTCAGAGGATGGCGAACAGGATGCTGAGGGCACTGGAGACCAGGCCATGGAAGGATTCACTGAAGGAACAAGGGATTTTTAGTCTGAAGAAGACTTGGGAAAGGGGAGGGGGAGGGGGAGGGAAAGGTGGGACACAATAGCTGTCTTCAAGTACTTGCAGTGCTCTCATTGGAAGAGGAATCAGATTCTCCTGTTTGGCAATAGAACTAGGAGCAATGGGTGGAAATTACAAAGAGAAAAATTTAAAGAAAAATTTCCTAATAAGGAGGAGGTAGTGAAGTGGGAATTCCCTTTCTGAAAGGTGTTGGACTAGATGTCCTTTGAAGTCCCATCAGTTCTGAGGTTCTGTGTCCCAAGCTTCTCCCTGTCCCCCGGGTTTCTTCCTGAAGAATGTCTCTTTCTTTGTCCTCCAAGCTGGCTTGTTCGTCTCTGTCACTGTCTGGTAGCTTGAAGCCTGGAATACTCAAGCCACAAGATTTGCCTCTCCCTTTTCTAGCACTCCCTCCATGCCAGGCTGGAAGAATTCAGTGAAGAAATGTGAATACTAGGTCACTGCCCTTTCCTCAGAGCTGTGGCTTGCGCCTGCCCTGCCCCTCCTCAGTTCCCTGCCTCTCCCCCATCCCTGCCTAGCTCCTCTTCTCAGAGATCAGGTAGGCGCTTCTCGTTGCCAAGGATCTTAGATTCCCCTCCATGCTGTTCCTAAATTGAATTTCTCCCTGCTGGGGAAAGGTGGGCTGTGAGTGTGAGGTCATCATTCAGTCTCTTTGTAGCTCCCAGGGTCCTTCCCAGCTGGGATATTCCTCCCTAGGGGCCAGGAACTTTGTTTCAGGTTTGTAAACTGGGGAAATGGGGGCAAGGCTAAGAAAAAGGAGACATTGCAGGGAGAAGGGAAGGCAAAGGGAAAAGCTGTGTTCCTTTGGAGTGAGCAGTCCAGGTCCTCCACCACCTATCCCCAATGGCCTCAGGTAGCCTAGGTCCACCTATCCTCCCACAAAGCTCCCTTCTGCTTCCTGTCCTTTAACTCTGCCCATACACTAACATGTCCCTGGGACCCACCACCCCTCTGTACCCGCTGAGGACTGAGGAAGGGGGGACAATGTGGTACAGGCTGTCAAGAATATCTGGGCTCTAGGCCCTACTGGGCCACTCACTCCCTATATGGCGAAGTTGCTTCTCATCTCTGGGTCTCAGTTTCCTCCTCGGTAAAATGAAGTGGGCTGGGCTGTGATTTTTAAGGTCCTTTTCAGCTCTAACATTCTAGACCTAGTGCAGAACGGTCCTCACACACAATGTCCCAATAGCCTTGTAGAAACAAGGTGGGCTTTTCCAAAGGTGAGGCTTTGTTGGGGGAGGTGGGACTGGAGAGAGAGAAGGGGAGGGAAAGCACCTCTGAAATGCCCCTGCTGGGAACCTGCCCCACCTCCCATCTCTGTTCTACCCCTAAAGGGGCAACTTTACGGGATACAGAGCCAGTGATGTCTCCAAACGAAAATGTAGAGAGAGAAGCCTGGAGGCCCAGCCTCTGCCCTGGCCAGGCCTGACCCTGGCAGGGGGAGGGAGATGAGGAAGGAGAGATAGGAAACCAAGCCACTCGTCACAGATACGTTCACTTCTCACAGGCTAACTGGCAACTTGTCCACAATTAAGAGTTCTGGGGCATGCAGTGAGGGGTGGGGCCTCTGCCAGGGAAGGGGATTCTCTTGGGGGCAGGGCCTTTGCTGGGGGGCAGGGCCACAGCAGGTGTTGTTCATGAGGGGAGGGGGTTTAAAAAAATATATCGAATTTAAGCTTCCAAAAAAAGACCGGGAAGAGGAGGACGAGGACGACTGGGAGGAGGAAGAGGAAGCCCTCTGGGAGGGATCTGAGGGCAGAGGAGAGTGTTGGGGGGGAGGCAGAGGGGCAGGCGGCCAGTCTGTCCATGTGCCCTGCCTGGGGGTTCCTTTAGGGCGATAGGTCTCTATCGGCAAGAAAAGCCCCCGGGCCCAGGCTCCTTCGTGCCCCTGTTCAGGGCAGCCCAGGTGGGAGCCACAGAAGATGGGCTGGAAACCCCGGGAGCCACATGGGCTGGGCCAGGAGCTGCAGGGAGCCACAGCGGCTGGGAGGGGCCTGGCCACAACGGGCCAGGCCAGTTGGGAGGGCTGGGCACCATATGGCTGTTGAGTCTGTCTGGGCAGCACGGCTGGCCTGCCCACCTCCTCTACCCTCCGGCCAGCCCTGGGGCTCCATTCTCTCTCAGGATGCGAAGTAGGAACTCTGCATGGAGTAGAGCCTGTCGATGGGGTTCCCTACTCGTGCCTGGAGGGAGCCCACGTCGGAGGAGCCCAGGAAACAGTCGCTCAGACTTGTTAAGGAGGTATCACTGTCAATGTCGTGGAAAATGGAGTCGTTTCCTGAGGAGCAGACACTGGGTCAGAGCCCTGGATCTTGGCCCTAGGGACCCCTCCCCAGCAAGTATAGAACCACATGGGCCCCTAGCCACTTAATCTGTGCAGAGGTGGTGGAAAAGATAGGATGACCAGGGCCTGCCATCCCACAGGTTCCTGAACATGTAACATCTCTTCTAACTGGTCTAGGGACATCAGCAGACCTAGGAGAGGTCTCCATGTGCCTGTACATTCCCCGAGAGAAGCTCTGAGCCCTCCCGCAAACCCAGATGAATCTCTTTTCTTTCTCTTATCTCCTTGTGGCCTCTGGCACACCTGTGGTACTAAGAAATAAGCCCCTGCTGCCTCCCAACAATGGTCCCTCCCAAGACTCTTCCAAAGTGCCAGGTTCAAGCCTCCAGCCCCAAGGAAGCCCCCAGAGCCTGATCCAGGGAAAGCCCATGCCAGGGCACAGAATGGGTGAGGAGCAGGGCCAGTCCTGGTTCCTTTACTGCTATCAGAAGATGGACTAGGTCTGACGTATTTACTGCTGAGTTGGAGTGGCCTGATTTGGGGTAGGGGTAAAGGTAGGGTGGGCTGGTCCCCTGGCACTTCCTAATTTTTGCTCCCAGGTAATATATGAGATATGATGCTGGGGATGAGGGAAGGAGGGAGGTAGGTTAGGGATTCTTTTTCTGAGCCCCATCTCTACAGAGCAGTTTAGGATGATGCTACAGAAACTAGTATCAGCAGCCCATCCAATAACAGCTGCAAATGGGGTGTTCCCCAAACACCTTTCCTTTCCCCTTAAGATCCAGAGAGAGAGGCTGGGGACTCAAGGCGGAAGGGCCAAAAAGGAGGGGTATGGGGGCCCAGAGCCTTAAGGGTTTAGGGCATAAGGGCACAAAAGAAAGGGGTGGGTGATGGGGGGGGATGGATGCTAGAAGACATGGAGCCTGAGAACCCTAGTGATAAGGCCAGAGTCATGGGGAATGAAGGGATGTGGGACTGGGAGGCCCTAAGGGAGATCAGAAACATGGCCTCTGGGGCCCTGGTGGGGGACCAGGAGCCCAGGATATGGAGGACAGGGGACATGGGGCCTGGGACCCTACTGGGAGGGGCTGGGGTACCCTGGGGCCACAGGGCAGTGGGGCTGGTGGCTTACCATAGGGGTTCATGTGGTCACCTGGCATTTGAGGAGGCGTGAGGCCCTGCTGGAAAGGGTCACTGCTACCGTAGGTACTCTGTTCCATGGCAACAATGGGCTGTTGGGGTGGGGCCAGTGGTGTGTATGATGCCATCATTCCTTCCATTCGATTAGACAGGACTTCTGTAGAGACATGAGAAGGTCCTTCACTTCCACCCCTCCCCCAAACACATACTCAGGGCTGTGCAAGAACCACAGGGACCAGGCAGAGATGATGAAACTCATTGTCGGCAAGAAAGCAGGGAAGAATACTTAGGCATTTAAACAGATTATAAGTTGATTGGAGGCAGGGATATTTCACTTTTGTCTTCATTGCCTGACACATAATAAGCATTTATTATTATTATTATTGATTGATTGATGAAGTTCTGATCCCAGGACCCTGTCTTAAGGGTTTAATTCAGGGAGAACAAAGACACCACCATTCGTGATCATTCCCATGAAAGCAATCCAACATGCCCCTCGATTCTAGAGATACATAACCCCATTTCAGACAAGAGCTTCAGCTCCTTTCCCAGAACTGTTTAACAAGGAAGAGGTTCCCTGTGCCTCGACCCTGGGGACACAGAATCTCAGAGGTGAAAGGCATCTGAGAGGGCATCTATTAGTTTAATCTGTACTTAAACAAAAATGCCCTCTATGTCAACTCTGACAAAGATCTATCCAGCCTTCACTTGAAGATTTCTCAGAGGTGGAGAACTCATTGGCTCCCAAGGATCCTTTGGATAATTCTAGTTGGTTATTTTTCCTTATTTGGAGCCTAAATTCATCTTTACAATTTCTGCCCATTGGCCCTAGTTCTGCTCTCTGGGATCAAGGAGGAGTCTAATCTCTCTTTCGTATGAAAGCCCTTCAGCTAACTAAAGAAACCTCTAAGTTCCTTATAGGTCTTCTCTTTTCTAGGCAAAACATCCCCCACTAACTAATTCTCATGTGGTACAGTCTCCAATCCTGTCAACCTCTTCTGGACATGCTCTAGATCAGGAGTAAGGAACCTGTGGCCTTGAGGCCATATGTGGCCCTCTAGGTCCTCAAGTGCAGCCCTTTGACTGAATCCAAACTTCACAGAACAAATCCCCTTAACAATGCAGTCCTTTGACTGAATCCAAACTTCACGGAACAAATCCCCTTAATGAAAGGATTTGTTCTGTAAAACTTGAACTCAATCAAAAGGCCATACCCAAGGACCCAGAAGGTCACATGTGGCCTCAAGGCCGCAGGTTTCCTACTCTTGATCTAGATAGTCAATGTCCTTTCTAAAATGTGACACCCAGCATGGAACGCAATACTCCAGATATGGCCTAACCCAGGGCAGAAGACTTTCCTTTCCCTCCTTCTGGACATTACCAATTCCCTACCCTTACCTCCATCTCTGTTAAGGCAGCCTGTCATAGAAGCTTTGTTAGCTGCTAAGTTATACTACTGACTTATTAGTAAGCTTGCAATTCATTAAAACTCCCAGATCTTTTTTAAGGAAAATATTGCCCCTCCCCTCCCCTCCCTCCCATACTTAGGTAGTTGATTACTTGAACCCAAGTGTAGGTTTTTACATTTATCCTGATTAAATTTACTTTATCAGATTTAGCCCATTCTTCAAGCCTTGATAGTGTGGACCACTCTACAGACCTCTCCCCTCCTCCCACCAGAGAACACCAAAACATCCATCCTAGCCTCAAGTCTGGATACCACAGGAAAGGAAAGGACAAAGAGCAGTGGGTTTGAACCCTAAGGATCTGGGTTCAAATTCTAGCTTTGCTACTTACTAGCTATGGGACCATGGGCAAGTTCTTTCCCTTCTCCGGGCTCCATTTCCTTCATATTATAAAATGGGGGAATAGTGTTGGATGAGACCATGGATTCTCAATCTTTTTTATATGATCCCTTCTTTGACAGTCTGATAAAGCCTATGGGCCTCCTTCTTTTAATAATGTTTTTAAATGCACAAAATAAAATGCAAAGGATTATTTAAAATTAATACAAGTAATACTATAAATAATAAAAATAATTAAAAATATTAAAAAATCATTTAAAAAACATTTTTTAAAACAAGTTCACAGACCCTGGGTTAAGAACCCTGGGATTATATGATTTCTAGCATTCCTTCCAGCATTAAGTCCTTAAATCTTATGTTCACTTCTAAAGTCAGGGCTAGGTCCTAAACACCCTTAACACTCTTTAATAGGCAGCTATTGTGTATTCAGGAGTCTCACTTATCTTTTAAGCTTCCTAATATTCTCAGTGCATTCCACCTTTCAGGAAAGGTGCTGCTGAGCGCACTGTAAGCTGGGCAGAACTGACCTGCAATTTGTCTTCCTGTTTCTAGGGACTGAGGTTCAGGAAAACAGGGTCCTTGATAAATGTATACATTCAGATCATGTCACCCCTCAGCCTCCATTTTTTTCCCAACAGAAGAGACCTCTGCTTGGCTTGGCATAACCTTACACCATGGTCCCCTTATCCCTGCAGTACTGAGAGACCACACACACACACACACACACACACCTTGCCCCAGCCGCTGTGAGTTCTGCTGCTCCTGCTGCTGCTGGTGCCTTCTCGCCAGCTTCTTCATCTGCACAAAAGGAAGACAGGCCATATCAGTGGAGATACATCCCCCACCCAACTCCCCCCTGGCCCTGGCTGCTGGAGGGGGAAGTAGGTAGAACAAGAGGGGAGAAGTGGTAGGGGAGTGGGAAATAAAAATGAAATGGTTGCTTACTCACCTTGGCTCTCTGGTTCTGGAACCAGACCTGGACCACGCGGACGCTGAGCCCTGTTTCAGCAGCAAGCGTCTCTCTGACCTGCTCAGGGAGAAAGGAAGCCCCAATCAGCTTCCTCTATCCCCCAACCCAAGCTATCTTTTACTCCCAGAATGGCCCCAAGCTGACTCAGCCGCTCTCACTAGAAATAAACCTTCATCTGGAAAGAGATCTAGAAATCCGGCCTTAGGAAGGCATCCAGGACTTCAATCCTCCTATCAGGTGGGATATTCCCCTAGTTGGAGGGGCGTATCTCCTGCCCTCTTGGGACAAACAAAACAAATCTCATCCATCTTCCCCATAACAATCCTTCAAATATTTGAAGACAGTGATCGGACCTCCCCTTCTTTAGAACCCCACATCCTTGCTCAGAGGGCATCTCATTCAACCCATACCTCAGCATGAATCTTCTATACAATATTCCTTACAGACGCGTCTGAAGACCTCCAGGCACGGAGAAGCCATTCCTATCTTAGGCAGCCTATTCTATTTTTGGATTTGCCTAATTAAAGTCTGTTATGTCTGAGTCAGGATTCAAACCCACGTCTCCTGACCTCATGTTCACGACTGCCTCACCTTGATTAGGCAACAAGAGAGAGTCAACTTCTAGGCCTCTCCAGGCCAAGGACACCAGGGGTCTTTCGAGGGTCCCTTGGAGAGGGAGGGACAGGTAATACTTAGAACTCTCCCAGGTCAGGATGGAAGGGAGTATGACCAGGAAGGAAGAGGTAGTCTCTGTTACTGGCCTAGCAGAGGTACCTGAGAGGCCTCACCTTTCGACAGGGCTTGGAGGAAACCTCGAAGGAGGCCTTGAACGCTCTCCTCTGCTGTGTGGTGAGGATGGTACGGGGCCGCTTCGGCCTCCTCGGGTCCTTCCCATCATCACTGCCTTTGCCCTGGCCGCCCTGGCCTTTGGCTGGCTTCACATCACCATCCTCCTCATCGCTTTTCACTGTGGGCAACACATTGGGGACATAGTTAGGGGCCTTTGAGGCCATCGAGGAGTAGGAAAAGACAGGCAGAGGTCCATTCTAATAAGCCATCATAGTCCTAGATATAGCTTCAGAGTCAACTCCCTGGTCCCCTCAGACAGTGGCTCCCATTGGTCATTCTGCTTCTCCTATCTGAGTTTATTTTTCCATCTGAGATGGGGAGTGGAGGAAAGTATTAACAATAACTCTAATTCCCATTTTTTCCAGTGCCTCACAAAACACTCTCCTCACAACCACTATATGGAAGACAGGAGCACAAACATATTATCCACATTTTACAGATGGGAAAACTGAGGCTCCAATAGAAGAATTGGTTTGCCCATGGTCACATAACTATGAAGCATCAGGGGCAGAACTTAAACTCAGCACCAAGGCTCTTCCCACTACACCAGTATGTCATGGTGTCCCCTTTCCCCTCGAGGGCTAAGCTCAGCTACTCCCCACCCCTACCCCCAATACCAGGGTCAGAGACCAAGATACTCCAGGGGAAGCCACAAGGGCTTCTGTGAAGGATCTAAAGGAGTAGATGTTTGACAGAGAAGACCCACTCATATACACATAAACACATAAATTCATTTGCACAAATAATGTCAATACATCAAGGACCTGTGATTGTCAGAAACTCTCTCCTTACAAGATCAAGTTTTTATCTATCATCTATAACTTACTGTGTCATAACACAAATATACCCAATGCATATTCATACATCCATGTACATCCATCCATCCATCCATGTACACATGTATAATATACACATCTATACTGTCATATATTTCTCACCTGGCTGGACCACTCTGGGACTTCTCTGATTTTGCCAACATGCCCCAGGAAGCTCCATTATTGGGAAAATCTCACCATCCTGTAAGATCTCATCTCCTTGCTACTCCACCTCATCATCATCTTCTGCCTCTGATTGGAGGGTGAGGCTATGAACTCCAAACCTCCATTTAAGGTGAAAGCCCAGTTCAGACATCTCCCCATTTCTCACCTGGATATGCTATTTTGAGACTTCTCTGATTGACATCTCCTTCATGATTCACCATTGGGTACCATCTTCTCTCCCACCCCACCTCTTTGAGCATTTTATGTTTTGTCTTCCCCTATTAGATAGTAAGCTCCTTAAGGGCAGGGACTTTGTGTTTTTCATATTTGTATCACAGTGCCTGCCACATGTTGTTGTTGTTATTGTTCAGTCATTTCAGTCATGTCTGACTCTTTGTGACCCCATTTGGGGTTTTCTTGGCAAAGATGCTGGAGTGGTTTGCCATTTCTGTCTCCAGCTTATTTTACAGATGAGGAAACTGAGGTAAACAGGGTTAAGTGACTTGCCTAGGATCATACAGCTAGTAAGCATCTGAGGCCAGATTTGAACTTAGGTCTTCCTAACTCCAGGCCCTGTGCTCTATCCACCTAGCTGCCCCACCTGGCACATAAGAGATGCTTAATAAATGTTTATTGACTAACTATCCCTCACTCATATATACACATACATATTTGAACACACATCAATACAGAAACCCACATATATACTCATACACATAAATTTACAGCTGAGGATAACAGAACAAGTTTAAATCAATCAATAAACATTTATTAAGCATTTACTATGTGCCGGGCACTGTGTTAAGCATTCTGTTTCATGGAGGAAATGACATTTGAGCTGGGCATTGAAGGGAAGATAGGACAGAGAGAGATTTGGGGCAGAGTGAGAAATGTGAGCAAAATCAAGGATGCCAGAAAATGAGAAGGATAGCCAACAGTTCAATGTGGCTGGAGCACAGAGTGTGTGGAGGCAGACAGTAGGAGGGAAGACTCATAAAGCGGCAAATCATGAAGTACCCTGAATGCCAAATTAAGGAGTTTTTGTTTTATTCGCTAATGGAAAGAGTGCTGAACTAGGACCCCAATTTAGAGTTCTGTCATCTGCTACTTGTGTGACCTTGGGCACATTTTTTCTGGACCAGGCTCTTTATCTGGAAAATGAGGGTGTTGGATGAGCTAACCTCTAGGTATCTAGCTCTAGGTATTTGTGATCCTAATAGGGAATTGCCGAATATTTGTGAGCAAAAGAGAGATGTGTTCAGGCCTATACAACAGGAAATGCATCTGTAGGTGCATTGGAGGGAAGAGACTAGAGGCTGGGCTTTCAGTTAGGAATGGATTACAATAGCTCAGATGAGAAGTGATGAGGGCCTGAACTAGGGTGGTAGCAGTGCAAGGTGAGAAAAGGGAACTCATACTTTGGTGGTGGAATTGATAAGACTTGACAAGAGGTGATGGAGAAGAGATTGTGATGGAAGATCCCAGGCTTTTGAGCTTGTGTTAGTGATGCCCTCAACTGGAACAGGGAAGTTGACATGTTTATGTTAGTCCATGATGAGAGTGGAGAGCATCTCTGGGGCCAATTTCCAGCAGACAGAGATGTGGGAGTGGCTTAAAAAAAGAAAATGAAGAATATAGCCTGGTATTGGAGGTGGGTGGGGGTGGGGAAGGGCAGGGAATTGAAGCGAATTGAGAAATGTGGGATATCCTGGGCAAAAACCCGCTTTAAAATACATGTCCTTCATCTCTACCCTCCCACCACACGCAATTAAGTCAATATTTATTAAATTTCCTGGGTACTAGGATACAAAAACAAAACAATTCAATAATTCTTGCCTCAAGTATTATGTATTCTCTTGGGGTTAGAGTGAGAGCAGAGGATGTCAGCTACAATATCAACTGCATTCCAGGCATGGGGAACAGCCTGTGCAAAGGTACTGAGATAGGAAATGGAATACTGAGTAAGGAAGTATTGAAGCCAGTTTAAATGCAACATAGAATGTGTGAAGGAGAATAATATGAAATGATCTGGAAAGGGAAGCAGGAGCCAGATTGTGGAGGGATTTAGATATCAGGTTGAAGAGTTTATATTTTATACTAGAAGTAATAGGGAGCCACTAAAGACTTTTGAGCAGATCAGTGACGTGTTGTAACCCATATTTTAGGAAGCTATTTTATTAGCTTGTTTCAGTGCATTTGGAGAAGGCAGCAAGGAAGCAGAGAGACCAATTAGGAGGCTGTGATAATACTTTAGGCAAGAGGTGACAAGGGCCTGAGCTAGGGTAGGGTCTGTGTAAGTGAGAAGAGACAATGCCAGAAGCAGAACAACTAAGACTCAGAACCTGGGCTCCTTCGGGGGGGGGGGGGGGGGGGGCGGAAACAGAGAGATGAGAGATTCTTCTTACCCCTGTGGGCACACACAGTCCAGAAGGACACTGATACACATGCACCTATGACATGGACACCGATATTGTATGTTCTTTCCAAATCATGGTTTAGTGGATAGAACACTAGGCTCAGCTTCAGGAAATAGGGGTTTGAGTCTTGGCTCCAACACTTCCTGGCCGAATGACTGCTGACAAGTCATAAGCCCTCTCTGAAGCTCCATAGCCTCTCCTGTAAAGCCAAGGCCTGCCTACTTCACAGGGTTGTAGTGAGGGAAGTGCTCTGAAAACCTTAAAGGAAGAGAACCTATTATTGATTATCTATGGTCCCATATATATATTAAAAAAAAAACTTTAAGGAGCATAGAACCTAGACTTTGGAGGGTGGGGAAGGGAAAGAGGGGCTGGGTATTAGTATCAGTATCTCTGTTTCCTAGGTTCCTTCTCGGGGCTAGCAGTAGTAATGGCCAGGTCTGGAGCCAGGGATTAATATGACCAATATAACAATGATCATTTTCATTTATATAGCCCCTTACAATCTACAAAGCGCTTCACATCCATGACCTCACTTGATCTTCACAACTTTGGGAGATTGGTGGGGCAAATTTATTGTCCCAGTTTTATAGAGGAAACCAAGGTTCAAGCACCTTAAGTTACTTAACTGAAGTCATACAGATAGTAAACAGTGGATATGAGACTTTACCCAGGTCTTGGGTTTCACTGGAAAGTGACTTAGGGGTCATATGGGCAGCTAGATGGTGTAGTGGATAGAGCACCTGTTCTGGAGTCAGAAGGACTCAACGTCTGAGTTCAAATCTGGCTTCAGACACTTATTAGCTGTGTGACCCTGGGCAAATCACTTAATCTCAGTTTCCTCATCTGTAAAACAAGCTAGAGAAGGAAATGGCAAAATACTCAAGGATATTTGTCAAGAAAACCCCAAATGGTCATAAAGAGTTGGACATGAATGAACAGCAACAAAAAAGAGGTCAAATAGTTTGACTCGGTTTACAGATGAGAAAACTGAAGTCCAGAGAAATAACCTGTCCAAATAAGTCACCAAGCTGGGTCTTGAGCCAATACTCTTGCTGTTTTGAGTAGATATGTTAGAGAGGAACATATGCTCAGGCAGCTTCTGCTCCCCTCCCCCTTTTTGCATGTAGAATTGATCTCTTTGAGAGTTGGCTCAGGATTTCTCCTATTCCCCACCCTCAATCTGTCCACATATGAACCTCTGATGTTAGTAGAGAGCAGCTTTCTTTCTGCAACCTGGCACATTACACCCCTCAATTGATTTAAACCAAAGCTGCAGGTCCACCTTTATTGGGAAGTCTTCAATTAGCCCTCCCCCTCATCACTTCTTTACATACTCTGAGCTCCTGGAGAACCAAGACAGCTGATGTGTCTCACATTGCTCTGTACTTCCCTTTGCTCAGCTCTATAATTTTCCTCCTATTGTGCTGCGTGTCGCCTCCACAAGCCTCAGACTCCCAAGGTGGAAGGGCTCTACAGGGCCTCTTATCCAATGCCCCTTCAACTCCCTCTCCCCCAACCAATACAGGTACCCACTATTGTGCCACTGAAACAAAATTTAAAGATCTTTGTTGATAGGGAACTCACCACCCCACAATAAAGCCAGTTCTAATGTTGGGTAGCTTTCATTATCAGAATATTCTTAATGTGAAGTGAAATCTTTTTATAAAGGAGCTAATTTCCTTGACTGTCTTGAAAATACTTAAAATTGTGTTTCTCCTATGTTTCTCCTTATCTAGGCAAAACATTCCCAGTTCTTTCAACCAGCTGAGAGGCTGGAGCAACCACATCCTGACTGCTGCCTCAGTTTGTCAGTACTCTTCCAAAAGTGTATTGCCCCCCAAATGGACACAGCATTCCAAATATGATCTGACCAAGGCAGCAGTCAGGGGAACTAGCCCTGATGAGAGGCAGTCAGCTTTGTGCTGTTCCATGGCCAGTGACAGGTCCCTTAATGGTTGGGCCTCTAACCAAAAGAGAGGGAAGTCCTTTTTCTCCCAAGCCCATCATTAGCTCACCAATAGGGATGGAATTGGAGAAGTAAATGGCAAACCACTACAGTATCTTTGCCAAGAAAACCTCACGGACAGTATTGGTGTGCTACGGTCCACGGGGTCATGAACAGTCAGACTGAATGATTGAACAACAAGGGACTAACTACTGGACCACAGGGCCTGGAGTGCTATATTGAGGGGCATGTTACCCTCCCATGGCACTCACTATGAGGTCATGAGAGCGAGGAATCTGACAATGGGTTTTTCAACGAGAAAAAAATCTCTGTTATATCCTGGAAGTGATTTGAAGGGGCTAGCCAGGCCTCAGAGTAGTTCTCCTAGGTATGTGGCCTGCGAACAATCTGAGTCACTGGGTTTGAGAGTAATGGAGGACCAGGCTGGGGGACAGGACCTCAGCCCTGGAAGGTCTGAAGCACCCCCAGGCAGTGGGCTCTGAGGTGTTCAAGGCTACCTCCTCTTGGTAGGCCTGTCCTCCCTCCTCCCAAGACTGATCCTCTCCCTGCCCCCTGACCCTCTCCCTGCCCACTGATCCTCTCCACCCCCACCAGGCCACGGCTCTTCCCAGAGGTAGAAGGCTGGGAACTCACCAGAGTCTGACTCATCCGGGCTCACAGAGCTGAGCAAGTCTTTCTCTTTCTCGTAGTCGCTCTTGCAGAGCAGCTGGCCCTCCTTGAGCACGAATTCATCGCCCTTCCGAAGCTGCCTCTCGCACACGCAGCAGCAGAAGCAGCTGAGGTGGTACACACACTCGAGGGCCCGCATGACGAACTCCGTGGGTGCAATCTTCTCCATGCAGCCGCTGCACTTGGCTGCAAAAAGTCTGTTGGGGGGTAGGGGGGACAGGAAGACTTCAGACACAGGGTGGATCTCTCCACCCTGTTAAGTGGGACAGAGCCCTTGGCTGCAGTGGTTGGGGGTGGTTGCTAAGGGACCAGGGTGGGTATACTCATAGGGCCCCCTACTTCAAACTCTACCCCTACAGAGGCCACCCCTCAATATACCCTGGAGCCTTGATCTATCTGTCCTATAATAGAAACCTCATCCACTCAAATGAGATAATATTTGTAAAGTACTTAATACAGTGCCTGGCACATAGTAGGTGCATAATAAATGCTCATTCCCTTCCCCTTCCCTCTGCTCTGTGAAGAAAGGGACCTATATATGTACTCACACACATACACACACATATATAATATGAATGATCTCTCTCTATATATGTATGTAATACATATGGGGATATAAGGAATCTGCCCCATGGGCCTCTTGGATCCTGATCCAAGGTAGAAAGGTCTTTGTTTCCTGAGCTATGGCCTTTTTACCTATTATTAGAGTTGGAAGGGACCTTAGGGATTATCTAATCTAAACCCATCATTTAACAGGTAAGAAAACTGAAGCCCAAGGATGGGAATGGCCTGTCCAAGGTTACATATCTAGGAAGTAGGATTCAGCCAGGATTGGAACCCAGGTCTCCTGTCTCTCATTCCATTGTTCTGTTCACTAGGTAGTAGGACCCAGGGAGGCCCCCAGGGACTTGCCTCAGGGTCACTGTGAGCTGAGAGATAAGTGAGAAAAATTTCCTACCCTCTAAAACCTCTGAGCATCAGCAATGGGTAGGTTACCCTGCCTTAGCCTCATGCAGGAGCTAAGACGGCAGATGAAAGGAAGGACATGGAAGAAAACAGCAAGGATGCTAGTGCCCATAAAGAAGTTGTTTGTGCCTCCTCCTTCCTAGAAAAGAGGCATGAAACTACTGGGACGGGATGGTGCATACACTCTCAGGTGCAGTTATCATGGAAGGTCTTTTTCTTTGTTACGAGGGAGAACACAGGTGTCACATTTTAAGGACAAGAGGGAGGAAAGATTTCTGGAAATGACTGTGATATAAGAACAAAAGGCATCAACAAAGCTTATTTTTAATAATTCTTTTCTGCTGTTCCAAGCTTGTTTGGGAATGTTCCATTGCAAGAGTGGGACAGGGATTCATGGATCTGGCCCAAGGCCAGGGAAGCCCCTCAACTCAGGGTCTGAACCCCACCCCTTTACCCACACATGTCATGATGCAGCAGATAGAGCACTGGGCCTGGAGTTAGGAAGACTTGAGTTCAAATCTGGCCTCAGACACTTACAAGCTATGTGACCTTAAGCAAATGTCTCAACCTTTGTCTGACTCAGTTTCTTCTACTGTAAAATAGGGATAATAATAGCACCTACCTCCCAGGGTTGTTGTGAAGGTTAAGATAATATTTGTAAAGCATTTAGCACAGCGCCTAGCATATAGTAGGAACTCAATAGGCAGTCAGTCAATGAACATTTATTAAACACCTTCTATATGCCAAGCACTGTGCTAAGTGCTGGGGATATAAAAAGGCAAAAAGCAGTCTCTGCCCTAAAGGAGTTCAATGAAGGAGACAACATGCAAACAAATATATACAAAACAAGTTCTATACAGGATAAATAGGAAATAATTAAAAGAGGGAAAGCATTGGAATTTAGAGGGGTTAGGGAAGGCTTCCTGTAGGAGGTGGGCTTTTAGTTGGGACTTAAAGGAAGTCAGGTAGTTCAGTAGTCAGAGTGGAAAAGGGAGAGTGTTTCACACATGGAGGCCAACCAGAGAAAATGTGAGGAGCTGAGAGATGGAGAGATGTTTGTGAAACAGCCAGGAGGCCAGTGACATTGGATGGAAGAGGACATGTTGGGAAGTAAGGTATAAGAAGACTGGAAATATAGAAGGAAACTAGGATATGAAGGGCTTTGAATGCCAAAACAGCATTTTGTATTTGTTCCTGGAGGTAATAGGAAACCACAGGAGTTATATTGAGTTGGAGGAGGGAGGAGGTGATTTTAGGAAAATCACTTTAGTGACTGAATGGAGGATGGCCTGGAGTGGGGAGAGACTTGAGGCAGGCAGAGCCACTAACAGGCCATGGCAATAATCCAGGTGTGAGGTGATGAGGACCTGCACTCCAGTGGGGCAGGGTCAGAGGAGAGAAGGGGGCATTTATGAGAGATGCTGCAAAGGTAAGATCAGCAGGTCCTGGCAACAGCTTGGATATGGGGACGGGAGGAGTGGCGAGATGGGTTGTGAGCCTGAGGAACTGGGAGGATGGCGTTGCCTCCTACAGTAATAGGGAAGGTAGGAAGGGGAAGGGGGGGTTTGAGAAAATGAGTTCAGTTTTGCACATTTTGAGTTCAAAATGTCTACTGGACATCCAGTTCAAGGTGTCTGAAAGGTTGTTGGAGATGTGGGACTGGAGATCAGCAGAGAGGTTAGGGCAGGATAGGTAGATTTGAAAATGATCAGCACCTAAATGGCAATTGAATCCAAGGCTGCTGCTGAGATCACCAAGTAAAGAAATACAGAGGGAGAGAAAAGACAGCCCAAAAGAGAATCCTCTGGGACACCTACAATTTGAGGGCATGACCTGTACGAGGATTCATCAAAGGAAACTGAGAAGGGGTAGTCAGATAGGTAAGCAGAGAATCAGGAGAGAGTGGTGTTCTGAAAACCTAGTGAAAGGAGATTATCAAGGAGAAGAGGGGGATCAATAGTGTCAAAGGTTGCAGAGAGGTCAAGAAGAAAGAAGATTGAGAAAGGGCCATTAGGTTTGTCAATTAAGAGATAATTGGTAATTTTGGAGAGAGTCATTTCAGTGGAATGGTGAGGTCAGCAGCCAGATCAAGAAAGGAGTGAGAGGAGAGAAAGTGGAGGCACCTATTGTAAATGTGGCCTTTTTCAAAGAGTTTAGCTACAAATGGCAGAAGACATATAAACCATGGTAGGATCAAGTGAGGATTTTTTCAGGATGGGGTAGACATAGACATGTTTCTAGACAGTAGGGAAGGAGCCATTAAACAGGAAGAAAAGGGATAGAATGAGGATGACAGATGGGGCAATCTGTTGGAAGAGACAGGATGGAATGGGATCACTTGTGTAGGTAGAGGTATTAGTCTTGGTAAGGAGTAAGGCCACCTCATCACGTGAGATACAGATGAAAGAAGAGATAGTGGCAAAAGAGAGATGGCTGAGCGATAAGATGAGGAAGAGGAGAGCAGGGGAGCTCAGGATGAATGGCCTAATTTTTTCTGTAAAATATGAGACAAGGTTCTTGGCTGAGAAAGGAGGAGGAGGGGGAATTATGGGAGGTTTGAGGAAGGATGAAAATAAACTGATAAATGTGATGTAGAAGCAGCAGGGAGGACCCAGGTGAGGTTGTGTAACACAGATTTGTAGAGGGCTCAGTCAGAATGGTTGTGTGGGGTTTTCTCGATCTTCATTCAGCAGCACATGTGTAGGAGCAAAGGCAGCTGATGGTAGGAGTGATCCAAGGCTAAAGCTTGGCAGGTTGTAATTAGTGATATGAGAAGGGGGCCAGGAACTCAAGAGAGAAGGACAGTGTGGAACTGAACTAGTTTACCAAAGGGTCAAGATGGGGAAAACAGGAGAAAGTGGCCACTGAGAAGAAATGGCCTAGTAAAGAACTGAAGTGTCGAGAGACTGAAGAGTAAGGTGTCAACAAAGAATAGGGATTGGTGAGAGAAGGCAAAGTGAGAGGTAGAAAACCAATAGGTTATGGTCAAAGGAGGAGATTTCAGAATTCTTGAACATGGAGGTGGTGCATTTGTGGGTAATGACAAGATCAAGGGTATGATCTTTGTGTGTGACTGAGATGTGGTCGAAAAGTAGCTCATGGGAAGTGAGTGGGCTGAGGAACCAGGTATGGAGGGTATTTGAGAGAGAGTCAATAAGTAGGTTGAAGTCCTCTAGGAAGAAGGCAAGAGTTGGGGAGGACAGAAAAATTGTGAGCCAAGTATAGACTTGTTGAGGAAGGAAAGGAAGTGACCTAAAGCTCTGTAGGCAACGGCTACCAGGAGTTTTACTGGGTGGTAGATATGAATAGCATGAAGCTCAAAGGAAGAAAGGTGATGGCAGTAAGAGGAGAATCTGGAAGTGGCAATGGGGAGCAAAGGGTGTTCTAACTCTCCTGCCTCAATCAATGAACAGAGGGAATCAATGAGGGTGCAACCAGTACTAGAGAGGATGGCCAGGGAGGCTGTGTATTCAGGGTGGTGCCAGGTTTCAGTGATTGCTAGAAAATGGTCCAATGAGTGTCTCTGAGCTCCCTGCAATGGATGCCATCCTGCCCTAAGGGGTGACATCTGGCATTGACTTTGAAGCCCAGTGACTAACGGCTGCCCCCAGAACAGTTATCTCCATCTTCCTTGCCCTGACCCCGGCCCAGGCTTCTAGAGAGTGCCCACTCACTGGCTGGCTTAAGAGCTGTTTATTTGGACCTCAGCTTCTTCTCATCCTGTGCCTGCCTCCTGCTTCCAAAGGGCCCTCTGCTTCCGCCTCTTTGTGGGCAAACAGTTTGTAATTGTTTTATTACAACTAATTTATTACAAGCTGGAAGCGCCCAAGCTGTCTCAGAGAAATTTGCTGTTTGAGTTAAGTTCGGTTCAAGGGATTTGCTCAACAGGCTGGCTCTAAGGAGAGCAGACCTGATCCCAGTGGGTTTGTTTGCTGAAGGCTTGTCTCGGGGCAGGCAGCAAGAGGGCGGGTGCCCTGCTTAAAGCGTGCTGGGTGACAGATACTGCTTGTTTGCCAACTGGCCCTTGGGAGATCTTCAGCCTTGCTCTATCCTGGCCAGCCTTCAGTCATGGGGCAGGTGCCTTAACCACCCCTTTCCCCGAGGTGGCTTGTTCCCCAGTTACTGTGGGGCTATTTCTAGGGGTTATCAGCACCTCCTATTCAAGGGGTTATCAGCACCTCCGATGCAGAGGGAGGGAAGAGCAGATGGAGGGACACAGAGACAAGGCTGGGCCAGTGGAGGGAAAGCAGGCAGGCAGCACTCATTTCCCCTGAAGGAAAAAGAGGCTCTCCTATCTCTTGGAGCTTGGGAGGGAAAGCCCTTTCACACACACACACACACACACACACACACACACACACACACACACACACACACACACCTCCCTGCCCAGGAAGCATGAGTTTGTAGTCTCCAGCAAAGCTAGCCTCTCTCTATCAATTGGGACTTCCAGCTACCATGCTCAGCTAGAATTTGGGCCAGAAGGCTTATGTGGAGTCAGTGATGGGGGTTTGGATTATATATAATAACCTGTGTTGGTGCCTTAGTGCAAGATGAATGAGTATACTTGTATCTATGAATATGTGTGTATGTGTCTATACATGCATATATCAGTGTATCCCCATGTGCTTGTGTACTTATAGCAACATATATGTGTGTTTGCACATTATGTTTTTGGGTGTCATGTGCCATGTATTCATGTGCATATGTGCCTGTATGTGTCTATGTGTATTTATTCATGCATGTGTGCATGTATATCTCTGTGTGTGTATCTGCATGTGCAAGACATACACAGAGATGTGTCTATATCTGTTCACATATCTCTGTGTAAATGTGCTTATCTGTGCTATTGTGTGACTATGTGGGGGAGTAGGGCTGAGGGTTGCTCACCTGAACTAAGGGTAGCTGAACCTGGCAGCTTGGGACTCAAAGGGTCCTAGGATACCACTAGGCAGGAAGAGACATAGTGGTTTCAGAGAGAGCCAGTTATATATCCTGTATCTTGTGGGATCCTCAGATACCTCCCCCTAAGTGGGAGAAGAAACATTCATAGAAGTCAAAGAAGGACCAATGCTAGAGAAAGCTCAGCTCAGGGTGTTGAGTTGAATTAAGCTCAGAGGCTGGGGAGGATTAAAAATTTTAAAGAGGAAAGGGACCTTGGAGATCATTTGCCCAACTCCCTCATTTTACAGATGAGGAAACTGAAGTCCAGAGAAGGTGAAGTGACTTGTGCCCATCAGAGTCAGGATTAGAACCAGGGTCTCCTAATTGCAAATCCAGGGCTCTTACTTGACTTGTCCTGCTGTGGGGACTGAGCAAGGGGTTGAGTGAGAGTTCAGAGTATCTAGTCTAGCAGGGAGGTGGGTCCCCACCCAGTAGAGTCTTAAAGGGGACCAGGGACACAGCTCCTGATCCCTGCTGGACACTGGCCTTGGCTAGTGGGGGTGAGAAGCCAGCCCTGAACTTGAACTCCCCATCTCTATTCTTGGAGATAATACCATTTCTAAGAATAAAGGCCTGGGAATACAGACAGAACTGAAATCAGAAGATCTTGGAATGAATCCTGGTTCTGATGCTACCTATGAGGCTTTGAGTAAGTCACTTCTCTTCCTTTGGGTCTCAGTTTCTTCTTCTGTTAAACAAAGGGGACTGAACTAGATGATCCCTGAGGTCTTTTCCCGCTCTAAAAATCTATCCCAAGCTCCCTTCCAGCTCTTAGACTTAGGCAACTCTAACATAGTGAAAGCGGGCTGATGCTGGAATCTCCCAAGCTGTGGCCAGGCTGTGGGATCCCACCCCTCCACCCCTTCCCCCGCCTTCCCTGCCCCCCCTTCAGCTGACCACTCTGCTCCCCTATCTTTTATCACTGTCACATGTCTGCATTTTTACAGCCGCTCTTCCTCACCACACTTTGATGGAAAAATTTATGAAGAATCAAATTATTGCTGCTAGGAGAGAATTAAAACAATTTTTCATTTACCAAGTCCCTGGCACTGCTCGGCGGTGCGCCACCTTTGGGAACGCCATCGCTCTTCCCTCCCCGCTCCCATCCCTCTTTATGGCCCCGCAATTGTGCAGCACAGATTACGGCTGTAATTTTCCCCTAATCTGTTCTGGAGCCCAGAAACTGTCATCAAAGTGAAGTGCTCCGATGGCATTCATAATGGCAAGGTCGTAATTTGAGCCAGAAGTGTGTGGCTGGGCCCAAGGTGGTAGTGGGGCCAGGGGGTGAGGCACTGGTAGCCATGGACCCGAGTGCCCTTCCTCAGTAAGCCGGAATGCAAAGGATATGTCTGGCAAGGATACAGCGTGTGTGTCTGCCCACAGAGGTGACAAAGCTGGGGATGAAGGCATCCTAAACCTGGGGAAGCTGTCACCTGGGATGTCCAAAGGGAAGGGGGTCAAGGAATAGGGCCATGAAAGAAATGGAAGGAGATCTACTTGCAGTAAACATTGGATACACACATTTTGGGAGGGTTCCTGCTGTCTAAATCCTAGGATTTAGAGCTGGTAGTGATTTTAGAAATTAATCTAATCCAGGGATGGGGAACCTGCAGCTTCAAGGCCACATGTAGCCCTCTAGGTCTTCAAGTGTGGCCCTTTGACTGAATCCAAACTTCACAGAACAAATCCCCTTAATAAAAGGTTTCTAATCCAATCCCTTCACTTTACAGTTGAGGAAACTGAAGCCAGAAAGAAAAAGGAAATTGCTTAAGGTCACAGAGGTAGCAAATGGTAGAGCTGGGATTTGAACCCAGGTCTCTTCCAAATCCAAGGCTCTTTCCACTATAAAAAATAGGGAATGGAAAGGGAGGGGCCTCCTTACAGGCTCAGTGCATGCCTCCTTTGCTCCGGCAGAGTCAGTCACAAACCTCACCAGGAATGCATCTGCCCCTCTCCTTATTTTTCCTTCTCCCCTTTGCTTCCTTCTCTGGACTGCTTCTTATACCTTCAGATCAGAGGTTAACCCAGAGTCCATGGACTCCTAGTAGATGTATTTCAGGACATCCATAAACTTGGATGGGGGAAAAAATTACATCTTTATTTTCACACTGAAATTCATCATTTCCTTCAATTATTTAAAAACACTGTTCTGAGAAGGGGTCCATAGGTTTCATCAAACCACCAAATGGCTCCAAGACACAAAAAAAGGCTGAAAACCCCTACTTCACATACTTTTCCTATCCCTTCTTGTGCCCTTTCCAGAATCTGCTCAAATCCAAGGGGAAGTCACAGGGACACCTTGTTTCTCCATTTTCTTTGGAATCAAACTTGTTTTTCTTGCCATGGCCAGGGGCCTTCAGAGTCCTGGGATCTCAGGGCAAGGGGAGCCTAGAAAACGCTGTAGCATCCCCTTTACTCAGTTTCTCTTCTGTAAAAAGCAAAGGACTGAACTAGAATGTCTGTTAGGTACGTTCCAGATCTAATATGCCATATTCTCTATGTGAAAATTCTATATTCCAAAGTCCCTCCCTAACACTCTAGGTTTTAAAGACATTTTATTCTATGCCTATATGCCTTCAGGTGGGGAAAAAAATAAATCAAATTATCAGTTGCTGTCCAGACTGTATCCTCTTTTCTCCCTTTCTCCCCATCCTAGTTCATTCTTACGGTAATTCCTATATATCTCTGGAATTCAGGCTAAATTAATTCTCTTTGGGCAAGAGTTCATTGGCCAGGTTCATCTGTCCCTGGTCACCAAGAACATCCTAGTTGGAGGGGGGCATACAGAGGGGGGTAGGGAGGGGCTTATTTGGGACTAGTGCAAAGCACTCTACAGCCTTTGCCTGTTCAGTGGTGGGGGCTGAGACAATTGTGGCCAACCCATCAGTGCAGCCAATTTAACAACTGATTTGCAAAGGAAGCTCTGTTAGGCGTGTGGTGCTAATGTCCTTGCAGTGGGGGGTCTATTGCTACTTTCTCCAAACTCATCAACACAATCTATTATTAATATTTCTCGAAAGGCTCTGCTGGGTTATTGCTGCACAGTGGCAGATACTCGGGGTGTCATCTGTTATCTATATTGCAAAAACATGGGGAATAAAACAAAATGGGGAGACTTTATAAACAAAATGTGTCATTGGTTTGGTCTCGGAGCATCTCCCATGTATAACACAGCGGGGGGTGGGGGGGGTGGGGGAGGGTTCTGGGAAGGGGAGTTCAGAGGAAGGCAATGAACTATTGTCTGAAGTTAGGGGGCTGCCTTTTGTCTGCTGGTACCAGGGTATAGTGGAAAGAATCAGAGATTTGGAATCGAGGACCTGGGCTCAGGTCCTAGCTTTGGTACTCAATATCTGTGTGACCTTCCCCTCCCTGGGCGTCAATTTTCTCATCTGTAAATGGAGATAATAATTTTTTATTACTTGCCTTAGAGGATGGTTGTGAGGAAAATGTTTTGTGTATCTTAAAGCAATATAGAAGTGGGGGCTATGTTCACCCTCCTAGACTATAAGCCCTATGAGGGCAGGGGCCTTATCGAATCTAAACTTCGTATATCATTTCTAAGCACTGAGATCTGCACAGAGTAGTTACTTAATAAATGCTTGTTGACTTGACTTAATGTTTGTTGAATTGAACTAAATTGAGCCAGTAGTCCCCCAAAGACAAGGCTATCCCCCTCCCAGACTCTGGCCTTCCTTCCCAACCCCCTCATGGCCTTTTGTTAATTGAAAATAAACCATCTCTTCAGCACCTCCTTCTCATTCTCTCTCTGTTTCCTCCCTTGGTCACTGGGCATTATTTGGGAGCCTGTAACTCCTATTTGTTCCTGGGTGCATCTTCCTGTCTCCCATTGTGGGCTGGATTAATCCCCGATTTTCCTTTCCAAGGGGCCTATTCTCCATGGGGTGGGAGGGAATGTGCAGGCCTGACTCCCTGCTATAGCAACGGGCCCTCCCCAGGGTGGCCCCACAATCTTCTCCGGCCAGCCGGACGCCGCTCCCAAGGGGAGTCGCCCCCAGTAAATCCTCCTTCAAGAAACAAGGCGGATTATCGGGGTCGCTTGCAGCGGGCTGAGCCCTGGCCCGCCCCTCTACAGAGTCTCACTCACTCAGAACCCTGCTGCTGCAAACAATGAAACCCCACTCACCACCGCCCAGGAGGACACAAGAGCCGGATTGTGCAGAGGGCTAATTCCACTTTAATACCTTTTCAAGTGCGGAGGCACTCTGAGATGGCAATTTAACCCCCGAGACCCCACCGCAGCCCTGCCTCAGAATCAGAGACTCAGAGAATATTGGTGCTGGGAGGGTCTTTAAAACACGGACCATTACAACAGGAGGATGGCTTAAAGATTGTCTAGTCGGATATTCCCACACCCCACATTTTGCAGGTGAAGAAAAAGACTAGGAGAGGGGGAGAGATTTGCCCATGATCACACAGCTAGGAAGGTTTGGAGCCAGGATCTGACTCCACGCCTGTTCTCTGCACCACACAGATTTCACGTGGCTCAGCCCCAAGCAGGAGTTGGGAGTTATATGGCCCCAGACTTCCACCCTGGTCTTTCTTCAGGAAGGTACACTGCCTTCCCACTCATCTTTGCTTGTCTTAAGTAATGTCCTGGCCTGCAGGTGACTCTGGTAAGCCCTAGCTGTGTAAACCCCTACTGCTGGAGGGTATAGGACCAGGTCTGTTAGTTAAGAAGCTTAGATACATAGACTCCTTGAATGTTAGAGCTGGAACACCTCAGAACATAAAATATTAGCATTGGAAGGGACCCAAAGATCATCTAGTTTAACTTCCTTGTTTTACAGATGAGGATAGTGAGGCCCCCAAAGAGGAAGTGACTTGTCCAAGGTCACACAAGTAGGTAGTGATAGAGCTGTGGGCTAGAACTCTGGTCTCCTGACTTCTAGGTCTATGCTCTTTCCTCTGTATCATGCTGCTTCCCTCAGGTACTCAGGCCCTTGTCATTAAGGTCAGATCCCAATAGATACCTTAAGGGAAGGGAGCCTTGTCCTATCAAACGGACTTGTTGAAACCACTGAAAAAACAATTATAAGTTAGGCCCCAGGAAGCCAGAGCTCTGGATGCAGGTAATGTGTGAGTATCCCCACGTCTTGTCTTAAGTATACCTGGGGAGGCCTGTGCCTGAGAGCAAAACTGTACCTTTTCAAGCCCTCAGGACTTGGGCTAGGGCATCAGTAGGTAAGGTTCTACTCCCTGACAATCCTGTGTACACACACACACACACACACACACACACACACACACACACACACACACACACACACCTTAATTAAAAACTCCAGCAATCCCTTCATTGGCCAATCAAGACTATCACTGAATACCCTGAGATCCTCTCACAGATCCTCCAAGATCCTCTAATTGACTCCGAAATTCCCTTATTAATATCACTTCACTGACCCCTGGCCCCCAGATTTCTCACTGCTTTCTCAAGATCTCTCCTGAGATTCTTGTATGATTGTTTTTTTTCTGTTTATACTGTTGTAACCATTGTATATATCGTATTCTTGGCTCTAATTTACTCTGCCTCAATTCATGTAGCTCATTCCATGTTTCTCTATGTTCATCACATTCATCATTTCTTTTCTTTTTTTTTTAAGGCAATTGGGGCTAAGTGACTTGCCCAGGGTCACACAGCTAGTAAGTGTCAAGTGTTTGGTCTGAGGCCGGATTTGAACTCAGGTCCTCCTGACTTCAGGGCTGGTGCTTCTCCTGAGATTATTCATTGACCCACCATGAGAACTTTCCTCACTAGCCCTTCAACAGCCCCTAACTGATCTCCCAAAGGCTCCCATCACTGATCCCCCAGAGATTCCTTCACAGATTCCCTCATGTCCTTCCCTGATTCTTCAAGCTCCAATCAATGATACCCATCCCTTGTTGCCCTTGGAACAAAAGTCTCTTTACTTGGTTCTTGTTAAATATTTCATATATACCAGAAGAAATACACCTAGACTAGAGACTGCTTGTTTAACTCTCCATCCCAATGCTTACTAGTCGCCACTCTTCAGAATACACACTGCAGTCAGTTAAAATACTGCTACTGCTGGTCAAAACATCTGTGGTTTTGTCTTGGGGAGAAGACTCCCTTATTCAGTTAAAATAACCCCATTTCTATTATAGTGTAAGGTTTACTTCACAATGACCCTACAAGGTAAATAATACGGGCATTTTCATTCCCATTTTACAGATGAGGAAACTAAGACTCAGAGAGTTGAAGTAACTTTCCCCTGGTTACACAGTTTAGGTTCATAGGATTTACTGGTGGTAGGGACCTTAGTGATCACCCCAATCCAACCCCATTATTTTATAAATGGGGAAACTGAGGGAGCAACTTGTTCAAGGTCACATAGGTACTAAATAGCAGAGCTAGGATTCACACCCAGCTCCTCTGACTCAAAATCCAGTGCTTTCACCACCAATGTGTTATCCATCAGGACTTGACCCTAAATGACTTTTGGCTGGTTCCTTAAAACCAATCCATCCTGGAAAATCAGGATCATTCCCACAGATGATAATAGTTAGAAGGGTCTTCTGGCTCAGAAGGCCATTCCCTAGAAGAGTGTCAAGGAATGCTGCAGCAACATTAAAAGCCTCCCAAGGGGATCACATTGAAGATTGTGGTGCTCATTGGAATGGTTCTGGTCTATTGTCTGGGATGGGTGGGGGATGGAGGAAATCCCTCTACTTGAGAGGCTCAGAGGGAAAGAAAGTCTGCTTCAGGCAGTTAAAAAGGGGAGTTTTTGCCCTAAGGGGAAGGGTTGTATCAGGTTACTCTAGAAAGAGAACACAGTTCTGAAACTCAAACACAACTAGAGCCAAAGCACGTAAGATCTTTGTGTTCTTTTAAGACTCTGGCAGCGAGGCAGTGCAGTAGATAGAGCACTAAACCCAAAGTCGGGAAGACTGGAGTTCAAATATGTCCTTGTTATCATCACCTCCTCCCAGGGCTGTTGTTAGGATCAAGTGAGATAATATCTGTAAAGTGTTTAGCACAGTAGGTACTTAATAAATGTTTGTTTCTTTTCTTCCTTAAGCAGGGCAATAAGTTGTTATTGACATGGAATGATCATAGAACTATAAAGATTCTCCATCTCCAAAGTCAGCTGGTTCATGAACTGTACCTGAGCAAGAATTTTCTTTCGTAATATCTTTGCAAGGTGACTTCACCTAGACAACCTCCAATGACTTGGAACTTGAGCCATTTTACCAATCAACTCCTTCCATGACTGAACAGATACAATTGCTAGGAAGTGCTTCCTTCTGTTGAACTGAAGCCTATCTTCCGGGATCTTTTCCTCATTGCTCCAAACAAGTCTCTGGGGCAAAGAATAATAAACTTTCTTCCACATGATGGCACTTTAGATATTTGAAGACAGCCAACACAACTCCTCCCTCCCAGCCCAAGTCTGCTCTTCTCAAGGTTAAATATTCCCATTTCCTTTAAGTGATTCTTGCATGGCATGGTCTTCAGGCCTCTCCTCTATCTTGTCTGCTCTCTTTGGGACATACTCCAACTTTCAATGTCCTTCCTAAAGTGTGGTGCCCAGGACATGATTTGAAATCGCTGAGTTAGAGACGATAATCAAAGTAAAGCTGGTATATGCAAAACCAAAGCAAAAAACACATTTCTGGTACTTGATTTTTGTCTCTACCTCTAGCCTATTATTGCCCTCTCTCCATTTCTTTTTAGTCATTGGTCACTATACCCAAAGGGCTATAGAACTGTGGATACTCTGTGACCCAGCAATACCACTATTAGGTCTGTATGCCAAAGAAATTTTTTTTAAAGGAAAAAGACAGGGGCAGCTAGGTGGCAAAGTGGATAGAGCATTGGCCCTGGAGTCAGGAGGACCTGAGTTCAAATCCAGTCTTCTTTCCTTCCTTAAGCAAAGCAATAAGCCATTACTGACGTGGAATGATCATAGAACTATGAAGATTCTCCATCTCCAAAGTCAGCTGGTTCATGAACTGTACCTGAGCAGGAATTTTCTTTCGAATATCTTTGCAAGGTGACTTCACCTAGACAACCTCCAATGATTTGGAACTTGAACCATCTTAACACTCACTTAGCTGCGTGACTCTGGGCAAGTCACTTAACCCCAATTGACTTGCCAAAAAAAAAATTAAAAGGAAAAAGATCTATATGTACAAAAATATTTATAGCAGCTCTTTTTGTGGTGGCAAAGAACTGGAAATTGGAAATGCCCATCAGTTTGGGAATGGCTGAGCAAGTTGTAGTATATGATTGTGATGGAATACTATTGTGCTGTAAGAAATGATGACCAGGATGCTTTCAGAAAAATCTAGGAAGACTTAACATGAACTGTTGCAATGTGAAATGAACAGAACCAGAAGAACACTGTACATAGTAACAGCAATATTGTACAATGATCAATGGTGAATGACTTAGCTATTCTTAGCAATACAATGAGCCAAGACAATTCTGAAGGACTTATGATGAAAAGTACTTATCCACCTTCTGAGAAAGAACTGATGGAGTTTGAATGCAGATTGAAGTATGTTTTTTTTTTAAACTTTCTTTATTGTTCTTGTATTTTTGGTCTGTGTTTTCTTTTGCAACATAGCTAATCTGGAAATGTTTTGCATGACTGCACATGTATAATCTATATCAAATTACCATCTCAGGGAAGGGGATGAAGGAAAGTGGGAGGGAGAGAATATAGAATTTAGTATTTTAAAAAAAGAATGTTAAAAAATTTCATTTACATAAAATTGAGGGAAAAATAAAATAAAAATTAAATAGTCAATGGTCACTAGCTATGCCTGCAGAACACAAGTTCTAGCAGGTCCTACCAAGCTGTGAAAATCTTTCAAAGAAGTTTGGAAAGAAAATGTCAGTGTCCCATTCATTGTAACTAAGTTCAGGAAGACCCATCATCAGAGGGGTGGCACACAGGGCATGAAGTCTTTTTTGGCAACAATTCAATCAATCAATAAGTGTTTATGAAATGCTTACTGTATGCTAGACACCATGTTAGGGGCTGGGGATAAAGAGATTAAAATAAAATAATCTCTGCCCTCAAGGAACTCACTTTCTATTGGAGAAAGTCATGAAATCATTTACTGAAGTATGGAAGGATTGTTACTGGGTTGGTAAAGAGAACAGCCATGCCAATGAGCATACAGGTGTAATCATAGATCTCTAGACCTACAAAAAGAATCTTCTTAGTTTTTGTCCATTATTAAGTCCTTAATTGGTTACATGACCTCACAAGCAAATACCAAATTGCCTAATAACAATAGACAGCAAATATAGGGAAAAGTAGCATCTGGTGGTCACTGTGTTCAAATATCCCAAATGATAGTTAGACCAGATACTATAAGAGCCCTCTGGGGATCTTCCCCATTCCCATTCCATCCTGCTCACAATAGCTGCCAGTGATCCCCAAGGGTCTAGAAGAAATAGGCTGTGGGGAGCCCCTTGCTATCCTACTCCCCAGTTTCTGCTTCCCAATTTCCGCAAGTTCAATGCTGACTCCACCCAGCCTCACCATACCCATCTCTTTTGAAGTAATCCAGAGCTATGTTCTACTTTAACCCTCAAGAACATTATTCCCTTCCCCACAGTCATTGGTCTGGGACAAGGATGATCCAGGAGTCAACTACAATCTTTCTGGGCAGAAGGCAGGTCATTGAGCATGCCACGGTACTACTCACTGGGCCTTACCATCTGTCTCACCACTACGTCTAGACTCCATCTGGAAATTGTCATCTGACCTGTCCTTACAGTCTAAAGATCCCTGGTCTTTGCATCTGCTTCTGAATTGTAAGGACCATTGGGTCTTTTCATCTGCTCTACAAGTGAACACTCTTATGTGTAGTCTTTAAATAAAATCAATCAACAAGCATTTATCAAGGGCCTAGTATGTGCCAGGCATTGTGTTGGGCGCTGGGTATGCACATACAATAAATGAAACCATCTCTATTCTTAAAGAGTTTACACTCTAATGGGACAGACAAGTACATATATGATAACATGTGAATACAAATATAAGAATATACATATATAAGACTAAATACAAACAAATATAAGGCAGTTAAATGTGAGGTAGAAAGAGAAAGTACTAGTACTTGGGATAATCAGGAAAGACTAAGTTTTGAACAAAATAAAGGATTTTAAGAGGCAGCGATGAGGAGGGAGTGAATTCCAGGTAGGAAAACAGCTAGTGCAAAGGCAAGAGATGGGAGAGAAAGCGTCACATATGAGAGACAGAGTGTGGGAAGAGGGTTAGTGTACAACAAGGCTAGAAAGATAGATCAGGGCCAGGTTGCGAAGGACTTTAAAAGCAAAACAGAATTTTATGTTTTATCCTAGGGGAAATAGGGAGTCATTAGAGTTTATTGAGCAGGATAGTGGCACAGTCAGATCAATGTTTAAAGAAAATCACTATGGAAGCTGTGTAGAGGATGTAGTCAAGTGGGGAGAGGCTTGGGACAGGAATTAAGATTCTGTTGCAATAATACCTGTAAGTGGTGGTAGGGGCCTAAACTTGGGTGGTGGCTGTGTGAGCAGAGAGAAGAGGCTGGATGTGAGAGGTGTCGTAGAAGGAGAAATGGCAAGATTTGGCACCTGATTAAAGATGTGGCGTAAGAGACCACTAGGAGCAAAGGATAATGCCAAGGTTATGGACCTGGAGTACTGAAAAGGTGGTGGTGCTATCCAGAGAATGTGAGTCCTTCCAGAGGACTGTCAGAGATCATCTTGCTTTTCTATCTGAACTCCCAGAACTTAGCACAGTGCTTGGTGTACAGTAAATACTTAATAAGGGATTTTTCCACGCCATTGAGGACCTAGCAGTCACCTTTAGAACTTTCCCCAACCCTACAATAGTAAGGAACCACACAGTCCGGGGCACCCTACCTTCATATAGACATGGATCCTCCCCTGGTCCAAACCCAGCTCCTCCCTGGGTCTTCTTGACCTCACTCCTGTAATCTTTCCTTGCTTCCCTTTTCAGGCCTCAACTCTTTCCTATGCCCCTATCACTCAGAGAGATGGGCCAGGACTACTTGGATGACATTGGTCTTTGGTATATTGTCTTCCAGGCTCTCCACCAGAGAGCTGACTCTGGAACCAGCCCTGACCTTCAGCTAACTCTTAATCCATCAGACTGCCTCATATGTTGAGACTGGGAGAAGCTAGGCTAGAATTGGGGTGAGCTGGTCTGGGATTTGGGGAGAGCTGGGGCAGAATGGGCAAGTCAGACTGGGAATAGAAGGAGCTTTACCAGAATAGAGAAAACCAGGCTTGGATTTAGAGGATCTGGATTAGGATTGGTAGAGCTGGACTGAAATTAGGGGAGTTGGGTTGAACTGATAACAGTGGGTTGTGTTAGGGGCAGGTGAACTAGGGTTGGCAGATCCAAGTTGGGACTGATACAGCCAGGTGTAAACCTGAAAGGCACTGTCAGGATTGGGAAAGGTTGGGCTGGGATTAATAGATTTGGGCTGTAATAGAAGGTGAGGAGGATAGGATTGGGGGAGAGATGGGATAGTATTGGGGGAAGATTGTGGAAAGGAAAGAAAGTAGCTGGGCTAGGATTGGGGGAAGCTAGTTTAAGATTGGAGGAATTGGGCTGTTGGCACAGCTAATGCTTCCTTAACTACTAAAGAAACTCCATTCCAGGGGTGGGAAACCTGAGGCCTGGAGGCTACATGTGGCCCTCTAGATCCTCAAGTGCAGCCTTTTGACTGAATCTGTTTGGAGGACCTAGAAGGTCACACATGGCCTCCAGGACAAAGGTTCCCTACCCCTACCCTATTCCCTGAGATCAAACTGCAGGGCTTGGATTAACATCTTACTTATTAAGGTCTCTTCTAGCCCTAATGTACTAGGTTCCATAGCCCCTACTCTAATTCTGACATTACATGTTCTAGAACATTCAAATAGCACTGACTGATTCTCTGACAGTAACTCTATCTCTCTGAACCTCAGCTCGCCTCTCTGTAAGGCAATTGGACTAAATGACCTCCAAAGGCCCTTCCAGCTCTGGGGCCATGTTCCTATGGTCTCCTCTCTGAACCTCAGTTTCCTCATCTGTAAAACGAGGGCATTTTGTCATTTTAGCTGCCACTCCCTAGATGATTTCCAAGATTCCTCCAAATTAGGGTATTCTATGTTCTGAGCTGCCTACCAGCTCTAACATTCTAGGAATGTATGAAGCTGAGTGCTTTGTCATCGGGTGCTTTGTCATGTGAGTTAGGATCCTCCCTCCGCCACAGATGTCCAGTACACAAGGTAACAAACATCCTAAACAGGACCTCCCAAGGTTCTGATCACTGTTCCCATGACCGCTCACACTTTCCCTAGATCACTCACTCATAACTCTAAAGTATTAGAGGTAATGTCAGTGTTCATTCCAATTCTAGGCTCTGCATTAAAAAAGAAAAAATAAATATGTAAACGATTACTAAATGTGTGATATTGGGCAAGTCATGTCAGCGAGCTCGGCCCCATTTTTCTCCTCTGAAAAATGAGGAATTAGATGGCGTAGCTTCTGAGGTCCATTTCAGCTCTAGACTTATGATCAGGTAGGAAGAGGAGGAGGCAGCTAGGTGGCACAATGAATAGAAAACCAGGCCCAGAGTCAAGAAGACCTGAGTTCAAAACCAGCCTTAGACACTAGCTTTGTGACCCTGAGCAAGTCACTTAACCTTCTTTGCCTCAGTTTTCTCATATGTAAAATGAGCTGGAGAAGGAAATGGCAAACTGCTCCAGTATCTTGGCCAAGAAAACCCCAAATGGGGTCATGAAGAGTTGGACGCCACTGAACAAGAACATGGAAAGAGAGAGAGAGAGAGGATTATCATCACCATTTGGAAAAAAAGGAAACCGAGGTTCAGGGAAGAGATTTGCTGAAGGTCACACCAATAGTAGGGGCCAGAGCTGGGATATGAACCCAAGTTTCTTGACAAAGGTCCAGCACATTTTCTTTACACTATGTCCCCTTTTTGGGAGAATCAGCCTCGGGCTAGTGGAAAGCAGGGGGAAGAGGGAGAGGGTCCATATACATAGGGCTGGAGAATTGGGGTATCTTTTTTTTAGCACCTTGGCTTAATTTTTAGCACTTGGGAGGAAAAACTGTACAGTGTAACCCACTGTGGTGGGAAAAGTGCTACGGTGGGAGTCAGATGGCCTGGTTTTGAATTCCCATTGATCTGTCTTTATATTTCTAGAGCACTGTTCTGGATTTCTCCTTTGCTCCCAGCATTCCCTATGTTGTATCATACTTGTCTGTGTACATATCACGTTCTACCACTAATACTACCACCCCACCATCCAGATCTGTAACTATAATAAACCAGAGGAATGGGAGCTATTATTATTATTTATGTAAGCTGGGGTGTATCACTTCTTTATAATAAGCCTCAGTTTCCATATTTGTAAAATAGGGATAATAACATTTGAGCTCCCTACTTCACAGAGGCATTACGAGGAAAGCACTTTGCAAACCTTCAGTTGCTATGGGAACGGCAGCTGGTGGTGCGGTGATGCAGATCCTTGGGCCTGGAGTCAGGAAGACCTGAGGTCAAAACCAGCCTCAGACACTCACTAGCTAAGTGACCCTGGGCAAGTCACTTAACCTCTGTGTAACTCAGGTTCCTTATCTATAAAATGGAGATAATAACACCTACTTCCCAGAGTTGTTGTGAAGATACAAAGAGATAATATTTGTAAAACGTCTAGCATAGCACTTGGCCATAGTAGATGCCTTCCTATCATTGTTAGAAGTAATCTGAAGGCTAGGCAAAGACTGTGGGTAATGAAAGAAAAAGAAGACAACTCATCTCCTTAGGATGTCCCTAAAATAACCCTGGGTCTATTTGGGAGAGAAAAGGAAGCCTCCATTAGGGCTAGTGTGGGGTCTGGCTGGGAGGATTCTGGGGTCAGATCTGTAAACCTTGTCAAGTTCCCCAGACCAAGAATATGGGCCCAGGGCCCCACTGAGATGTAGGCCCTATTGCTCTACCCTCATAGACAGGCATGTAGTAAAATAGAAAGTGGACTAGACCTGGTGTCAGAAGGCCTAGGTTCATTTCACATCCTGGCTCTAACTCATACTTAGCAAATGGTTGTATAACCAGGCACTTTCTCAGGGAGGAGCTCTGTAAACATAAAGCAACATAGAAAAAGGAGCTGTTATTTATATTATTATCATCTGCTGTGTGACCATAAATAATTCACTTCCCCTTCCCTGGGTCTCAGTTTTCTCAATCATAAAATAGGAATAATAATCAACAATAATCAAACTATTAGGAGGAAAGTGCTTTGGAAACTAAACTGTATCATTATTGCACGTCGTCTGGGGAGAGAGGCGGACAATGGATAGAGCCTCAGAATCTCAACCAGGAAGACCTGGGTTCTAGTCCTGCCTCTGAAACAAATTTGCTCTGTGACCCTGGGCAAGTCACAACCTCTCAGTGCCCTAGGGGATTCTCTAAGACTATAGAAGTAACTGGGCTTTGGTAGACGGAATTTTCTGACCTGGGAACTCTCTATACCAATGACATCATAAGTCCAATCCAAAGTTTAAAAATGACTGGGGTGGAATTCCAGGGGGAGGCACAGGCTTATAGGACAACCTACCTACCAAAATCCACGGCAGCTAGAGCAATAGGAGCCACGGGCCTTTTGCTTGACAGGCTAGGACCTGAAGCATGCCACCTGTCATAGACTAAAACTAAGGTATGGCAGTCTGGGAGGGTGGAGTGGGGAAAGCTGAAGGAAGCTCCCTCACCTGCAACTACTAAGACTCTCTCACCGACGGGAGGTGGGAGCAGTGTGATGTGGTACAGAGTATATTAGCTTTAGGGTTCCAAAGGACTGGGTTCAAATCTACAATCACTACTAACATTGTGGCTGTGGAGAAGTAATTTATCTCTCTGGGCCTCAGTTTCCTCCTTTGCAAAAGGAAAGAGTTAAACTAGATAAGTTTTGAGAACCCTTTCTGCTAGAGATCTTGTACTTTCCTGTGATCTTTCAGAAGCTGAGCTCTCCTCTGTAAAAGGAGGGGGTTGGATAAGATGAGTTTTTCTATGAATTCTCTGAGGATGCGCTGACAGGCACTAAGTTTCTCCCTGAGGGGCCAGGCTGCCTGCCAGGCTGAGAGCCTCTGCTGACATCTCCCTTCCACAAGGCTAGGAATCCTTCTCATTCTGGGCTTAAGCTGTTTTTTATTTTGAGACAAAAAGAAGACTGTTTATTGGGACCCAACTCAAACCAGCTGTAAACAGCTGCTTTGAAGGGGCTCTGGCGGGTGCCTGCAGGCACGGCCCTCCCTGGGCTCAGCTGTCAATCAGGTTGGCAGGAATGTAAGGTGTGCACGGGGTCAGGGCCTGCGGCCTGGCCAGGGGACACTTGAAAAGCTCCTGGATTCTTGGATGGGCTGCAGGCCTGATAGGAGCCCACTGCAGGGGGAAGGGAGGGCAGCTGACTGGCGGTGGGGAGGCCCCGGCTTGGCCTTGTTTGGCCGGAGCCTCGCTGGGCAGGGGCTCCGGTCACCAGCCGCCTCCGGGCGGGCTCCAGGAGGGCTTGGGCTACCCAGCAGGGGCTGACCCTGCCACTTCCTTCGGACGCCAGGAACACAGATGTACAGGAGGCTCATGCCGGCCCCATATCTACAGCCAGCCCCAGCCATTGACTTGTGCCTCCTTTGATCCCAGGCTGGGGAGGAGAAGGGGGTGGGGGTGGGGTGAGAGGACTTGCAAGCCCAGGTCTGTGGGTGATGATGAGTGAGCATGTGGAAAGAGAGGCCTGTCTGCAAGAGGTCCCTGAATGCCAGAATGATGAGTTCAGACTTTATCCTGTAGCCAATCAGGAGCTAAAGAAGAATCCTTCCTTATTCCCTCTGTCTTCTTCATGGACTGGTTCATTTTCTCCGGCCCTCCCCCCATCTCAGACTTTGATCCCTTTTTCAATTCAATTCAATCAGCATGTATTAAGTGCCTAAGATGAGCCGTCACTCCGCTGTACTGAGACATACGGTACAAAAACAAAACGAATGCGGTTCCTATACGTCTATCCCCGACCCCTCTTAAGTGTGTGTATTCTGCATTTGTTTGTGAACAGGTTGTCTCCCCCTAGTAGAATACATGCCTCTTGAGGGATTGTCTTACTTCTGCATTTGTAACCCTAGTGCCTGGTCTAGCACCTGGCACATAGTAGGAGCATAATAAATGTTTGTTGATTGATACCTTAGCCATATCTCTCTTGTCTATCTCCTCACTACCATGCTAGCTCAAATCCTAGTTATCTTTCACCTACTGCAATACTTTAAAATCCACCCTGCACACACTGCCAGATTGGCCTTCTTGATGCTTAGTCATGACCATGGCACTCCTTTGACCAAGAACTTTCAATGCCTCCCCTTATTTACAGGATTATATCTAATCACCTTGGGCTGGCATTCAAGGCTCTTTCCAATATGGCCCCCAACCTCCATTTGCAACCTTATTTTACACTATTCCTCTACACAAAAATGCCATGCTCAGATCCGTTAATGCGCCTTTGCTGATACTCTTCTGCCAGTCCAGGCTGCCCTACTTCCTTTTGTGTACACCACCACCAACTTATATTTCTAGGATAATTTAAGATTTATAAAACACTCTTCTCAAGCATCTGAGGCTCGAAGAGGGAAGGACCACACAGCCAGGATGCCACAGAAGCAGTACTTGAACTCTTAACTTCTGATTCTAAGGACCTCACACTTGCTACCCCACACTGATAATTCTCCAAACTCAACCCTGCTGTTAAAGCTCAGCCTCTGGCTGACCTCAGAATCATGGGATCTCCACCTTGGAAGATAGCTCAGAGACCACTGAGTCCAACCTGTATCTAAACAAGATTTGCCTCTATGACATTCTCAACAAGTGGTCACCCAACCTTTGCTTTAAGACCTTCAATGAGCTGTGAAACCCATTACCTCCCAGGGTGGCCCATTCCACTTTGGAATAACAGTTTTCATGATTAGGAAGCATTTCCTAACATCAAGCCTGATAGTGGCTCTTGCAACATCTGCCCATTGTGCCTGCTCTCTGCCTCTAAAAAGGATAAATCAAATCCCTCCACATGACAGTCTTTCCAATACTTGAAGACAGATAATATGTACTCTCCATGCCACACCCCCTTCCCCAGTCTTCCTCTTTTCCAGACTAAATATTCCTAGTTCCTTCAACCAGTCTTTATGGGACATCATCTTGAAGTCTGGTCTCAAGGAAACATGGATGTATTAGAAAGAGGACTGGATTTAGAGTCAGGACCCAGGAATTTTGCTTGGGTGATGTTAGGCAACCTATTTGGACCCCATTTTCCTCATCTGTAAAAAAGAGAGCATTGGATCTTCCCACTCAAGTTCCATGATCCTTCTCTGGACACTCTCCAATTTATAAATGTTGTTCCTAAAATGTGGCACTCAAAATACTAATTCTCTTGATGTGGTCTGAGCCGAGGGCAAAGAGTAGAGGGACTACCACCTCCCAGGTCCTCAAAACTATGCCTTCCTTAATGCTATCTAAGATTGAATTGGGGGCTAGATGCGGTCATTACTCTATTGACCCATTCTGAGCTTGCAATCCATTAAAACCCCAATATATTTTTTCAGATAAATGCTGATTAGCCAAGCCTCCCATGTTTTATTTGTGAAATTGATTTTTTGAACCCAAATTTAAAACTTTACATTTAAGACCATTAAATTTCATCTTGGATTTAGGCTGACTTTTTAGCCTGTCAAGATCTTTTTAAATTCCCACCCAAACATCTAAAATGTTAGCTATTCCACTTCGCTCTGTGTCATCTGCAAATTCAACAAATATGCCATTATCCAAGTCACTGATAAAAACATTAAACAGCACAGAACTAAGCATAGATTTCTGAAGCACTCCACTACAGACCACTTTACAATGGAGATCCAGAAATTTATAACTACTCTTTGCATCCTACTTTTTGCAGTTTCCCAATCCACCTTGTTGTGTCATCTAGGATAGTACCTATGATACTATCTGGCATCCTTCCCAAAAGAATAGCATGAGAGACTTTGTCAAAGGTGTGTTAAAGCCCAGGTAAACTATGATTACAACATTACTATGTTGTACCAGTCTAGTAACGGTCACCAAAATTGAACAGGTCTGGTAAGACCTGTTCTTAATGATGCCATGCTGGCTCCTGGTGATTACTACTTCTTTTTCTAGAGCTTCACTACCCTTTAACGATATACTCTAGAATTTTGCCAGGAATCAAATTTAAAGTCACTGACCTATAGCTTTCAGACTCTTTTCTTGTCCCTTCCCCCTATGCCCCCTTTTTTATTTTATAAGAAAACTGGGGCACTCCTTTCCTAAGCCTTCAGTGACTCTCCTGTTCTTGGTGATCTTATGATCTTTCAAAGACCATTTATGGGTAGCTCAGCAATGATACTTCTCTGTTCTCTCAGTACCCTAGAATCTGGTGATTGGGACTGAATGAGGAAAGAAAAGGGCTTCCTTATTGACTCCTGACTTACCTACCTGAGTTCATATCTGACACTTACTAGCTTTGTGATCCTGGAAACATCATATAACCTGTTTTCCCCAGTTTTCTAATGTGTAAAATGGGGATAAGTTGTGAGGATCAAATGAGATAATAATTGTAACTGGCTTAGCATGGTGCCTGGTACATAGTAAGCTCTATAGGAGTGTTAGCTATTATTATTATTATTATCATTATTATCTTGGATATCAACTGCGTATTAGCCATTTTTTGCTCAGTCTACTCCAGTTCAAAGATCATTCTCCTTGCCAAAGAAACCTCCCTTGAGAAGCTTTCCTTGACCAGTCCATCCAAAGGGATCTCTCTCCAATTGACTATCTCCACAGCATTTATTTGTGCCATTCATTTGCCAGTTAATTGTGCACTGCTTTGAAACATCTCATTTAGATCTTGTATTGCATTGTTTTAAATTTTCCTCTATTTTTAAATTAAATTTTTATGTTTTATTTTTTCCAATTACATAAAAAAATTTTTAACATTTGTTTTTCAGAAATTTTGAGTTCTGCATTGTTTTAAATAATAATAGCTCCCATTTCTTTAGCATTTTACTGTTTACAAAGCCCTTTCCTCAAAATAACCTTCTGAAGTAGGTGGTTCACAGATTATGGTCCCTTTTTACAGGTGAGGAAACTAGACACAGAAAGGGGATGTGACTTGACTGTGATTCCCACAGTAAGTGGTGAAGCCAGAGCACTCCAGACTCCTAACTCTCAATTCAGCATTCCTTCCACTTCCACATACGGCCTATGGTTAATGAAGAGTTGGTGTATCCCAGGGAAAGGGGAACCAACAGAATAAATCCCACGTCTGAGCGAGGAAGAAGACTGACCCAACCAGTAATCCTTTCTGAACAAGGAATCCTGAGATTTTCAATGAATGAGGGATAACAGGGCAGAACCTTGGTCCTCTGTGAGTGTGTGTGTGTGTGTGTGTGGGGGGGTGCTCACTTGCTTGCTTGAGCACACACTCACTTTGCTCATTTTGAAAAGGCAGATTCCACAAGCAGCAGTCATATTGTGTATGTAAAAATAGACACTTGTCTATATGAATGAATGTTTGCCTGAATGCCCATATGTGCTTGTGACTGCATTTGTGCCTGAGTGGACATGTGTGTCTTGTGAATGGATACCTGTTTCTGAGTGAATGAACACGTGCTGTGGTTATCCAAACTGTGAAAAGGCATGTCAAAGTTGGATTCTGCGCGAGTAAGCGCACTCACACACACACACACACACACATAACACACACGCACGAACTCCTAAATCTACTAAGACTTCGATCCTCCTCCACCCTCCTTCCACCCCCAGCTCATCACCCCAGGCCAGGCAGCTGGTCCTACACCTCAGAAAGTGGATGGGGGCAGATAATTAGATAATACAACCAGTGCTGATCCGGTAATGAGAGGGTCAGGACTAGTTGAGAGCCCCCTCGTCCAGGGAACCCTTTGGGGCCTTTGGGATCATAGAATCATCGGGAAGACAAGATCATTGGATCAAAGGGATGTGTATGCTGCAAAAAGCCTGGATTTGGAATCAGACCCATCTTTCACATCTTCTATCGCTGCGATTTAGCAAATCTCTTCACCTCTCTAAGACCTACTTTTCTCATCCGTAAAATGGGATTACTAGCATTACCTACCTTGAGAGCAGTGGAGAAGACAGCTGGCCTTAAAGATAGGAAGACCTAGGTTCTACTGTCTCTGACACCTCCTGGCTGTGTGACACAGGGCAAGTAACTTAAACTGTCAGTGCTCTGAACCACTCTCCAAAACACTATATTGGAGAGAAGGTGTTGACCTGCATTGACAAAGGAAATGTTCTCACTAAGAAGTTCCCTATACCACTGAAATCTCAGGTCTAGTCTTTATCACATTATCTACCTCACAGGGACACTGAGTTTTGTAAACTATAAATTGCGATCGAAATGTTGTGGTCAAATGATAAAAATGTCTTTGAAAACACTTTGAAAATAATAAAAATAAGTGATAATAATTATTATCAAATACTCAGTCTTTGTCAAAGAGATAAGTGTGGTCCAACAGCGAGTCCCGGATTTGACATAAGACCAAGGGTTCCAGTCTTAGCTCTCGCTGTCTGTGTAACCCCGCCTCCTTTTCCTCATCTTTAAAACAAGGAGGTTAAACTAGATGGCTTGGATCCTGCCTTCCAGCCCCAGATGGATGAGCTACGATTGTTAGGAGTCACCACACCTCTCTGGGCCTCAGTTTTCTCATCTGTATAACTAGGAAATTGGATGAATTGATCTCTAAGTTCTCTTCCAGCCCTACCATTCTACCATGTTCTGTGTTCTAATATTCTAACTCTTAGAATCCCAGCCCTTCAGTCCTAAAGTTCTATGACCTTTTCCTGCTCTAATACTCGAGGTTCTAGATTCCAAGTGCAAGATACGATACTCGGAACCCTGCACAACTCAGTTCGGCCAGGGAGCTGATGTCTTTATAAGTGGGAGGATGCGTCCTATGAGTAGCGCAGCCCCCCTTACCCCCCAGCCCCGCCCCTTCTCCTCCTCCTTTTCCCGCTCCCCGCCCTCAGTCCCCTCTTTCTAGGGGTACACAAGACCCTTTTCTTTTTAACAGCTTCATGGGCTAAGGCGGGCAGGGCGCACACGGCAATAAAGACTCCGCACATTTCAAATCTAAATTAAAAAAAAAAGTTCTGCTTCTCAATAATGCCCGGCCCCGTTTTTTCATTACGGTTTAATAGTCGCATCCCCATTTAGTTTGTAAATAATTGGAGCCACCTAATGAAGCCTCGCCCCTCCCCAGAGCCAGCCGCGCACTCGGAGCCGCGGCTGCCGCCCGCCCGGCCGCGCCGAATTAGCATAGTAATGGGCTTTAAATTGAGCCTCTTTGTTTTTTAATTAAGCTCCCAGCAGGTAAAAATAAAACAGATTATTGAGGAAGCTGCCAACGCTAATCGCCCGCAGTCATTTGACAATTAAAAAGAGCCCGGCTTTAACCCTTTAAAGTCCCCACTTAACAATTAGCTGCTTGGCTGGGCTGGGTTTGGCCTCAGCCCACTGAGAGCTTCCGCCCCAGGCCCAGGGTGGGCTCGGAGCAGTAGCCAGGAGAAGGGAAAGTGATGGGAGAGAAAGAAGAGAGAGGAGGGAGAAGTAGGAGTTGGGGAAGGATAGAAGAGAGAGGAGAGGGAGGGAGAAAGAGAGGCAGAAGAGAAAGGAGGGAGAGAAAAGAGGTAAGGGAAGAGAGTGGAGGGGTAGAGGAAAGGGGACAGAGGGAGAAAGAGGAAGGATACAGAAAGAGGGTAGAAGAAGGGAAAGGATATAGAGAGAAGGAAGAGGAAGGGAGGATGAATGATAAGGAGGGGAGGACAGGGAAGTAAGAGGAAACAAAAGAGACCGAGGGTAGGGAAGAGAAAGAATAGAAAAAGAGAAAGGAGATAGGGGAAGTATAGAGAACAGGGGGGAGGGAAAGGAGGAGGAGATACATAGGAGAGGGAAGGGAGAAATAGTGGGGGGGGGGAGGGAGGGAAAGGGGAAAAGTAGAGAAAGGGAGGGAGCAGAAGAGGAAATCGAGAGAAAAGGAATAAAAGAGAAAAGCCAAAATAATTTTCCTAAGTCACAAGTCTGACCACACCCCTGTCTTGCTCGACAACCTTCAATGGTTCCCAGTTGCCTAGAGAATAAATACAAATTTCTCAGGTTCCTACCACTCAATACCTCTCATCGTCTGATGCCCACCCACTTTCCTGTGTGACTTCATACTACTGTTCTTCGTGCACTCAACTTTCCAACCAAATTGGATTTACTAGTTGTTCCCCACACTCTACATTTCAGCCCCCATCTCAGTGGTATTTGCACAAGTTGCCCTCTCTCCCCATCTCCACCCCACCCCATGCCTAAAATGTTCTCCTGTTCTTTGCCTTTTAGGAGAATCCTTATCTTCTTTCAACACTTGGTTCAGGTGACACCTCCTTGGTGAAACTTCCTCTGATCCCCTAGCTTTATGTGCTTTCAAAATTATCCAGTGCAAACTTATGTAAGTGTAAGCTCTTTGTGGGCAGGGATTGTTTCCCAAATAAAACAAATCCTTTTGAATAGTCAGTGACCAGCATTGTGCTTTGCACATAGAAGGTGTTTAATTATGTTTCATACCATTGAACTGTGGAGAGAGGAAGAAAGAATGGATGAAAGGAAGGAGAGGAAAAGGGGAAGGAAAGGAGGAAGGGAGCTGAGAAAAGAATGGAAGGATGGGGAAAAAGAAAAGGAGGCAGACTTGGAGAATGGACTGGAAATTGTCTTATAAGTCATCCAGTGCAGATCTCTCTCTCTCTCTTTCTCTCTCTCTTTCTCTCTCTCTCTCTCACTCACACACACACACACACACTTTGAAGCATATATTTTCCACTAGTTTGTGACATCCTTGAGGGCAGAGACTGTCTTTTTCCTTTTTTTGTATCCCTAGTGCAAACCCAGGGCCTGACAGGTAGAAAGTACTTAATAAATGTTTACTGACTGATTAACACATTTTACAGGGCAGACCTTAAGGCCCTCCCCAAGGTAAGAGGTCTGCACAGTACCACACATGGGCATGTAACTGACTGGGTTTGCAGGTCTCAAATATTTGGAGCTAAAAACTAAGAAAAAGCAGCCCCAGAAGCCTCTTTCCCTGGGCTCAGAAGTCATCAGAAGACATCCTCATGGTGGGATGGCATGGAATGGAGTGGGGTGTGGGTAAGAGATCATTCATGAGACTAGAGTCTGTCCTGTCTCTTTTCTCTATGTGAGCTGAGACCTGGATGCCTCCTTCAGATAGGAGCCCAGCACTTGGTGGGTGAGACAAAGAAAGTCGGGGTGGGGATGTGCTATAGGAAGGGGAAAGCAGAGGAGTCTCACAGTCTGGGACCACCCCCAGAGAAAAGAGCAGGGAACAGGTTCCAGAAGGATTCAAGGCTCCCACCAAGCCTGGAACGGGGTGGGGGTGGGTAAGGAGAAGAGGGCCTCAGCCTGGGGGCTCTGCAGTCCATCTCATACCTTGCGTAAAGCCAGAGGATTCCTGTGATACATCACTCTCCACTTTTGTTCTGCTGACCTCAGGGTGTCAGGGAAACTGCCCCGGAAAGCTTTAGGCTGGCAGACTTGTCAAGGGAGAAACAGGCAGCTTCTTATGGGGACCAGAGTACACAGAAGGAACCCCTAATGGCAAGGGGGTGCTTAGTGGCACTGCTGATGAGCTAAGGAGCTGTTGCGCCTGGGGTAGAAATTGCCCCCAAAAGGTATAGTCCAGAGGCTGTGGAAACAGAAGGCCCCTTGGGGGATTAAGATACCTCCCAGGGACTCCTCACCAATGGCCAGTCCCCACTATGCTCTTCCCCATCCCCCTCCCCTATTAGTCTCCTCAAAGGAGGAAGGAAGTTCCTTTTCACTGGAGATTCTTCAGCAAGGGCTGTATAAACGTTTGCCACAGAGGGCATACCTGTATAGGTGAAGATCGGGGGAGATGACCTCTGAGGCTCCTTCCAACTCTGACATTTCATAATTATGTGAAACCCCATGCCCTTCCCAACCCAGGCCACTCTGAAGCCTGCCTCCCCCACCATGCCAACCTCCTCAGCACCCTAAATCCGATTAGTAATAATGAACATCTCTATAGCACTTTGGATTTTGCAGAATGTCTTCCTCAACATCCCTAAGAGTATTGCAAGTATTGCAAGTACTAACACCTCCATTTCACAGAAAAGCAAACTGAGGCTCAGAGATTTGAAATGATTTGTTGAAGTTCTTACAAGTTGTAAGGAACCAAGTTGGAATCAAGCTGGAAGTCTTCTCACCATCACATAGCTGTCTCTGAGAAGGCAGAATGATGCTGCCCACCCCCAAATACTTCAGGGTATTTCCTATAGTGGGAAAACCTTGGGGGGAGAGGGCAAAGGAATGGGGGAGAGGGAGACAGCTGGGGCCAAAAGCTTCTCATTACGAGGCTAATTGAACTGTTTTACTCCTCTCTCCAGCCCTAAGCCTAGGTATTCTGAGTCTGTAGCCCACCCAGTGCCACCCCCTACACACACACCCACACACACACCCACACACCCACCCACCCACCCACCCACACACACACACACACCATCACCACTACCACCACATGGAACCCTATTTACAGACAAGGGAGGAAGCTGAGCAAGTTAAATTTTTTAATAAAACGATTAGGAACAGCCTCAGGGTAAGGGATTCCAAGATACTTCCTGCCTGGCTCAACACCTCACACACCTCACAGCCCAAGAGAATCTTCAGACAGATAGCATCATACAGAAAAGAGAGCTAGATTTGGCGTCAGAAAAACTGGGTTCAAATCTCAGCTCTGCTACTATACTTACAGGCCAGGTGAACTTGGGTGAGTTTCTGGGCCTCGGTTTCTCTTTCTGTAAAACCCTACTGGAAACTTCTCTGGCTAATGTCCCTAGAAATCACAGAACAAGAGACAAGATGATCTCTGAGGTCTCTTCTAGCTAAAGGAGTCAAAAATCTGATCTCTACCTTGATGTCCCATAAGCAATTCCATCCTAAAGTCAGCCTCAGAAGGCTGGGAAGTTGGAACAACACAAAGATGTGAGGGTGTCATTGAATTCCTTCCCCTTGTTATACTTTCCAAATTGTCCGGCAGGCAAAAGCATCCTCCAGAAGCACCCTCCAGGATCATAGGGTCAGAGTCAGAAGGAACCTAGCTCTCTTTATCTACTGTGATGGGATTTTTTTTTGTTGTTGTTCACTCTCATTGGCCCACTGAGAGCTGCCTCTAGAGTCCCCAGAAGATTGGGTGGTGGGGACGGGGGGAATTCAGAGTCCCCGGGGACTAAAGACCTATCTCCTCTCTCCCCATCCCCACCTAAATCACCAGCAGCGAAGGCTCCTCTTCCCCCTTCCCCCTTCCCCACCAAGCTCACCACCATTCCTGGTACAGATCATGAGATCACAAGATCATAGATTTAGAATTGAAAGGTGGCCTTAGGCCCCAACTAGTCTAACCCTTTCATTTTACAAAGGAGGAAACTGAGACCCAGAGAGGGTAAATATCTTGCTCAAGGTCACATGGATAAGTCACCCCCAGCTCATGCGTCTGAACCTCTGACTGTGGCCTCCAACTGCCTGCAGATGTGAGCGTAGATCCCTGAAGCCTGGGCCTCCAAGAGGTGAGGCAGGGAAGAATCATCTGGGGGAGGGGGACAGGGGTTAAGAGAGGAAAAGGGGTCACCTGGTCTTCCAATTAATCCCTCAGAAATTCTGTCTAGCAGTTTGCTTGGGCTCCAAAGACAGGGTCTGCATAAGCCTAATAATAATTATAATAATAACAATAGTTATCGCTTTCATACAACTCTCCAAACTGGTTGATGGAAGGATTACTCTTCCCACTTAACAGCTGGAGAAACAAAGACCTGAGGAGGTCACACAGCTATTAAGTGTCAAAGATAATAATAACAACCCCTATGTTATAGGGTTGGAAGTTTGCAAAGTACTTGCCTTACAACAGGCTAAGGAAGTAGGTAGTGTAGGTATCATTATCCCTGTTGTTTTTTTAACTGGAAAATGAGGCCCAGAGATGTTAAGTGATTCACCCAAGGTCACACAGCTAGAAAGCACTGGAGTCAGGCTAGAAATTCAGCTCCCACTGCTTCCAAAATGAAAGCTCTTTCTACCACATCTCTAAGCCCTGCCCTTTCCCCTTCCACCTCCTTAAGTAGGCTTTATGCCAGCCTAACCCTGCTGACCCCTTTTGACAAGCCATATTATTACTACTAATAAAAACAATGCATTATTCACTAAGATAACATAAATATTATATACTTAATATATTAATGAGAGACAGCATGGCATAGAAGATGGAGAGCTGGTCTTGGAGTCAGAAAGACATGGGCTGTAGTTTGGAAAATCTGGGTTCAAGTTCTGATTGTGATATGGCCAGTGATACACTGGCCAGTCATTTAACCCCTCAAAGCCCAGATGGCTTCTCTAAGACTGGTAAAGAAGGTGCTGGCTGGCACGGACACGGGGAGCTCTTCACCAGGGACTCTGAACACCCATGAAGTCCTGTCTTCCTTTCTTGTCTCAGCTGAAATCTCACTTTCTGCAAGGAGACTTTCCAAGTCCCCCTCAATGCCAGTGCCTTCTGCCCCTCTGTAATTATCTCCAATGCATCTGCATGTGTCTTGTTTGTACTTAGGTGTCTGTATGTTGTGTCCCTAATTAGACTGTGAGCTCCTTGGGAGAAGGGACTATCTTTTAATTTAAAAAAAATTTTTGGGGGGGTTAGGCAGTGGGGTTAAGTGACTTGCCCAGGGTCACACAGCTAGTAAGTGTTATGTGTCTGAGGCCAGATTTGAACTCAGGTCCTCCTGAATCCAGGGCGGGGTGCTCTATACAACACACCACTTCGTTGCCCCAAGGGGACTATCTTTTTGTCTTTCTTTGAAGCCCCATCATTCAGTCTGGAAGGCAGGAGGCGTTTAATAAGTATTTGTTGACTTAAAATAATTAAACTTATGTATGATTAAATACATATGATTAACTACATAAGATTAAATATATGTATGTATATATGATTAAATATATGTATGTATTCATGTTGCTATAACCCTTTGAAGTTTACAAAGTCATCTCCCCATAACAACTCTGTAGAGTAGATAGTACAATTACTATTAGATACCTTTTGAGATGAGAAAACTGGAGTCAAAGAGGTTCCTTGACTTGTCCACATCACACAGCTAATAACTAGCTCGATTTGAGCCCAGGGCACTTTGCTCTTCTATACTTTGCATCTACTCAGTCTCTCCAGTGAGGGGGAGCTGGCCAAGTCTCATACACAGGGCCAGAGGAGAAAAGACAAGGCAGGCAGGAGATTATGAGGCAGAGGTGTTGGAGAGACCTAATCCTCCACCCCATCTGATGGGGTGAACTTAGGTCCTGAAAGCAGATGAAGAGACCTCCAGAAAGACTGAGGGGCATGGAATCCTAGGATCTGAAGTTAGAAGGGACCTTTTAGAGGTCACCTAGTACAATCCTCTCATTTTTACAGATAGAAAAAAAATGAGTCCCAAAGGAAGAAAGTTATTTACCCAAAGACATATAATGTCAGAACTGGGACTTGAATCCTGATTCTTTGATTCCATAGCCAATGCCCTTTCTACTGTGTGATGGTACCACCTTGGGATGCCCACACCAGTCCTGGACCCTGATGCATGCCTTACCAGACAACATGGAGAGGGGGCCAAAGATGGGAGTTTAGTCCAGGCTCCATATGACCTAAAGGAAATACTGAACACTGGAGAGGCCTTAGGCCTTGTACCCACAAACAGACCCCTTTTCCCTCCTCCCACCTCCATTAGGCCTCTGGACAGGCATCAAGGGGTTAATAGCCCCACTCTCTAGGCCCAGAAGCAGGTTCAGGCTCAGGCACAGTTCACCACCCCTCTCCCCTTCCCCCATCTATCAGCTGGCATCTCCCAAACAGACAGACAGAGCAGGCAGCTGTCCAAACAGGGTTGTGTACCTGGGCTGGAGAGATGGGGGAGGGAGAGGAGGGCAGCTGTTTACTCTACCCCCTTACCCCCACCTCACCCAACACACACACACACACACACACACACCCCCCAGCAGGATCTCAGTACAAATTCACAACCTTTCTTCCTAGACTGCACAGTCCTCCCTCCCCAGCTCTCTCCATCCCCCTTCCCAAACTCCTCCGGCCCGGGAAAACTCAGACCTGGGACAGTTTCCAAACACCAACCACAGCAGTCCTACAAACTGTTTCTTTCATGGGATGGGATCAGCCTGAGGAAAGGGAGCATGGTTTGGGGGAGGGGTGCCATTGGTCCTGGGGGACTTTGGGGTATTAGAAAGTGCTGTGGTGTTGTTTCTCCATAGAATCTTCTGCTTTGATATTCAAGGAGCTTGGGGGGAGGGCAGTAGATTGCGGGGGAAGGGGAAGGATGTATACAGGGAAGTAAGTTTGTGAGGGGCAGGTATGTAAAGGACAGGGGAATGGGTTGTGGTGAGGAAGAAGGCATTTGGAGGAGAGGTGCTGGGATAGGTGTGTATATGCAGACAGGTCTATATGTATGTGGGGAACAGGAGTGTGGAGGAGACAGGTGTGGGGGAAGAGGGTAGGTATGTGTAGGGAGACAAGTGTGTGGGAAGGAGTCAGGTGTCTATATACAGGTACGTGTGTATGTGGATAGGTCCATGTAATGGGTATGGTGGCATAGGAGTCTGTGTGTGTGTGTGTGTGTGTGTGTGTACACATATATATAGATTAGGGCAGATGTGTGCATGAATGTGTGTGTGGATAGATTTCTATAATGGGTATAGGGTACAGGTGTATGTATAGGTTAGGTCCATGCATATGGGGGGCACAGATTTGTGTGGATGTGTGTGGAGATAGGCCCATGTAATGGCTGTAGGGGCAAAGGTGTGTGTGTGTGTGTGTGTGTGTGTGTGTGTGTATGTAGGAGATCTTGCTTGATCTCATATTTTACTTATGTGGTAGAGGTTCACACCAGGGTTGGGGCTTGTAGGCTGTATCATCACAGGTGTAATCCTGAGGATTTTTAGAACCCAGATGGGCAGAGCTAAAAAAGATCTAAAAGATCATCTACTCCAATCTTTTTATCTTACAGATGAGAAAACTGAGAGTTAAGGAGGCTTACTCAGGGCTCACAAAGCTAGAAGGTAGAAGGTTTGCAGGATCTGAACCCAGTCTCTCTCTCCTGATTTCAGATACTATTTTTTCCCTCTCTGCACCCTCCTCCCTGATCCTCTCATCACCAGCCTGTTTTCCAAAAACACTTTATTCCACCTGTAAGTAGGTGACTTAGATAGTCCTACTGACTTGTCAGTGGAGTTTGGAGTTGGAGACTAGACAGAAGCTGGCCCTCAGCCAAGACAGACAGGGCTACTAGCAAGGGGACAAAGTGACTGTCCCTGGGGTGCCCCAGCAGTAAGGTGGGAGGTTTCTCCAAATGAGCCTTGACCAAGGAGATCACCTCTCAGCATTCAGCCTCCTGGGGATGAGATGCTATGTGTATCGAGCTAGGCTGCTCCTTAGACTGCAAACACCTGTCACTGTCAAAGCCTTTCCGGCTTGGGAAAACCTGACTGAGCCTGCGATCCATTGGCATGGTCTTGGAGCACCCAAATTCATCCTTGTTTGATGAGGAGGGTTTGGAGTCAGAGCTGTACAATAACATTTCTAAAAAATTGCACACATGCTGTGGTTGAAAGAGCCCTGAATTATAGAGTCTAGAGCAGGAAGGGACATAAGGGATCATCTAGTACAGTCCCTTTATTTTACAGATGAAGAAACTGAGTCTCTGTTTGGTGATATGTTTTCCTTCCCCAAATCACCCCATGTTTATTCTGTATATGCCTTTAAATGTGCATCCCCTCCAGCTAGACTGTAAGCAACTAGAGGGTAGGGATTGTTTTACTTTTGTCTCTGTATCTTTAGCACCTAACACTGTGCCTGGCACATAGAAGGTGCATAATAAATGCTTGTTGATTGGCTGATTGGTTGGTCACATAGCTAGCTAGAAAATGGCAGAGCTGGAATTCAAACCCAGCCCCTCCAATTTTAGATCTAGTGTTCTTTCCATTTCACAATCTCTGACTAGGGTACCGGTGAGCCATAGAGGATTGAAGGGGGGTGACCCGGCTGCTCTGGCTTGGTCACTCCTTCACCTTCCTTCCTGACTCCCAGTGTCCCTTAAGGAAGGGACAGCCATCCAAGAGGGATAAGAATGGTGCTGGGTTTTGCAGCTCTGTGAGCAAACTAGGAACAATGATGCCCTTGTCCAGTGCCCTGAGTTCCTTACCCACCTTTCAATAAGGAGGGTAGGGTTGTAGCAAGCCACTTCCAACCCCTCCTGTCTAAAGGATAAGGTAAGATCTCCTTAACTTGGCATTCAAAGCCCTGCATTTTGTGATACTTCCTTGGCTCCCCAGTTCCATCCCTCAATTTATTTCTCTCATTCTCTTCTCTGCTCCCACTACCATACCCTTCTCCCAAGTCCTTATTACCTCCTGGCTAGATGAATGACAATTAAGTCATCTATAAACAATAAAATAACAATAGTAAAAACAATACATGTGACAAAGTGGATAGAAAGCTGGCTTCAGGGTCAGTAGGACCTGAGTTCAAGATCTGTCTCTGACAAATATGGTTTATGTGACCCTGGGCACCCTCAGACAGCCCTCCAAAAACTGGCAGGGTAGGTGCCAGTCTTCATTTTAAGCTGGAGTTCCACACCAGGAGCCCTGAACATGTCCAGTGAAAAGACCACTCATTTCTATACTACTTTATGATTTACAAAGTACTTTCCTCACAGCTTTTTAGGTAGATAGTTTAAGAATTACATCCATTTCACACATGAGAAAACAGAAGATATTGGGTGTTTCATTTGCCCAGTATCACACAGATAGTATGCATCAGAATTGGTACTAATACCCAGATTACTGCAATATCTTTCCTGCTTCCAGATCTCCACTCTTGTAGTGATCCTTCACACACTGCTAGAGTAATGTTCCAAATTTATGACTGTGATGGAGTCACTCTCCTGCTCAGAAACTTTCAATGGCTTCCTCACTGTCTAAAGGATAAGGCAAAAATCTCCTTAGTCTGGCATTCAAGGCTCAGATATGACACTTACTTCCTTTGTAGTCTTATCTTTCACTACTTCGCCTAATCGTCTCCTTGGGCAGGTGGACATCCTCACTTTCCCCTGTACCATCCACCACAACAAATGTTCCTGGCACATTCTTACCTCCTTACCTTAACACATGATAGCCAGCTCCATGCTTTTCCCCAATATTCTCATTGCCAGTATCTTCCCATTCGAGTACTATCCCACATCCAGCTAGAATGTGCATTCCTTGTAAAAACTTCCCTGATACCTCTAGACTTGATCTCTCTCCTCTAAACTCATGTCCCTACCTATCTGTACCACTCACTGGGTACTACTTGGCTAGATTTCAGACAAGTTTGAAGTAAGACCTAGACAATTAGAAAAATGCAGTGGACCATTCTTCAATTCAATAATTCTGTTCAACAAATTGACTACTGTGTGCACAGCTTTCCTGCTAGGTCCTTAAGGAAATACCAGGTTTACAAAAGATATAGAGTTTTCACATAGCTCATATTTTGGGGTGGGAGGAGGAAAGGATAAGAAAAAATACAGATAACTATAATATGTAGCAAAAATCAAATTGCATATTGAGGTCTGAAAAGGATGGTCATTATCTGCTGGTAGAATCAGGGAAGGTTTCCTGAAAGGCATTTGATTTAGGCTTTAAAGAACAGTCAGGAATTTGATAGATGGACAGGCAGCTTCCAGGCAAAAGAAATAGCAAGCAAAGATAGGAAAGTAAAGGATGTGTATAGGGGTTGGCTACTAGCCCAGTATGACTGAAATATAGATCACATGAAGAGGGGTAGAGGGAAATAAATCTAGAAAGGTAGAGAGGCAACAGATCCAGAGAGGAGGGGAAATGACTCAATCACTGAGTATTTGTTAAGTTCTTACTATATGCTGAGGATATAAAGACAAAAATGAAACAGCCCCTGCCTTACATGTGCACATATAAGTACATACAAAGTAAATAAAAATAATAAAAGATCCATTTTTTCTTCTTTTGGAGAGAAAGCATCATACAGTGAGTAAGTACAAGAACTGAAACTAGAACCCAGAACTCCTATTATTTTGGATTGACAATAATTTCTTGGCTAACCTTTTTTTTTTTTTAACTACTTCACTATCTGGGCCTGGCACCAGAGGGAGGTCTTCCCACTGGCTAGGAAAGGACAGATAAGGGCAACTTGTGCTTACTGTCTGAGTGTGGAAGCAGTAGCTAGAGAGTCCTGGGGACAGAGGGATACTGGGGATGTAAGAACAGAGCCTTGAAAGTGGGTGTCACTGATTAGTCCCACATGCTCTGGTCCTAGGCCTACTGGCACCACACCCTTTGGTCTGCCTCTACACTCTCTTCTCACATGCTTTGATCCCACCTCTTCATCTTTGCCACACATGGTGGTCATCTCCAAGGGTTCCCTCACAGGTGGAAATAGTGGTGGGAACCAAACCACTCGAAATGTGCTTGTGTCCCCAAGGGAACAGCAGAAGCAGCCAAAAGGGGCAGATAGTATGGACTGTTTGTTCACTAAGGAATTGAAGACAGGCTGAGTAAACATGGTTAGTGTGGAAATGTCTGAAAGAGAAAAGGGGGAAGGGAGGCAAAGAGACAGAGAGAAGGAAGAAAAGAAGCAGGGAGAAAAGAAGGAGAAACAGACAGACAAAGAAGGGAGAAAGAAAGAAGGGAGGTGAGAAGGAAAGAGAGGGAAAAACAGAGAAAGAGACAGAGAGAAGATATGCTCAAGCCCAATACTGCCTGGACATACATATACACAAACTTGAGTATTTGGGTTACAGAAAAGAGGAGAAATCTGGCCCACCATACTGGCAAACTAGAACCAAAAAAATGGAGTTAGGAAATCCATAGCCCAGTCAAGAGGGCACAGTTGATGGAGCAGTCAGCAAGGATAGAGAGGCCTGAGGAGCAGAGACCAAATGCCCAGTTACTGAGACCCATTGGGTCAGAGGTGATCAGAACCATGGAAACATGGCTGGGGTGCTAACTGGTGAAGTATCTGGGTCCCCTGGATCAGAAGAGGAGGACTTAGGAGGACACAAGATCAAAGAAGCTACTGGCTTCCAGGAAGTGAGAAGGGGGGGGGCATCGGCTAATGGATTTGTTCTCCTTCACACACACACACACACACACACCCTCAGCTTAAGATAATGAAGCTGACAGTGAAAAAGGACCAGGACCTGGGAACCAGATCTTTCCTGTGCCTAGCATATAGTTAAGCACTTAATAACTATTTGTAGGAAGGAAGGAAGGAAGGAAGGAAGGAGGAAGAGAGGGAGGGAGGGAAAGAGGGAAAGAGGGAAAGAGGAAGGAAGGAAAGAAAGATAGAAGATAAATTCTAAAAGGAGGAGAGGCTGGCAAAAATTCCTTATCCACAAGAGTTGAGATAGAAACCTCACTAAGGGATCTGTCTGCTCATGTGGCAGGAGAAGACATGCGGGGCTTGCCAATCACCTCTGAGAAGCCAGCAGAACAGTGGGGGTTGAATAAGAGAAGTCCATTTTTCTACAGCTGCCTATCTTGTGGTTAGCTGGCACCGCCTCAAAGGAAGGGAAGTAACCTCAAAACTTAAAATCACAAAATGTCAAAACTGGAAAGGAGTTTAGAGATAATCTACTCTAATCCCTTCATTTTAGAGATGGGAAAATAGAGACTCAAAGAGTTGACGTTAACTTTGAATTACAACATCTAAGAGCTGGCAGGGACCTCTGGGGTCATCTAGTTCAGACCCTCCCTAAATTCAGATCCCCTCAACAACATTCAAGGTGGTCATCCAGCATTTTCTTGAGAACCCTCTATGTTGGGGAACTTCTCACCTTGTAAGGCAGTTCATTCCACTTTTAGACAGCTTTTATTGTTAGGAAGTTCTTCCTTATACTGAGTTGAAATTTGCCTCTCTGCAATTTCTAAATTGTTTTTATTGGAGGTTTAATTAGAGCTCAGAATTTTTTTGGAAGGAAGATCCTGGCAATAAATAGCCCACCCTATGAAGATTTTTGTTGTCCTGTGTATTAGGTTGTGTCGACTGGCTGCGAGAAAAGGGGGTAAAGGGGCAGCTAGGTGGCGCAGTGGTTAGAGCATTGGCCCTGAAGTCAGAAGGACCTGATTTCAAATCTGGCCTCGGAGCAAACATTTGACACTTATTAGCTGTGTGACCCTGGGCAAGTCACTTAACACTAATTGCCTAAAAATAAGAAAAGAAAAGGGGATAGATGCTTTAGAAGTTTAAGGCCCTATTCTCTCTTTACCAACTTTTCCCTGGGGTTCCAAGGCAGATCTATCAGCTAATATAGCCCCCAAATATATCTGCAGCAGCCCCGGGAAGATTCATTTCTTACAGGGGAGGATTGGTGGATGAAGATGAAATGTTCAGATATTAGAACAGAAGGAAACCTTAAAAACCAAGAAGTAAAGAAGTCTCAAGCCTCATATTAAGAAGAGGAAAAAAAAGAACTACAGCCCTGGAAGTGACAGCCTATGGGCTGCAAGCATGGGTGTTCCTAATGTATCCAGAAAGAGACTGAATGATGTTTATTATTCCTTGTTTGAAAGGACAGAGACTAGGTTCCAGTGTTCAGCAAATAGAAATTCAGCAGTTATGAAATGCTTGCTTTGCCTTCTCCCCCTGAAGTTCCTTGTGTCTATTTTGTACATATCTTGTACATACCAACATATGTACATATTTTCTTCTCTGTTAGAATATAAATTCCTTGAGGACAGGGGCTATTTCCCTTTTTTGTATCCCCAGAGCTTAGCACTTTGTCACTGTCTCTGCCTGACTGTCTGTCTCTGTTTCTTATTCCTCTACTCTGTACCTTTTTGGAGTTGAATCTCCTTGGGCTCAGCATTAAGGGAAGGGAGAAAAGAAAAGAGAAGAGAGAAGGAGAGAGAATAGAACAAATGGTGAGTGAGAGAAAGGATGGAAGGAAAGGGCGTAAAGGAGAAAGAAGAGGGGGAGGGAGAGTGTAAAGGGAAAAAAGGAAGAAACTGGGGGAAGGAAAGGAGAGGACAGAGAAGATAGAGAAGAAGAGGAAGGCAGAAGAATGTACTTCTCTTGCATCAACTGCCAAAGAACTAAGATGCTAGAAATAAATCAGTTACACCCAGCTATTTTTCAGTCAGACCAGTGGCTAGACACTTAATTCTCAGGAGAGAGGGAGAGAAGCTCTGTAAGAGCCAGTTTTGTTGAAGGTCTCCTGTTGTCTGTGCCAAAAACATTTTGAGAGACTGGAACAATAGGTCAAAACTAATAAGATGAAAATCTAAGAAGGATAAATGTAAACTTATGCTCTTGGGGTTAAAAAAAATTAACTGCATAAATCCACAACAAAAACCATACCCAGCCATAACCTTTGACCTGGTAATCCTGCTACTGGCAATATATGCCAAGGAAATAACTTCTTCAGTACTTTAAGGATCCTAGGTGGGTGTTCCCTCTGCAGATGTAGATCATAGTCCTGCTTTGCCTCAACTGAAAGCCTTCACAAGTGGCCCCAAATACCCTTGTGACTAAACCTTGTTCAATGAGCCTCTCAGCACTCAGCTAGCCTGGTCCTCATAGAGTCCTCATAAGGACCTCATAAGGTCCTCATCACGGATGATCATCAGCCATCCTTGAAATCTTTCCAAAAGAGTACTGCCCAAGCTTGTGTTCTCCAGCAAACCCTTTAAGACCTCAGGGTCACCTCCACATCTTGAGGTGGTATAAGAGATGGAGAAGTGGTGCTGTGATTATAGTACTGGGCTTGGAGTACTGATTCACACACTTACTAGCTGTGTGATGCTGGGCAAGTCACTTTACCTCTGTCTGCCTCAGTTTCTTCATCTCTAAAATTGCAGGGTGTTGGACTTAATAATTTCCAATCTCCTTTTCAGTTCTAAATCCATGATCCTTTGGGGATCATGCCAGTGATAGAAGGAAATTATATAAAAGGGAAAGGGACTTATTTTTACAGAAATGTTCAGAATAGCTTTACAGAATAACAAAACAAAATAAATCTGGAGACTAATCCGAATATGCAGTGGCTGAGGGATGGCTGGTCAGCCTGGGGCCCAGGAATGCTATGGAATACTACACTGCCACAGAGAATGATGAACACAAGGTCAATTCTACAATATGGAAAGACCATATGAAATAATATAGAGTATATCAAGTGTCTACACAGTGTATAGATGCTGATTACAGCTGCCAGATGGGAAAAGTATGTGCAGAGCATAAAGGACCAACAGAAGTATGTTATACTTGTGGATGTTTCCATGTCTAAGTTGATTTTTCCCAGTTAAAGTTGATTAAATATAAAATCTTAACTAGCCAAGTACCAGATGAGCATGTGTAGCTAGCCAACAGTTCATGTGTAAAAGACTCTGGGGGAGGGGGGTCTTAGTGGACTGCAAGCTCAGTAGGCATCACCAGTGTGTGATGTGTCTGACACACTAATTCGACCTTAGGCTGTATTGGCAGAATCAGTGTCCTGAAGAAGGAAGCTAATAGTTGCACTAGTTAGATCTTATTTTGTTCAGGTCTAGGTACTGCATTTTAGGATGATAGGTCAAAGTGCACAGAGGAGAGACCCCTCAATATCCTTGGTCAATTTACTTAACCTCTTGCTCTCAGTTTCCTCATTTAAAAAATGAGGGTGCTGAACTAAATGACTGCTGAAATCCCTTCCTGGTAAAAATAAATTTGCCACTCTATGATCCTTAGGAAGTTGAGGGGACAGTGTAGTTGCATGGAAACAAAAAGTAGATTTGGAGACAGAAGACCTAGGTTTGAATCATAACTCTGTTAATTACTACCTTCATGACTTTGGCCAATGAATGAATAAAACTGTTGCTTCTTGCTACAGTGCTAACCAGACCTGGGGAAACTCTGGGCCTGGGCTATATTCACCATAACCAAAGGTAAAGCTTCTTAGCTTCAAGAGGGGGTTGGGCATGGAAAAGCCAAAAGGCCTGGGGAGCCCAGAGCTCAAACCGCTAAGTTTGCCCCCATGTCACTTTACATCAAACCTCCCATGCTTCCTATCTGCTTTCAGAATCCACTCTCAATTACCCCTGTTGGCTCAGGATTGAGTGGGCAGGAATGCCCAAGAGCCCTCAGGCACTAATGATGCCATAACCCATTGGGTGAGACATGGTTCTTGGTTTTTGTTTTTTTTCCCACAGCCCTGTAACTTAACACTGTTTGTAAGAAACATCCTAAACTTGTCCCCTGCTGTCAGTGCGACATCTTTACAACACATGGTTAGTGAAGGAGTGTACTGGGGGGAGAAGGGGAGGCAGGATACCTCTCATATAACGGATTGTAAATTCCTGGGTACCAGTTTTATATTCTTAATAACCTACTAGTGAAGGCTTAGCGTTGTCTGCCCCATCAAAGTCAATATACATGAAGTGGACCAGACCCAGGGCATAAAGTGTTTCATACTCAGGGAGATAGGGTTAACCATTGTTTCTTTAGGAAAAAATCTAATCACAGCTCAGTGTAATCACTCTCACATGTGGAAACTTCCTTGATGCAAACTTTGGGAAGGAGTAGGGTACAGTGAAAAGAGCTCTAAGTTGGAAAAGGGAGACCCGGATTCCGATCCTGATTCTGTCCCTGTGTCCTATGCATGAGGTATTGTGCGAGCTGTGTAGCCTCCCTTGGCCTCAGTTTCCTTGGTAAAACGAGAAGGTGGGGTGGGGGTAGGACTAGATGAATTCTAAAATTCTTTCAATCTTTATGTTTTATGCTCTAAGGTCTCTTCCAGGTCTAACACTCTACAATCTATATTCTAACATTCAAGGATCCTAGGATTTATATCCATAGGATGATAAGATTTAGAGATAATCCCACACACTCCTCCATGCCACCCCCCCCAAGCAAATAAGTCTTTGAGGTTAGCTGTCGTGGGTATTATTTGGTGTTCCCTCTACCTTCAAGATCATCTAATGACTAGATTCTAGTTCCAATGTACTCATTTTACAGATACAGAAATTGAGGCTCAAAGAGAGGCAAAGTTTCAAAGTAACAGAACTAGATTCTAAGGTCCCTCTGGTCTTTGTTCTGTATTCTAAGATCTTATATTCTATGTTATATGCTCTAAGCTTCTATGTTGCAGACTCCCATCAATCTTGAAATTCTTCAGATACAACCAATAGAGATGATTGGGAGGGAGTATCTCCTATGCATCTAGACTCAGGAGTTCCCAGATGCACCACCCCTAGTTTGCCATGATTATAGTCATAAGACTGAGAGAGCTGTCCTGCCTGTCCCTGGAGGAGCACAGCTGTGGCCCTGTATGAGGCCAGTCGACAGCCCCAGTGGTGAATTTTGTTTTTAACACACTAGATGAATTTATGTATAAATCAAGGAAGCCCAATGGGCACTGTGTTGAAAGAGAGACACAGACACAGAGAGAGAAGACACACACTGAGAGAAGACAGAAAGAGAGAGATAGAAAGACAGAGAGAGAGAGAGACAGACACACAGAGAGAGAGAGACAGAGAGAGAGAGAGAGAGAGAAACAGAGACAGACAGAGGCCGAGAGAGAGACAGAGACACAGACAGACAGACAGAGACAGACAGAGGCAGAGAGAGAGAGAGAGAAACAGAGAGACAGACAGACAGAGGCAGAGAGACAGACAGACAGACAGACAGAGGCAGACAGACAGAGGCAGAGGGAGAGAGAGAGAGAGAGAGAGAGAGAGAGAGAGAGAGAGAGAGAGAGGGGCCCAGCCAGGAAATAAGAACCATAGCTCCCTGTCCTATAAACTTCAAGGTCCTTTCCCCCACAACAACCCTGTGTGATGAGGAATACACATATCATGCTTCTCATTTTATAAAAAAGGAAACAAGGCTCAGAAAGATGAACATGACTTATTCTGAGTCACACAGCTCATAAGCATTTAGGGTTAGGAGGGATCTTAGAAATCAATGAATCTTAATTCCTTTGTTTTATAGATGAGGAAACTGAGGTAAGAGTTGAGATTTGAACCCAGGGGTCTTTGACTCCGAGACCACTGCTCTTTCCTCTAAACCGTGTTTCCTCTTTATTGTGTTATTCTTTCTCTCTTTTAATCAACTGGAAATGGAGTCCTGGTCCTCTATGGGAGAATCGATATGCGTGTGTTGTGGGGTGGGGGGGTCTGGTGGCTCCACAGATAGGAGGTGGCAGTGGCGCCTGGGGAGAGGGCTGATCCAGTCTGAGGGCTGGTCCCCTTCTGTGCAGAAGGGCTGCCCCAGGGGCTCCCTGGGCCCTGTAAGCTACAGGATATTGCAGTAGCTTTTGTGTGGCGGGAGACCCAGATGCTCATTAATGAAAAATTCCACTACTTGATGCTAAGGGCAAGAACAGTGACCCCCTCATCCTCAGGACGTTACTATCTTTCAAAAGATACAGGATTAAAGGGCCGGACGAAATCTGGAGCAAAGCTCTGTCTGGGGCTTGGTGTTTTCCTTGCCCCTCAGTATATTGGCCTGGAGCGAGATGTTGGCGCAGGATTTAATTAGCTGGAATCAGGCTGAGATTATTGCAGACTATTTACTCAGCAAATCTCCGTCTGGGCCTGTGCTCAGAATGAGGCTGAATACAAAGATGTGTGAGGGACCAGCCTTATTTCTCAGATGAAATAATAGGCCCAAAATGAGCAGAAGCGGTAAAAATAGAAACCAAAGAAAAGCCAGCCAAACCCATTCACAGCCCAGCAAACAGCATTAATTATTAGTGGGCTTGGGTCATTATCCCAGCTCGTTGCAGCAATATTTGTGGGTTTTAGGAAGTGAAAACATCTACTTGGGGCTTTTAAAAAATTAAAATATCTCAAGAAATTTATAGCCAATTTCCGAACCCTGTATCTCCTCCTCTTCTCACTGCCCGCCCCCCTTCACGCCCGATGGAAAATGATATTTGCTTGGGTGGGACTGGATTCCAGTTGGCATGATAAGGCAACAGTAGCTTCCATGGGGTAGCAAGATGACAAAGAATGGCAGGCTGAGAATTTGGACCATCAGACTGGTCTCCATTTCCTCTTGGGGGGCGTCCATGTGACATCCCCTTTCAGGGCATCTCTTCAGGTAGCTTTTTATAAGATTTAGAGCTAGAAAAGAGTTTAGAGGTTACCTAATCAACCCCTCCATTTACAAATGAAGAAACAAACCCAGAGATAGGAAATAACTGAAGTCACACAGCTGTAAGGAGAAGTGCAGGGATTATAGAACAGTGGACTTCTATTTCCAAATTTAGGGCTATTTTCTACTCCTTTCCCTCCTCCTCCTTGGGATATCTTAAGCTCATGCATTTTGAGTTAGAAAGGAGATCACTGAGGTCATCTAGTTCAACCTGCTCATTTTATAGATGAGAAAACTGAGGTGCAGGGAGATAAGTGATTTATCCAAGGTCACACAGGTAGCAATGGCAGAGCTGGGGTATCTGTTTGGCATTCCCTCCCCCAGGTTCTGCTCTAGGTAGCCCCTGTCCATGGCTCTGGTTTCACAAAGAGAGATCATATTATCTGAGCTCAAAAGCAATTAGCTAGTTGTCGCAAATTCAGCAAGTTAATTGATCAGTTGGAACCTCCCTTTTCCATCTCTGAAGTAAGGGTCTTACACTGGACAGGTTCACAGGCATCTTCCAGCTCTGATAATTTGTGATTGTATGACTGGGTAAAGGAGACACTCACATATTCTCAGCCTCAATCTCTCCTGCTCCTAGATTCCTCAAAGACCAGCCTCCTTTGGTTTGTACTTAACACTGACAAGTCACAATTTAGACTCAGAGTCTAAAAACCTGAGTTCAAATTCCACATACTAGCTGTGCAACTGAACCAATCACTTCCCTCTCTGAACTTCTGCTTTTCCATTTGGAAAGGCGGGGTGATAACACTTGCACTACCTAAATTATCATCTAAAGGTCCACTATTGATATATTAATAAATGATTGTTGAATGAATGAATCTGAAAAAATATGAGTATATAATGATACCTACGTTAGCTACCTTAAATGGTCACTGTGAGTATAGTGTTGTGTAAACTTTAGGGTTCAGAATCTCAAAGTGGAAGGAACCTTGAATCAAGCAGGCAGACATTTATGAAGCACTGTGAGAACACAAACATAAAAAATGAAGCAATCCCTACAAAGTCTAGTCCAGTCCTTACCTGAGTAGAAATTCTATTTTTTAACATCCTTGCATCCACTAGTCTTCATGGGAAGATGGCCTCTCCTGGGGAGCTCACTACCTTCTGCTGTGGAGGAGAGTGACAGGTCCTCCTCTCTCCCCACTCTATCACTTACTGCCCTCCTCAGGGAAACTTTCAGTTCCCAAGTCCCCTGGATTAGGCATGAAAGCAACCCCTTGGTAACAATGATAACAACATGGATAGGATGGCCCCTTCTTTCCTTTAGCTCACACAGGATAAAAGTGGGACTTTTCAGAGGGAAAGGCAAAAGCAAATTATTTACAGAGAACAGAGTTGGTGAGTTACAGAGTGGAAATTTAACCCTAAATATTCCTCATCTGACCACTGGCAATACAGCTCTAAGTTACTGCTTTGGGGGAGATGCCTGCTGCTGTTGAATCCCACCCACCTATGCTATGGATTCTTGTCCTTTGGGACAAGTCAATTGGGAGAACGGTTCTTTCAACTCTGGGAAAGGATTTAAGTTTACCATTAGTAGGTCTGAGGCAGAGAGGTTGCCTGATGTGGGGGGAAGAATCTGGCTCATGAGGTCTAAGTGCAGAAGAGATAAGGAAATGTAGAGGAATGGGCCCTGGGTTGGAAGTCAGGAGGCTTGGGTCTGGGTCTCTCCCCTTGGTCATTGAGTGACTAGCTACGTAACCCTCAGACGATTCCCTTCTTCTGTCTAGGCCTCTGTAATGTGAGGGAACTGGATGTTTCCTAAGCTTTAAAAGGTATATTCCCTTGCTCCAGATAGGCTTTCTAGTAGAGTGGAGACAGCCTTAGGAGGACCTGGGCTACAAGCCTGTCTTAGACACTTACTAGCCTTTTATGTAATCCCTACAAAGGGAGTCATTCAGCTTTCTCTGAGCCTCAGTTTTTGTTAAATGAAACACTAAAAACAGCATTCACTTCATAGGGTATTTTTAACATCAAATCAAATTAATTTATGTCAAGTGCTTTGAAAACCTTAAAGAAATACACATACATATACATATGTACATATATCTATACACACACACATACATACATATGCATACACAAACATATATATTGCTACTAGCTATGCAGCAGCTAGGTTGTGCAGTGGATAGAGCCCTGGGCCTAGAGTCAGGAAGACTCCTTTTCTTGAGTTCAAATCCTGACTCAGACATTTTCTAGCTGTGACCCTGGGCAAGTCATTTAACCCTGTTTGCCTCCTTACTTTATACCTTTTATACTTTATACTTTATACTTACTTAATACCCTTCATCATATGTAAAAGGAGCTAGAGAAGGAAACGGCAAACTACTCTGGTGTCTTTGCCAATTGGGGTCACAAAAAATAGGGCATGACTGAAGTGACTCAACAACAATATTGCTTAGGTGGTCCTAAGCAAGGCATTTAACTGCTCTGAGCCTCAGTTTTCCCACTTGTAAAATGGGGATAATCACAGATGCTCCATTTACCTCATAGAGCTGTTGCAAGGAAAGTATTTTGTAGCTGCCTTTTGGTGACATATGCAGTTATTAAGAACAAAATCTACTTAAGGCTTTTCAAAAATCATGAGAAATTTATAGTCAAGTCCTAAATCCTTATCCCTAGACTGGGCCAGAAATTGGAGGACCTGGGTTCAAAACCTACCTTTGACACTTCTTAACTTTGTGACCCTGAACAAGTCACTTAATCTTCCTGTGCCTCATTTTCCTTATCTATAAAAGGTAGATTGCTGGGTGACGCAGTAGATAGATCTGGACACTGGGACAACCTCAGAGGTCATCTAGGCCAACCATTTTATTACTAGTAACAGCTAACATTTATATAGTGCTTTAAGGGGTGTGAAAAATTTTACATTATCACATTGGATCCTTATAGCAACCCTGAAAGGTAGGTGCTATTATTATCCCCATTTTACAGATAAGGAAACTGAGGCAAACAGGGTCAAGTGACTTGCCCAGGGTCACACAGCTAGTAAGCGTCTGAGGATAGATTTGAATTCAGGTCCTGGCACTCTATCCACTGTATCACCCGTCTGCCCTTTTCTAAGTGAATACCCACAGTTATCCTTAGATTCAGAAAATCAGTTGAGTATAGTGGGAAGCACACGTATCCTTTGATTCAGAAAAACTAGACTCAAATCTCAGCTTCCCACGCTTAGTTCTGTGGCCTCACACAAGCTCCTTCTCTCTATGCCTCAGTTTCTTCTTGGGTAACATGCAATTACCAATACTTGTGCTACCAACCTGGATGTGAGACCAATGTTTTAGGAAGTGTTCTGTTAACATTGCAATGAATGATCTCACTCATGGGGCTAGGCTCTCCCTCCAAGGCTATATCACAAACCCACCCATGTTTTTCTCATCTTTGGTGACTCTTGTTCAAGTTTTCCCATAATCCTCTAGCCACAGTGGGTCCACTCAATACACTGGGACCCTTCCCCTGGGTCTGTTAACACTAGGAGGATGCCAAGGCAGTGTGTGGGTTATTCTTTGGTCATCTCTCAATCTCCTTCCACAACCAGTCCATGTCCTTTTCCAGTCCTACATCTTTTTAATGATATCTCTCATTCTGCTTCTGGTGTAAAATTAATTTTTGGTCACATGCCACGGCCCTTTCACGTCCAACCCATGTGTCTCCACATGTGTTGGATGGCTGTTGTAGCTCAACAGTGAACTGGACTCAGAACCGGATAGGAGGAAAAAAGGATGATGAATTGCATTTGGGAAATGGTGCGATGCTTTGCACAGCCCTATGCTTCTCCCTGAAACAAAAAAAAAAATCCATCTTTTAAACGCTCAAATTTTTCCACTGATGCTAAAATGACTGTGAATCACAGAATTCGGCAATCTCTAAAGAATCAACATTTCTGGTCCTCTGGAGGGAAATGAAGAGATGTGCTATATGGTGGGGGCAAAGTGTTGTATTCCCTTGGAAACACACATCACGTACTTAGAAGAGAAAATCTTTTAGCCAAAAACACCACCACCACTAAAACTTTTAAACAAGTCCCTTCTTCTGTCTGGTCCTCTATAACATGAGGGAGTTGGATATTCTAAGGTGGTGTTTAGCTTTAAAAGTGTTATGATTTCCTCTAAGTTCTGGCTCTAACACTTGCTCCTTGCAGGCTCTCTAGTACAGTGGATAAGGTGAGCCATCTAGACTTAGGGAAAACCCGGGTTCAAATCCTGTTTTAGATACTTACTAGCTCTGTATACAATCCTGTCTAGATGTCATTGCCAGGAGAAAGAAGAATTTGGGGGAGGGGATCCTTTTTATTGATGTTTATCATGAAAGGAAAAGTATAGGAGGGTCTCAGTTTCTTTGTCTGTGAAATAAGGTCATCAACATTTTAGGAAGGAAGCTGGTGGAGATGTCCTGAGGATCCGATAGAGGTTACTTATTTATCCTTCTCAACATAATGAACCCCCAACTTGCCCCCTAAAGTATTAAGGATATTTCTTTAATCTGTGATTTTTAGCTGGCAATAATTCTTTAAAAGAAGTAATTTAAAATAATCTTCCAACAAAAATCCAGGTTCCTGAATCAAAGACTTGGAGATTGAGATATAGAAGGGACTTAGAGACCATTTTGTCTGACCATCTTCATTTTTTCAGATAAGGAAACCAAGGCTCAGGATTCCAAAGTGTAAGATGTTCAGTCAGAAGATAGTAGGCAAAATACTAGCTGGGCATTAAAAACCTATAGCTTTCTTGGCCAAAATGTCTTGAGGTCCTGGTAGCTCATGAATGTATCTCCCTTCTAGGCTCCCAGATTTCCTTATCTAAAGTGAAAGTAGAATGAGTCTTTCTTTGCCTACTAGAGATACACTCCAAATACATTCCAAATGTCACCCTCTCCCGAAGGCTGTCTGAGGCTGCTGCCTCTGTCACTTTCCTGAGACTCCACCAAAAAGGTTTAGTATATACTTTCCTTCCCCCTAGTATTATCATGTTTGGAGACTGCATCAGCAGCAAGAATTGAGTCTTCCTCTCTCCCCCACAGATCACCCCCTCAACACATCCCCTAAGCAGGTTGGTGTAGCAGATAAAACATCAGTCTGGGAGTCAAGAAAAGGTGGGGATTCATAAGGTCATGGGGTCATGGTTTTAGAGCCAGAAGGGAACCTCAGAGGTCATCTAATCCAACTCCCTCATTTTAACAGATGAGGAAACTGAGGCAAGGAAAGTTTGATACAACCTGACCAAAGTCAAACTAGTCCTGTGATTCCAAACCGATGCTCCTTGCGCCACCAAGGGATCCCAACTCAGCCCCTTTCTCCGTGACTGCAGGCAAGTCGTTTTATTTCTCCAAAACTCAGGGTACTCATCTAATAAACAGGTATAATAACACTTGCATGGTTGTGGAGAAAGTGCTTTGTAATCCTTAAAATGCTGTGGAAATGTGAGTCATTATTGGAAGTCTTGTCACCTCCTCCAGCTCAGCATATCTAGCACCAAACCCTGATTTCTTCACCGCTTTCAATAGTAGCCACATTCTTCCAGTCACTCAGACTCAGAACGCTGGTGTTATATATAAATTTTCCCTTACTATCCTCCACCCATCAACAGTCAACAAGGCATTCCACGAGCATTTATGAAGCGCTTTTGTTGTTGTTGTGCAATTATTTCAGTTGTGTAGGACGCTTCATGACCCCATTCTTGGCAAAGATACTGGAATGGTTTACCGTTTCCTTCTCCAGCTCATTTTACTGATGAGGAAACTGAGGCAAACAGGGTTAAGTGACCTACTCAGGGTCACACAGCTTGTAAAGTGTCTGAGGTTGAATTTGAACTCAGACCTTCTATATTTCAGGGCAATGCTGTATCCACAGTGCCATCTAGCTGCCTCTGTATCAAGTACTTATTATGTGCTAGACACTTACTTGCTAGAAATACAAAGACAAAAATAGCTCTGCCTTCAAGGAGCTTGGTTAAAGTCCTTTCCCCTAGTATTATCATGTTCGGAGACTGCATCAGCAGCAAGAACTGAGTCTTCCTCTCTCCCCCACAAATCACCCCCTCAACACATTCCCTAAGCAGGTTGGTGCAATAGATGAAACATCAGGCTGGGGTAGACACCATGCAAATGACTACCTATGTACAAACAAGATATGTTCAAGGTAAATCGGAGGTAATCAGCTGCTACATCCTTTTGATTCCACCTCTCTAATATCTTTTTCATCCATCATCTCTTCCTCTCTACTTATCTTCCCACCAACCTTACCATTTCTGTACTGGCACCTACTGATCTAACTAACCAACCCCTACTTCTGCACTCATCGTATGCTCCACACCTCTGCCAGATTAATCTTCAATTTTTCATCAGTTTCCTGCATGAGAACTTTCCATGTCTCCCTGACTGCTGAATAAAGACCAGACTTCTTCATCTCTCCCCTATGACCCTTCTAGCCCCAATCTACATTTCCAGCTTTATCCTCTGCTGTTCCCCTACTTATATGCTCCATCCAAATTAGACTGATCTCATTTTCCAAACTACTGCCATATTTGGAATCAAGAAACTTGGGTTCAAAGCCTGACTACACATTAGCTATGTGACCTTGGACAAATCACTTAACCTCTCTGATCCTTAGTTTGCTCATTTTAAAAATTAGGAAAATAAATAACATTTGCTCTACCTGCCTCAGAGAGTAGTGGTGAGAAAAGACTTTAAAGCACTATAGAAATGCAAATTATCATCACTGTTACTATTATCATTATCATTCCCCTGCTTCCTAGCCTTTGTCTATGCTGTCTACTCTGCTTGCAATGTTCAGTCCTCCTGTATTTTTTTGCTCATTGCAATTCTATGCGTTTTTTCAGAGTCAGATTTGGTGCCATCTCCTTTGGGAAGACTCAGCTTCAAACTCCCACCCCAGGATCCCAATGTCATTGCTCGTTTTCCTTCCCTGTTCACCTGTATCACATACTGCCTTGATTACAGTTCTTTGCATACTTATGTCTTAGCTTCTCTACTCATCGATAAACCCCTTGAAGGTAGAGGTCCCCTCTTGTTGGTATAGTAGAAAGAGAGGTGCTGGAATTTGGAATAAAATGACTTTGGTTTGAATTCCACTTCTTCTGTGTCCTATGGGGTGACCTTGAGGCAGTCATTTAACTTTGAGCTTCAGCTTTCTCTTTTGTAAAGTAAGGTGGTTAGATCGGAGGGTCTCAAAGATAACTTACAGCTCTAAATGTATGAACCTATCCTCCAGTGGGGCTTCTACACAGGCACCCATCAAATATCATAAACTCATAGAATGGCAGAGCCTGAAACAACCTTAGAACTTAAAATGTTAGTGTTGGAAGGAATCTTAAAGAACAGCTAGCTCCATCCTTTCGTTTATAAATGGCAAACTGAGGTTGAAAAGGGGGAAGTGATTTGTTCAAGTTCTCGGATGGAAAGATGGATAGATGGATGGATGGTTGGATGGACAAATGAATGGTGAATGAATGAATAAATGAAATATGATGAATGGGTTCTGGAAGAGCAGACCCCATCATGGGCTTAGTAGTTACTTGGTGGGGGGGTGTTGGAGGAAGGTTGCTGACAAGGGGAAAATCAATTTCCATTGGGAAGGAGAGAGGAAAGAGGAGACAGGGGACAGGGGTAGAGTTTCCAGGTCCCTCTTGGCCTCCTTGCCCTTGGTGTCCTGGGCGGGGGGGGGGGGGGGGGGGGCCTTGTGGGGTAGCACAGCTGAGGAACAGGGGGACCCCTGGGCTAGCCCCTGCAGGTGTTGTTGTGTACCCAGAGGGCTGGAAAGGGTGTTGCCCAGCTGGGATCCTTTATGTTCCAAATCACAGCAATTCTCCATGGGCTGGAGAGGGAGGTGGGGTGGGGGGAAGTAGAGAAGACCAGCTTCCCCTCTCAACTGCCCTCCTCCCTCCCCCACCTTCCCCTGCCTTTCAGACTGTCAGGAGACACATTCTCTCCCCTGAAAATCAGACCACACAGAAATCAGGGGAGGCTGATGTTTTATATCGGAGACACGTGGGTCTCTCCCCTGCAATATTGTATGGCTTCTTTGTTTCTCTGGAAATTAAATAAGCATCTTAAGGAGAATGGAGAGGGAGGGAGTCCCCAGACCTGGGCTCTGGTGTTCAGGCCCCCTCCCCCAGCTTTCTGTCAGAGAAGCTTGGGGGAGGGGAGGGAGGAGGCTCTTTGGGGGCCCTGCTTGGGGTGCCTCTGGACCTTTGGAACCCTTCAAACCCACCGCCCGCCTGGCAGGAAACCCAGCCAGACAGGGGAGGCTGCGAGAGTCACTGCGCCACGAGCTAAGAGAGTTCCCATTTTCTCCCACACTCAGTAAATACTAAATACTGCATTAAAGCAATAAATAGTCATTTTAAGGAAAACCAAGACTCAATTTAGCTGCCTGAGTCATAAATGGCAGTTAGCTGCTGTGTAATGTCACAGGCCCCGGCCCGCCAAGCGGTTCCCAGCACTGTCACCGAGGTAAAGTCAAAACAAACCAGGGCATTGATTTCTCCCCTCCCACCAAAGCCGGTTGAAGCTTGATCCCAGGGGTCCCCTTCCTACCTCCCCCACCCCCGAGGCACTCCCCTGGGGCGGAGAAGGGAAAGAAAGAAGGGCAAAGGAGGAAAGGGGCTGAGAAGATGTGGGAAGAGGGAAGAGGGAAAAGGAGAGAGTGCAGAGATCGGAAAGGGGAGGGCATTACAGGATCTTAGGTTTAGAGCTTGGAGGAACCGAAGGACCTTAAAGACAACTTCAGAACTTGAAAGCATGCAGAAGGTCAGACCTGGGCAGGAGCTTAGAACATAGAATGTTCAAACAGAACAGAACGCTCAAGCTAGCAAGGACCTTAGAGGTCACCTAACTCAAGCCTCTCATTTTACAGATGATGTGAAGGGGGTCAGGAATGAAAGGGAAGAAACGAGGGGATGGAAGAAGACAAGGGAGAGAAAGAAAAGGAAAAGCTCACATTTCTATGGACTTTGTGAAGCACATTATAAAATGTGAACCTCACAGAAGCCCTGCTAAGGAGGGAGGGCAAGTTTCTGGAAGCTGAGACTGAGAGAAGATATTTAATCCAACCAGCATGTAGTAAGTACCTATTACTTATTCTGTGCAAGGCACTGAGAATACAAAGATTAGATGGAAGAGTCCCTGTCCTCAAGAAGCTTCCATTCTGTTAGATGACATGACTGACCTAATTAAATAAGGTTTGATCGCAGGTCAGACTCTAGATCTCAGTCTGCTTTCAGTGTATACTAGCTAAGAATTCTCACAGCTAGAGATTTGCTATACTAGGAGCTCCCCGCACAAATGAAATCACAATTTCAGTCCCCTCCCCACCCCAAAATGGAGGGGTTATGGTCTCCCACCTCCCCACCATTATTTATTTTATTTTGTACTTTTATACAAATATACCTTGTCTCATTTGATGAACTCGAGGGCAGAGGCTGTTTCTTATTTTTCTTCATATTCCCTAGAATTGTGCTTGGCACTTGGTAGGCACTTAATCTGCTGACTGACCAAGTGTTTAAGTGGTAGTCACCAATTAATAAGGTCCCTTACATCTCTAAATCTAGAATCCTATGAGAGGAGAAGAAAGACGAGAATGAAAAAGTTAGGGAAGAAAGGGAAGAAAAGCAGGTAGAAAGGAGGTGATTCCTATGGTTATTGGGAATTCAGCTCTGGAGGGTCCAGGGAGGGGGAAGGAAACTTGTTCCCCAGCCTCAGACTTTGGGGGGCTCTAGAGCACCCTACCCCTCAAGTCCTGCTTCCCTCCCACCCACAATGTATAGAGCCATTATAAGGGTTGGGAAGAGGGGATTGGAGGGAGACTTCATAGCAAGAGGGCACTATTCTTACTAAGAGGTCACAAATGCCAGTTCCCTCCTCCAGGAACAAGGAGAAGAGAGTAAGGTTTTTATCAAGCTTGCTGGCTGGGGCAGCCTCATTTTTAGAGACCTGCAGACTGATTTCTCTTGGCTTCTAGTTACACACACACACACATACACACACACACACACACACACACACCATCCAGGGCAGAGTTCAGAAGCAGGATCCGTTAATAACAATACTAATGACACATTTATGACATGCTTTCCTTACAATAATCCTGGGAAGAACAGAGTATGAGCCATATTATTTCTCCATTTACACATGAGGAAACTGAGGCTCAGAGATGTTAAAAACAATGATTTGCCCACAGCTAATAAATGTCCTCTCTGTGTGTAAGCCAGGAGGGATCAGGACTGAGCAGGTTTGGCTGGTGTCTGTATCCTGGGAGCCCACCCTCCATGGGATTCCTTGGCTGGGGAGGCCTGTTCAGGTTCCTGCATCAGGGGCCAGTGACAGCCCAGCCCAGTTGGGGGCTGTCTGAGTGTGGCTGAGATTAACATGCAGCTATGTCGCCTGAGGAGGGGGGAGGGAAAGAAGGGGGCTTCAAAGGCCCCTAAGGACATGTTACTTTGTGCTACAAAGTTATGCTGGCAAAACAAATATGCCTTTCTCTTTGAAGAGCAGGAGGAATTCGTGGTCATCGCCATGGAAACCCCACAGGCCCTTCAGCGGTGGACAGCGGCTTGCTCAGGGAAGGAGAGGTGGGTCTGGCTGAAGCTGAAGATGGGAGACAGAGAGGCTGATGCATCCTCTTTTCTTCTCCCTCTCCCCCAATATCTCCGATAGGTAGAGCAAAGTAGTAATAGCTACCATTTGTAGAGTGCTTAAGACTTAGAAGGCATTTTACATGTCATTTTATATGCTGCTCACAACTATCCTGGGTGGGTATTGTTGTTATCCCCATTTAAAGATGAGGAAATTTAGGCTGAGAAAAATTAAGTGACTTGACCATGGTCACATAGCTAGTAAGTGTCTGAGGAAGGATTTAAATTCAGGTCTTTTTGACTCTAGGTTCAAAGCTCTAATGCTATTTAGCTACCTTAAGGACCAGGGAATCCAGATGCAGTCTCTGATTATATTTATTTTGTATATACTTAGATGTGTCCTTTTGGTCTCCCCCATGAATGCAAGCCCCTTAAGAGCAGAGATTGTCTCTTTCTTTGTAGTTGTATAATTAGAGTTTAATATGGTGCCTGAAACTTAGTAGGGACTTCATAAATGCTTGTTGATTGATGAATTGATGGCTGGATTGGATCCCTGGAGCCCTAGCCTGCTTAAGTAAGGAGGCTGTGTTCTATAAGGAGGCTGTGTTCTATAAGGAAGCAAAAGCTGAGCCCCAGGACTAGGAAAGATTGCCTCCCACAAGTAGTCAGTTAAGTGATACAGCAGAAAAAACAGAGTCTTGAGACCTAACTTTGCCATTTACTAGTTGTGTGACCTTGAGCAAGTCACTTCCTTAAGGTTTCAGTTTTCTCCTTTGTTAAATGAGAAGGTTAGACTATCCATCTAAGGTAGCTCCCATATGTAACTCTAGTATTAGATAGGATCCTAGGATTTAGAGTGTTTTATTTGTGAATTTCGTTTTGCCAATGCTTCAGGGTTTGGTCTACTTCATCCTGCCTTGGGGCACCCAGTAGCAGGATGGAGCTCTGAGTAAGCACATTTGTCACATGCCAAAGTCTGAGCAGGGGAAGGAGATGTGGGGATCTTTGGAGGGACCAGAAAGAAAAGCAGCAGCTCCTGGTGAAGTCCCTAGGGGAAGTCATCTGGAATTTACCTGGAAGACCAAACAGGACTAGCAGGAATATTAACTCATTCATTCAAACTGGCCTATTTGAAATTCCAGGAACTCAGCCTTACATCTCAGGACCTTTCCATAAGCTCTCAGCCCTCCATGTATGTAATGCATTCTCTCCTCACTCTCATCTTTTAGTAGATAGAGCATTGGGCCTGGAGTCAAGAATACCTGAGTTCAAATTCAGCCTTACACATTTATTAGCTATTTAACGCCAGGCAAGTCATTTAACTTAGATTTCTTCCATTTTATAATAGGGATAATAACAGCACCTACCTCAAAGGGTTGTTGTAAAGATCAAATAAGGTAATATGTGCAAAGGGCTTAGCACAGTGCCTGACACATATTAGGCACTACATAATGATTATTTCCTTCCTTTTACTAGAATATAAGTTCCTTGAAGATAGAGACTGTTTTGCTTTTGTATAATTGGTCTTTTCTTCCCCAGAGCCTAGAGAACAGTATCTGGCAGTAGGTGCTTGTTAAATTGTATGGAACATTCTGTTGCCTACCCTGTGACTAGCATTGGGGTAGCTAGATGTCTCAGTGGATAGAGCTCCTGGCTTGGAGTCAGGAAGACCCGAGTTCAAATCGGACCTCAAACACTAGCTTTGTGACCCTGGGCAAGTCATTTAACCCTGTTTGCTTCAGTTTCCTCATCTGTAAAATGAGCTGGAGAAGAACATGGTAAACCACATTTGCCAAGAAAACCCCAAATGGGGTCACAAAGTGTCCAACCAGGACTAAAAAAACAACTAAACAACACGACTGCTGTAAGTAGTGATGGCTGTTTTTTCTCCATTTTACAGATAAGACTCAGAACAGTTAGGCAACATACCCATAGTCACACAGCTAGTAGCTAGTACTTAGGAGATTCAGGACTCTTTCCACTACACCATACCTGGGATACTTACCCAACTCTGCCTGGCTTCCCATTGAGGGGGCATGAGGTCCTGCCCTGCCCTTCCCACTGCTGTCTGTTTGTATCTGCGAGGTCTGCTTGGAGCTCCAATTAGTTGCTGGCACCTGAAGAATTGACCTAAGACCTACTGGGCGTGCTATCAGTCAGCTCTATAAATATTCGGAGATAAGAGGAGATAGTGCCTATTACTGCCCTAAGTCAATACGGATTGAGGAGACAGGAAGGAACTATAAATAGCCCAGATGTGGATGTGTTTGGGAAGCCTGGAAAGGGAGGGGGTTTCCCCATTCTGATTCCCCTGGCTGCAGCTGGAGGGCTAGCCCCACCCACTAATTCATTGACTGACTGATATTCTGGCTGGAGTGAAAGCTATACCTAGACACTGCCTCTCCCCTTTGCCCCTAAACATATCACTATGGCATGTAATTCCCGTTTTGAGACAGAGAAACTGAGGTTCAATGAGGCTGTGGATCATTTTCAAGGTTAGGAATTAAAGATGACCACTGGGAGAGTGTACCCATGCCTACCTGGAACCTGGGGTGGCCCATTTTGGGAGCACTTGGAAAAGGGGGACCTCTCTGGCCCCTGAAAAAAAATCTACCTGGGAGAGCCTCAGGCTAGCCTGGGCATGAGTCACTGACTGCCAGTTAGGTCCGATCCCAACTCTTCATGGGTTTCTGGGTTTTTTCCCACCTCTATTTGCTTTTCAAGCAACCTGAAGGGACTGCTTTTCCCTACCCCTCTTATCTGACATTGGCTATCTGTCCTAAACCTCAGGCTGGCTCTGCCTGAAATTCTTAGCAAGCAGTTTCTCTTGTGAAACTCCTCCCAAGGTTTAGTCTGTCTCCTTTTCCTCTCACTTCTCCTCAACCCCAAGGTACTTTCTATTTCTACCAGTCTATGTTTTAAGGTCTCTTTCCACACTAACATTCCATGTTCCCTGCTCTATCATTCTGTTATAAAGTCCCTCCCTGTTCTAGCAGTCTACTTAGAGACTCTTCTAGCTCTGACATCCTATGTTTGAACATTTTGTTCTAAGGTCCCTTCCATTCTATGTAGCTTTTGGTGTTATGGTCCAATGTCCTTATAGCTTTGCCATTCTATCCTTCTGGGTCCACAGGTAAAGAACTACCACATTTGGGGGAAGGCCCCAAAGCTTTGCTCTCTCCTGGATTTGACCAAGAAGCTCAACAGCTGCCTGGCTTGAGGAGAAACCCCTGGGTGTCCCCAGGCCAACCCTGCTTTTGGTGTGGGTGTGGGTGGGGTGGGGGTGGAGTTGTCCTGGGAGGGGCTGGGCAAAGGCTGAAGCTCCCTTGGCTTTGGTGCAGAGAGAGGGCACCCTGTCTAGACGCTTATATAATGGAGTGCCTGCACCCCGGCAAGGCTTGTACCAACAATGGGGGCTCTGTCTCCTGACTCTGGGAGACCTGCTTAAACACGCTGCCTCCCCCTTCCAACCCCCATCCCCAAGGCTCTGCCTTGCAGCCACACAAGCTTCCATCCGGGCCAGGCCCCCCAGCCCAGCCTGTCCCAGTCCAGCCTGATGCCCAGCCCTATTCTGCCAGGAGGCAATGTGCCCTCTGGGCATCTGGCAACAGCAGGGCCTGCTGTCCTCCCAGTTGGATGACTATGAAAAGAGTCACAGTATTAAACCCAGGAACTGGTTCTACTGAATTCCCTGGGGAGCCAGGCTATGACAAGAAGGGATAGGGAGAGGGAAAGAAAAAGAGAGGGAGAGGGGGAGGGGGGAGATAAGATCTAAAAGAAGGGGGGAGAAGGAAAGAGGAAGAGAAAAGGAGAAGGCAGAGGGAATGGGAGGAGGAAAAGAAGGGAATGGGAGAAAATTATAGCAATTAGAGTTGGAAAGGCCCTTTGAGATCATCTATTCCACCTGTACCCCAACCCCCCATTATTCTAGAGAGAGGAAAACTGGAGATCAGAGAGGGGAAACAGCTCCTCCTCACCATCCCACAGTGAAGTCAAAGAGACAGGACTGGAATCCAGGTCTTCTGATTACAAATTCAGGGCTCTTTTCTTCTGCTCAGGTGAGGGAGAGATGGGAGGAGACCAATGGGAAGGCCCTACAGAGCAGGTTTCCTCCTCTAGCTTACTCTCTTCGCCTTACAGACTGCAGCACCCAGGGACACTGGCCTTACACAGTACACTCCATCTCCAGACTCTGGGCATTTTCCCTGGCTGTCCCTCACACCTGGAACACTCTCCCTCCTCATCTCTGCCCCTTGGCTTCCCTGGCTTCTTTCAGGTTCTAGCTAAAACCCCACCTTCGACAGGAAGCCTTTCTGGAACCCTCTCAATGCTAGTGCCATTCCTCTGTTGATTTTTCCCCCAATTTATCCTGTATGTAGTTTATTTATATATTATTGTTGGAGGCAGCTAGATGGTCCAATAGATAGAGCACTGGGCCTGCAGTCAGGAAGACCTGAGTTCAAATCCAGACTCAGGTACTAACTAGCTATGTGACCCTGGACAAGTCACTTAATCTCTGTCTGCCTGAATTCACTAGAGAAGGAAATGACAAACCACTCCAGTATCTTGGCCAAGAAATCCTCATACAGGGTCACAAAGAGAAGGACACAACTGAACAACAAAATAGTTGTTAGCATGTTGTACCCCTTCCCCTTACTCCATTAGACTTCGAACTCCTTGAGAGCAGGGACTTTCTTCTGCCTTTCTTTATATCGCCAATGCTTAACACAGGACCTGGAACATAGTGGATGCTTAATAAATGTTTATCGACCGACTGTCTTTCTGAGCCCTCACTCTAAATCTGTGATCTTATGGTCCCTCACTTCTTTGCCCAGGCACTCTCATGTATACTTAATTACTGGAGGGCTACATAGCTGTTTCCTTAGGGCCCTGGCTCTGTAGCAGCTGGCTTTCGTACCAAACTCTAAGAACCCCTCCTCTTCACAGTCCCCAAGAGCCCTTGTTGGTTGTGGGGAATGAGCAATAGCCCAGGGTTCTTCCCCCACCCCCCACCCCAGTTTTTGGTGGAGGGGGAGTGGTGCTCCCATGCCCAGGCCCTGACCTTTCAGGGAAGGCCTGAGAGAGGTGGTAGAGCAGGAGGAGGAAGGCCAGGGATGGGCCAAGGAAGGAGGGGCAGGGTGTTTCCAGCCCGGAGGGTGTCCCCCTAGCTCTCAGACGGGGGTCAAGCTTCTGAAAGCATTAATTTATCAGCCGTACTGGCTCTACAATGGGCTTATTGTTGATTCATTAGGTAATTTCCCTGGAAGACCAGCTGTTTGGAGGGTGGCGGGATGAATGATGATGCTTCGAGTGTGCTTTGGGGGCACAGACCAGAGGCAGCAGGGACGACTGCCTGCCCCGGGCCCTGCCTGGAGCTGGAGGGTAAAGGTCGGAGAATGCTCCCACTCCTCCCTCCCTCCTCTGCCTTGTCTCCCAGGAGAGCTGGCCAGGTGTCAGAGGACCAGCCGCTGCCTGTCACACCTCCCAAAGCCCCGCTTGGCCTGTCACCTTCTATTGGGCTGAGCCACAGGGGCCGTCCTCCTGCCTGCCTCCCACCAGCCTGGTCCCCAGGTGTCTGCTGAATGCTAGGCCACAGGCGCCCAGCCCCAGGCCAGCCAACGCAGCCCGCTGGAACAAGGCAGCGGGGAGCAGGTTTGCAGAAGTGCCTGTGGGGGTAGGGCTTCGGCTTTCAGCAGGAGGGGCATTCTGCTCCTCTTCCACCACCTCTTACCTCCCCCCCTTTTTCTTCCTCCTCCTCCTCTTCCTCCTCTTTCTCCTCTGTGGATAGCTCCTAGGAGGGCCATTACAATTAAACAGAGCTGTACCCACCAATAAAGAAACAAGGAGCTTGGGCTGTCATTACCCATAACCCCCAGGTCCGTCTCCTCCCTGCTCCACCCCCCCCCCCCCCCCAGCTGCCCCTGCTTGATCCTGAGGAGGGGAGCAACAAACCCTGAGCCACACCACAACACACCGTATGGTCTAACAGATAAAAGAGCTGGCCCAAGAGTCAGAAAGGCCTGAGTTCAAGGAGGTGGTCCGGGCACAGACTGGTGGTGTGACTCTCTCACTCCCCTTCCAAATCACTTGCAAGTTGCTTAAGTCAGCAAATCAAGAAGCAGTTATTATGCTTGCTATGTGCCAGGCCCTGTGCTAAGCTCAGGATACTGTGTTCTTTGCAACTCTTAATCATATATGGAAGTGTCACAAATCTGCACTGGTGGAAGGAGTTTCCTCACAGGGAATTCCTTGTGCCAAAAAAATCCTACTAAAGATCTGAAACACTCATCCTCAAACCGAAAGCCTCCATCTGCCCAGGATAGAAATGGGCAGACTTAGTAACGTGATGGCTTTAATCTTCTGTCCTCCCAGTTGAGGCCACATTGTCACAGGGTTGTCTACAGTAGCTGCAGGGAGAGTGCTCCGTCCACATGCCATTTCCCACCTTTGTGCATTCCCACCAGCCTCCCCCTATGCCTGGAATGCACTTCCTCCTTACGCATCTCTGTCTTCCATAATTCTCCTCTTCTTTCTTCATGGTTCTTCTCAGGTACTACTTCCTTTAAGAATATCTTTTGTCACTTTTAAGGTTTGCAAAGTGCTATTTGATCCTCACAACTACTCTGGGAGATAAGGGCTGTTATTATTCCCATTTTACAGATGGGGAAACTGAGGCAGAGACTTGTGGGGGAGGGTAAAGATCACACAGCTAAGATGTGTCTGAGGCAGTATTTGAACTCAGGTCATCCAGATTCCACTCCTCCTGGATCATTGCCTTGTCTTGGCAGAGTGGCTAGTGTAACTCAGTGAAACTATGAGCTATTCCACATAGGCAATACCCAAGGCAGCCAAGTCATAGTGGAACATTCTGAAAAAGATGATCCACTGGAGAAGGAATAGCAAACCACTCCAGTATGTCTGTCAAGAAAATCCCATGGTCAGTGTGGAGGACAGCAAGGCCTCGTGTGATATGGTGCATCAGGTCTGGAAGTTGACAGACACGACTGAACAACAACTTCCAGATTCCAATTCCTGCAAGCTGTCCACTGTGTCACCTAGGATGCTGAAGAGCATCCCCTGACTCCCCCAGGTGCTTTTTCTATTCTCAAGTATTCAGAGAGCACTTTGATCTCTCCTTTTCAGGTCCTTACAAAACATAATCTCCTTGAGGTCAGGGACTTTGATATTTTTTTTTTTTGGTTTTGTAACCTGATAGCCTAGAACAGTGATTGGCACACTTATTAATTAACAAATTTGGTATAGTTCAGTCATTAATAAATGTTCATTGACGTGAATTAAATGAGATAGTGAGAGATGCCATGTGTGGTGTGGTACAGTGGGAGGAATGTTGAATTCAGAGTCTGAGGATCTGGGATTTTAAAGAACTAGAGAAAGGTTTCTCTTCATCAATGTTATTACACTGATCATAGGGAGGTTACATGGACCTTGAGTGTCTAGACTAACAAAGTCAATTCAAATCCCTGGTCCTGTTTTTTGCTACCTATGTGACCTTGGACAAGTTATTCAACCCTCAGTTCTAAGTTTTCTAATCTCCAAAATAAAGGAGTTGGATGACATAATCTCTAAGGTCTCTGTTAGCTCCTAATCTATGATCCTAAGAAAGAACCCTTCACTATATGACTTGTGATCTCTGAGCCTCAGTTTACTCATGTGTGAAAAAGAGCCATTACCAATTAGACTACCTACCTCACGTGTGTGTTACGAGGAGTCCATTTCAAAACTTTAAAGTGCATTAGTAAGACACATACTACAGACGCTTCACACTGATACCATGATATGTACATTGGGTCAAGGCATTGTGCTGTAGTAGAAAGTGTGTTAGTCTCTGAGTCAGGAGTCCTGGGTCTGACTGTGGGCTTTAATACTCACTATCAGTATAACGTTGGACCTATCTCTGAGTTGCAGTTTCATCATCTGCAAAGTAGAATAATACTTCTCTACCCTCTTCAGTGAGGAAAAAAAATTTTTTTGGTGAAGAAATTAAAGTTCTAGAAAATGTATATTACTATTACTATTATTACTACTACACTGGCCCCAGGGAGGTTACAAAATCCCAGGAGTGTCCTGACTGTCAAAGTCAGCACATTTTTGGCTGAGATCCCAGAGAATGTGGTGCTTACTAGCTGAATCCAGAGGGGAAATGGATTTGAATTGGAAAAGGTGGAGATGTTCTTCACTAGGTCCTGGGAACTGTGGGAGTTAGAGACACCATGGCTATAAGGTGACCTCCCTGGAATGAGGCCAAGCCCACAGGGCAGTGTGTCCAGGCCAGGCAGGCTTTTCAGTGGTCAGTCCAATCTGCCCAGCTGGGGAGCTGGGCCTCCCTGACCTGCCCTGTCTGATAGAAGGCATGAAATTCTCATTTCATCTTTGCTGAAAAGAAGAAGAAGAAGAAGAAGAAGAGGAAGAGGAGGAAGAGGAAGAGGAGGAAGAGGAGAAAGAGGAAGAGGAGGAAGAGGAAGAGGAAGAGGAAGAAGAGGAAGAGGAAGAAGAGGAAGAGGAAGAAGAGGAAGAGGAAGAAGAAGAAGAGGAAGAGGAGGAAGAGGAAGAGGAGGAAGAGGAAGAGGAAGAGGAAGAGGAAGAAGAGGAAGAGGAAGAAGAGGAAGAGGAAGAAGAAGAAGAGGAAGAAGAAGAAGAAGAAGAAGAAGAAGAAGAAGAAGAGCAGCAGCTCCCCAATCCCCTCAGGCAGGGCAATGGAAGGCTCAGGAGTTAGGCAGTTCCCCTCCCTCCCCCCTCCCTTTCCTGGGCCACCTCCAGGAAGGGGGGAAGAACTCTCCCTTCGGGGATAGTGAAGAGGTCAGAGAGCGATTTTTTTTTTCTGGATAGACTCAGAGGTTCAAGAACAGACCTGGACAGCCTCCCAAACTGGCGGAGACCCTCAGGGCTCCATAGTTTCATGAGATTTAGAGCTGGAAGAATTTAACCTCATTTTAAGTGACTCATCCAAAGTCACAAAGAAGTATCCTAGCCAAGATTTGAACACAGGGCCTCCAATGCTGGATTCAATCAATACCTTTTCCACTTCAGGACTGGTGGCTTCACCCAGGGACTGCCTACTGCCTCTTCATCATCCCTCTTCTGGGAAAATCATATCTTTCAACACCATGAGACTCCCCTTCATCTATGTCACTCCTGGATCTCTCTCTACCACCTCTCCCCAGGCAAAGCCCTAGCTGGGGCCCTTCCCATAAGACCTGTTTTGATTCCTTTTCTGGAGATCTTGACAAGTCTATTGAGGAAAAGATAATAATTATAATAGCTAGCATTTATATAGCCTTTAAGATTTACAAAGTGCTTTATAAACATTATCTTGCCTGGGAGGGAGATGCTATTATTATCCCCTTTTTATACATGAGGAAACTGAAGCAGAAAGAGATGAAGTGACTTGCCCAGCAGGAAGTGTCTGAGGCAGGATTTGCACTGAGGTCTTCCTGAGTTCAAGTCCTACTGTGCCAGAGGAAGTAACATAGAGGGAACACACCTCATCTCACCCCCAACCCCAAATACACTGCCATAGCCACTCATCCCATTCCCTTGGAGGAAAAGGGGGACCCTAGCCCATCATTAGATTTGCTCTTGGTATGATCTGGGTGCAACTCTACTCTTACTGAACCTAGCCATGGACAGCAGGCTATGGACCCCAATACATGGTGTCATGGAAAGGGAAATGGATTTGGAGTTTGAGAACCTGGGTTCAAATTCTACCTCTCCTATTTCATCAATTCACAAGAATTTATTAAATTACTTTTTACTGCTCCTGAATCCTTAAATCACTTCCCTTCTCTGAGATTAGTTTCTTTATCTTTAAAAGATTGGGACTAGGTGGTATCTATGCTTGCTTCCAGATCTAAATCCTAGGATCTAAAGGGTTTGTATGCATGAGTGGGGTGGATAATAATAAAAATAAACCATATTTCTATTGTGTTTTACATCTATTATTTAATTTAAGATCCTCAGGATGAAAACCTGTGAGATAGATACAATTGCTATCAGTTCCATTTTACTGAAGCTAAGGTTCAGAAAGATGGAACTTTCCTAAGTTCCCCCAGGTAAAAGCCCAGAATGGAGAATCAAATCCAGTCTATAGCTAATACGATAGAGTAGAAAGAAGTCAAACTTGAGACTTGGAGTCAGTCCTGCCTCTGGCATTTACTGATCATGTGACCTTGGACAGGTCACTTCTCTTTGAATCTCAGTTTTCTCATCCATGAAATGGGGATGATAACAATACTTTCACTACTTATATGGTGGTTGTGAAAAAAGCAAACCCTTAAAATTCTATTAGAATATCCAGTTTTATTAGCTCTCAGTCTTAGTTTCCTCACCTCTCTAGTAAGGATAATAATTCTTGAATTGCCTACCTCACAGAGTGATCCTAAAAGAGAAAATGCTTTCTATATGGACCCATATAAAGATGATTTTAAAATCATCATGCTCTTCATCATTTAATTCAATTCAGGTAAACTACTGTCCTTGCCCTTCTGAAGCTTATAGCCTGAAGTTCGCTCTGTACAATCAAGCCCAACCAGCCCTCTGGCTCTCTATCCTCTCTCATCTCCTGGGGAAAGTTCTCAGTGAGTGTGGACTCCTGTCCAGTCCATGGGCTCACATGGGGGCTGGAAATAACTCCACGCCTTCTACAATCTAGCCAAACCACACTAGTGATCGTCTTTGCCCACAACATTCAATTCCATCTCTGGCCAACGTGCCAGGCAGCTTAGGCTGCCATCATTAAGTGGAACGTTATCTCTCTGCATTCTCACTTTTGCAATCCTCCAAGGCTCAGCTCAGGTGCTGCCTCTGATTTACCCAATTAGTGCAGTGCCTCCTTCCCCCAAGACTATGTTTTCATTTATGTAGATTTTGGTATTTACTTCTCTATGTATGTGTTTCTCTCCAGTAGAAGGTATGCTCCTTGAGGGCAGAGATTATAGCATTTTCTGGTGCTTGGCATAGTCCCTGGCACACAGTAATCACTTAATAAATGCTTGCTGGGTTCATCCTTGTCCAGGTGAAATAACTGAGCCCCAGAAAGGTGGAGTGACTACCCCAGCATTTAGCACAGTACCTGGCACATAGTAAGTGCTTAATGCATGCCTACTGCCTTGCCTTGCCAGCTTCACACAGCTAGTAAATGGTAGAAGGGGGATTATTATTCAAACTCAGGTTCTCTAACTCTACTCCAATGTTTTTTTCCACAACATTACAACCAGGAACCCAGAGCTCAGGGGGCCTCTTTTCTCTTAGCCAAACCACCCCCTAACACTGGGTGCTGTTTCCTCAAGCTGATAATAGGTTTATAGTTCCCTCAGGAAAATGAAGTGAAGAGTTCCCAATCTCATTTAGGTCCTCCCCATTTCTCCCCAATTCTGGTGTGGGTTCACAATTAATGCAAATGATTTCCAAGGTGTTGGCTTCCTAATTGGGTTATTTGTTGAGCATTTATCTTAAGCAAAGTGGCTGACAAATGACTACAAACTAATGTGATAAAAACCATTTATAATGCAGCTCATTCCAGGGCCTTCTCCCCTAACTAGTTATGACAAGGCAATAATGCTGTTGCATGCATCCGCCTGACTTTAAATTGGTTACTTAAAGCCATGATGGATGAGGGGAGAGATCACCTTATTCTGAAGAGCAGCTCTTGATTTCTGATCTCATTTTTGCAGATAATGAATTATATCTAATTAGTAGATCCCAAATCGAATCAGGAGATTGGAATTTTGACCAGGGAGAGCTGGCAGCCTAGCAGGGTGTGAGCCAAGGAAAGGAGGGAGTGAAGAAGGGAGGGGTTGCGGGTCAGGAGGGGAGGCCTGACTGACTGCCCTGGGACCCCTAGGGGATGAAGCTGACTGTGGACATCTGGTCCTGACTGATGCACCTGTTTTGACTTTTATTTTCACTGGTGGATTTGAGGGGTAACCTCCAAGTTTATTCTTAATGGAATCACTTGTGGTTCCCCCTTCTCCAGGCTTCCCTCACTGGCCTCGTCTTCTGACTTCTGCTGCAGTTGAGGGAGGGGAGAAAGGCACAAGCAATTTCTGGGCTCCTTACAAAATGAGGGCATGTATCCCAGGAAGTGACACCTTTGCGATTTCCAGCTCTGGAGTGTGGCTCTGAACATCTCTAGGCTAAGTGAGCTCTCTTTTGGAAAGGGGGTGAAGTGAGGAGAAGAAGAACCTGAGGCTTCTAAGGCAGTGACAGGTAACCTGGGGGTCATAAGATCATAGATTTAGAGCTGGGAGAGAACTTAGAGGTCATTATATCCAACACCTTCATTTTGCAGACAAGGAAACTAAGCCACAAAGTAGTGGTTAAGTGATGTGCCCAGAGACACAGAGCTAGAAAATTGTCTACTTCTTCCTGACTCTTAGTCCACTGTCCTATCCAGTGTTTAGCACAGTTCCTGGCACATAGTAGATGCTTAATAAATGTTTATTGACTGACTTACTATTCACAACTACAAAAGCACTGGATGAGGGGGCAGATGACTTGGGTTCAGATTCTAGTTATCCTTACTTAATAGCTGGTAACAGAGTAAGTCACTTCGTTTCTCTAGAGCCTAGTTTCTTCTTCTGTCAAATGAGGGGCTGAGCTAGCTGATCTCTGAAGAAGCCACGGACTAGAGGTCTTTCAAGGACATTCTGGGAACCCAAGAGGACTTCAGGGTATCCCTTTAAGATGAAAAGCAAACTCCTTACCCTGGCATTCAAGGGCCTCCTTAACCCCCCTCCCACATACTTCCCAGCATTGTCTAACACTTCCTCCCTCCAAGGAATCTAATTCTAGCTAAACAGGTTCACTCACTCTTCTCTATCTTCTGCCTTCTGCCACCTCCCTACATGCTCTAGGCCTATATCTTATGCCAAGAGATAGATAGATAGACAGACAGACAGACAGACAGATAGATCTATCTCTTGGCATAGAATGCATACACATACATATGTATTTATTTTTGTTTTTGTTCTTGTTTTTGTTCATTTTGGATAAGCATTGGGGCTAAGTGATTCGCCCAGGGCCACACAGCTAGTAAGTGCTATGTGTCTGAGGCCAGATTTGAACTCAGGTCCTCCTGAATCCAGGGTCTGTGCTCTATTCACTTCGTCACCTAGATGTCCCTGTATTTATCTATGTATATATCTATCTATATCTTAGCATAGGGCATGTGGGGAGGTAGGAGAGGGCAAGATATATACATATATGTGTGTATATATAGGCATAGGATACACACATATATACATATGTACAGACGTATGTATATGTGTGTTTTTGTCTATACATGCATATTTCCATCAAGAGCTAAATCCTAGGATCCAAAGGGTGTGTGTGCATGGGTGGGGGTAGATAATAAAAACATACCATGTTTCTATTGTGTTTTATATTTATCATCTAATTTGATCCTCATGATAAAAATCTGATACATATATACATACATACATACACATATACATACACACATATAATCCCACTTTTGCCTGCTGAAACTCTTCTGTTCCTTCAAGGACCCAGCTCAGGTGCCACCTCCTCCATGAAGTCTTCCCTGACACCTACAGCTGAAAGTGCTTTTCCTTTTCAATTGTTTTCCCAGAGCATCCTGACTGGATTTTTTTTTTACCCCTTATCACATTCTACCTCCTAAGATATTTATTTATGCATATGCAAGTAGCATCTCCTCTCACAGACCACAAACACCTTCAGGGTGGGGATTCTTTTTTTCAATGTCTTTGTAACTATAGCACCAGATACAAAGTACGTATTTAAATACATACTAAGTATTAAATATGTTGTTGAATTGAATTGAATTGAACATGGAATGGCATGTGAAGGTACACAAGAGAGAGGCTGGTTCACTTCTCTCTCTCCCTCTCTCCCTTTGTTTTGTCCTGGCCCTCCCTCACTCTGGGAAGCTACACAACCCCGCCCCCTCCCATTCCTTCCCCCCCCTCCAGCTCCCACCCATCGATGCTGAGCCAAATGTAGATGATAATAATATTGCTAGCAATGGGATCAATAGCACACATTTCTATAGCACCTTCAAGTTTCAAAGCACATTGCTCACAATAGCTCAGTGAGGTAGGTAGTGAAAGGATATACATTGTCCAGAGAGGGAAACTGAGATTTAGAGAGAGCCAGTGACTTAACCAGGGTCACCCAGCTAGAAAGTAACAGAACCAGGAATTCAATCCACGTTCCTTGATTCCAGGTCCAGTGCCCTTTCCACTATAGCTGGTTTATCACAGTCAATACTTTCCTTTCTCTTTTCAGTCTCCCCTTGGGGGCCATTACCTCCTCCTCCCCATCTTCCAAACCACAAGATGACAGCAATGAAAAGCTACCTTGTGAATTATTAATAATAATCAGTCACATTTCCATAAAACTTTAAAGTTTACAAAGCACATTTTCTCACCATCTCAACCCTCAGAGGTAGAGTGTGCAAGGATTTATCATCCTCATTTTACAGATGAGGAAACTGAGGCTCAAAACACTGAAGTGATTTGCTGAAGCTCACATAGCTTAGCACAATGGTAGAGTTCAGCCTTGGACACAGTAGGCGCTTAAGTAATATATCCACTGAATGTTTGCTGGCATTTAAAACCCTTGTCACCAACTAACCTTTCCAGCCTTGTTTCACACTAATCCCCTTCCTGTACTCTTAGTTCTAGCTAAACTGGACCATTAGCTATCCTTCCAAACTCAACATGGCTTCTCCAACCACCATCCATTTTCATATACTATCCTTCTCTCCCTTCAAGTCTCAGTTCAGATATTATGCTGTGGATCTCCAGTCCAGTGTTCTCTCTTCTACACCACAGAGAATCCAGAATACAAGGCTCTCATCTCCAATGTGTGTTTCTACTATAGCCCTGGCCTCCAGCTGTCCTCTGGGAGTTGTCATGGGGAGGCACTTGTTTGCTCAGCAGGATGTCTGATGCTTGACCACAGACAGAGGAAATCTCTGATGTGTTCCCAGTCCTCTACTATCTCCTCCCAAAGCTTGGCCAAGCTTAGGGGCCTTAGTATGTAAAATGTTAGAACAAATGATATTAGATTATAGATTGTCATTTGGGCTGGAAAAGACCTTAGAACACAGAATGTTAGAGCTAGAAAGGAACCTAACAGTCATTGGGCCAAGCCCCTTATTTTACAGAGCTCTAGAGAGGGGATGGGACTTGTTTGAGGTTACAGAAGAGGTTGGTAGTGGGGCCAGGATTAGAATCCAAGTTTTCTGACTCAGACCATATCTATCCAAGCCCACGATGGTTCTTTGTAACAGTGAGGCATCCCGCCATTCCCAAGGGAAGTGTTCATCTCCCATCCTCGCTGAGGACCATCCAGGGAGGCCAAGGTTCCGGGAATGTATGAGTACTACTTTCTTTCTGAATGGGTTAGGAGCCATGCCCATTTTCCCTAGGAGCTGGGCTCAGGTTGAGCTGAAGCTAATTGGCTGCGGACACCGACTAGGAGCCTTCAGGCTTTTCAGAGGGACCTGTTGGCTCCTGGAACAAGAGTCCAGATTGATTTCTTTGGATTGACTTCTCTGTGCTGTCTGGAGCTTAGTGGCAGCAGACTGAGCCTCTGTCTTTGGCCCCAGAGAGACCAGACTTTCTCCCCATCTCCGGGAATACCCAGCATCTGGGGGCTATGGCACTGGCTATGGCCAGGCCTGAAGGATTCAGTCTCCTTTTCCTCCTTTTCCTCTCTTCTTCTCCTCGTTTTTTCCCCCTCTTTTTCTCTTTTCTACATCTCCTTCTAACCTCCTCTTTCTCTCTCCTCCTCTTACTCTTCTTTTCTCCTCTTTTTCTCTTCTCATCTCCCTCTAACCTTTCTCTTCTCTTTCTCCTTTTCTCCTCCCCTCATTCTCTTCTTGTTTCCTCCTTTTCTGTTTCTTTTCCTCTTTTTTCCTCTGCTTTTGTTCTTTCCCCTCTTTCTTCCTCCACTTCTCCCCACCTCCCTCTCTTCTCTCTTTCTTCTTCATTTCTCCTTCCCTTTAGGTTCAAGTTTTCTCTGGGCTGGACCTCTAATCTATTATCAGGAATGGCCTGCACTTAAATCTCTCTTCCAGGTGGAGGAACAGTAGGACATGGGGCAGGAGGCCAAAATCTACTCTTTGAGTGAGAGCACAGCATCTCTGAGCTCACCTATCACCCCACATACATTCCCCCAGAGCAATCTTGTCCACTCAGCATGCTTTTGTTACCTCACAGAAAGACAAGAACTTGAGAGGAGACACCCTGTATTAAGCCAGAGCCTAGAGTAGGCCACACACCTACAGATTTATCTACCTAATCCACCCACTTATCTATCCACCCAGCCAGCCACCCATTCCCCACCCATTTTCCTATCTGTCCATCAATCTACCCAACCATCTACCCACCATCTTCCCAACCACCTACTCACTCATATACCCACTTATCCACTTATCTATCCACCCATTCATCTACCTACCTATTTATTTGTTGGTTCATGGAACAAACTAACACTTATTATGTAGGTAGTAGTCAGATAGAATAGTAGACTTGTTCAGATTCTACCTTGGATACTTACTATGACCATAGACAGATCTTACAATCTCATTCAGTCTTAGTTTTCCCATCAGTAAAATGGGGAAAGTAATACCCATTGTGCCCTACCCTAAAGAGCTGTTCTAGAGTAAGTGAAATGATGTATTTAAAAGATTTTATATAATCTTGGCTTTTATTATTATTATTATTATTATTATTATCATTAGGTTCACTGCCATTGTTGAGAGAGATATAAGGATGAATAAGATGTGGATTATTCTTTCACAGAACTTATATCCTAGTGGATCCACTCATCCTTCCCACCCCATCCCACTCATCTACCCTTCATGGGGCTGTAGTGTCTATTTGAGTCTTTATGGGATTGAGAGTAATAGCCAGCTAGCACTTTTATAACACTTTAAAGTTTGCAAAGCATTTTAGAAATAGAATATCATTTGATCCTCACAACAACCCTGGAAAGTAGATATTATTATTCCTATTTTACAGATGGGAAGATTGAGGTAGATAGAAGTTAAGTGACTTGCTCAAGGTCACGTAGCGTTAATTGTCTGAGGCTAGATTTGTACTTACATCTTCCTGACTCCAGGTTCAGTGCTCTCTCTATGAATGAGTGAATGAATGAAAGAATGAGTGAGTGAATAAAAGAAAATTATTTATTAAGCAAGTACTGCTATGTTCCCAGTGTACCTAGCAAACACCAGAGTACAGCTTTGAAGTTCTGGAAAGTGCTTTATAAACCTAGAACTGTTATATCAAATTGAGTTATTAGAAGGACAGGGTTGTGTAGTGCAACCTATCCTGGATTTGGGAGTCAGGATGCCTACATTAGCAATCTTACCTCAGATACATACCAGCTGTGTGACCTTGGGCAAGTCATTTGACCTCTATGAACCTCCATGTCTTTATCTGCAAAACGGGCAGAATAATCCTTGAACTACCTGTCTCACAAGGTTGTCATGACAAAAGTTCTTTTTAAACCTTAAAGAACTATAGAAATGGAAGCTATTATTATCATCATCTCAGGACAGAGGACCACTGTCTCCCCCATACCCTCTCTCCTTCCAGTTCACAGGCCTCTGAATCCCCAAATGGCTAGGGTGAGAAGAAAGCCTGGGAAGAAAACAAACAAATAAACAACAAGAGGCACCTGGGTGGTGCAGTGGATAGAGCACTGGCCCTGGAGTCAGGAGGACCTGAGTTCAAATCCGGCCTCAGACACTTGACACTTACTAGCTGTGTGACTCTGGGCCAAAAAAAAAAAAAGAAAAGAAAGAAAAGAAAGAAAAAAAAAAAGGCTGGGAAGCACTTTGCTGGGTAGGTTGAGTTGTGTGTGTGTGTGTGTGTGTGTGTGTGTGTGTGTCTGGGAGGAGGGGCCGGTGTGGGGTAGGGGATAGGGGGTACATTGGTCCTGAATTTCCCCATCCCCAGTGATGATCACGGGGACTTGAATTTAGGGACTTAATGAATGTTTGTTGAGTTGAAGTAGAAGCAAATGAAATACAGAACCAGCACTGTAAGCCGTGACCCTCAATTCAGTCCCACCCACACGTGCTAAGCACTTGCTACAGACTAGGCCCAATATAGATGGGGCAAATGAGAGAGTGAAAAGACCTCTAGATGGAAGACCAAGAATTTGAGGATGGAGATCACTTTCTGCTGGAGAATCATGGCACCAGAAGGGCCCTTAAAACATAGAAGTGACCTGAAAGAGCATCTAGTCCAAAGTTTTCTTTCCAAAGATGGGGAAACTGAGCCCTGGAAAGAAGTGACAGAATAATCAAACACTCAAGCTGGCATGGACTTATGAGACAGTATAGGTTAATATCTCCATGAGGAAACTGTTGCCAAGAGAGGGGGGGAAAAGACTTGCTCAGGGTCTTATAAGTGTCAGAGCCAGAATTTGAACCAAGGTCTTTTGGGTTCTGAATCTAGTTGTTTTATCTCTGCACTCTGTTGTGTCAAGGAAGGCTTCATGGAGGAGGAAGCACCTGCTGTAGACTTTGATGGAAGAGGAAGATTTCAATAGGTAGAGAAGGGGAGAGAATACATTCCGGGTTTGGGGGATGGCCTCAGATCAAGGATTCCACAGATTTTTGCTTCAAACTCTGTATCCCCACCCCCTCCCTCCCACCCCCTTTATTTGGCCCAGGATGTTACAACAGACAGCAACGGGTACAACCTGGGTGGCACCAACCCTGGGGCAGAGGAGGGATGGGAAAGGTGCTTGGAGAAAGCCCAGTTTCCTGTTGGGTCCCCGCTGCAGGGGAGACCAAGGCCCACCCAGAGGCCGGCTGAGTTGAGGCTTGTATGGGGAGCCCCTAGCCTTCCCCTGCTATCTAAAAGGGACTACAGAAGGAATAAGGGCAGCCTCCAGAAAGGTGCAGGGCTCTGGTTGAAGGTAAGGGCTCCTTTGCATCCTGCTCTGATCTGGTTCCTGTCTCACCCGTGTCTTAACAAGCAAAAAAAAAAGGGGGGGGATGGGAAATGCTTGCACCAGGTGTTGGGTTATCAAACCCCAAACAAATGGGGTGGGAGAGAGAAATCCTACAACTGATAAGCAGCCTTTGAAATGCCTGATTCCCACCCGGATTCTGCCTAACTCTTCCCTACTGAGCAGATAAGCCTGATAAGGAAGGGGGAGGGGCTGGAGAAAATACCCACCAGAAAGAGGGATTTTTTTTTTCATGCTCCTTGAGGCAGCCAAAGGGCAGCCCCTCAGTAGGGGAGTTTAGATGGATTCAGAGGAATACCACAGGATTCTCCCTTTCCCTCCCTCCCCCAAAATCTCCTCCTCTCTCATCAGCTTCCCCCTTCCTTCCCTGAGCTCTCCCCTTCCTGAGCTCACCATCCACCCATCTTTCCCAGAATTTTCCCTTCTTTTTCTCCTTCTCACTCTCCCTCTCCCTCCTTCCCACAGTCCTCCCTACCCATAAACACCTCCTCTTTCTCCTCTTCTTTTGTGAGTTCTAAACTTTTCTTATACCTTTGTTTCTCTGAGCTCTTTCCTTTCTTTGTAGTAGACGGAAGACCAGGGTTCTCTCAGCTTTGCTACTTAACCTTGGGTTAAGTCATAATAGGGTCAGCTGGAAAGGACCTCAGAGGCCTTCTGGTTTAACTCCTTATTCACATATGAAACTGAAGCCCAGAAAAGTTACATGACTTGCCCAAGGTCCCACAAGTAGTCAGCTTCAGAGATAGAATTTAAATTCAGGTCCTCTGATCCCAGAGCCAATGCTTTTTTCTATCATACTATGTAGGTCAGTCATTTGCCCTCTCTGAGTCTCAGTTTCCTCAACTGTAAAAAAAAAAAAAAGACAATTAATGCTAACTTGCCTTTCAGCTCTGTATTTTGTGATTTCACCTTCTAACAGATTTCCCATTTCTACTCTCCAGCCCTCTAATCCATCCTTTATTTGGTGTCAGAATAATCTTTCTTTCACATAGATCTTGTCATATCAATCTTCTGTTCAAAACATTGCAGGAACTTCCAATCGCCTACCCTCTTAAATTCAACCTACCCAGCCTAGCATTCAAAGATCTCCAAAACCCAGTGCCCCATTACCTTCCCAGACTTATCTCATATTACTTTCCCCTAGGCCCTCTATGCAGTAGCCAATCTGGAGCCAACCTCTCTGCCCTGCATGAAGCATAGACTCTGTTCTTCCTCTATGTGCTGTTGCTTCTTGCTCCTGATGACTGGAATGTCCTCTTGCCCTATTTTTGCCTGTTGGATTCCTAACCATACGCTAAAGACTAACTCAAATGCCACGTCCTCCAGGAAAGCGCCTTTGATCTCTTGCTCTACCTTTCCTCCCCCAAATAATAACCTCTTCCTTCAAACCTCCCTTCATACCTTTCAAATTCATTTATTGTAGAATGTTGTGTGTTAGAGTTATCTGTTGGTGTTTTATGCTCTTATTAGATTATAAACTCCACATGAGCAGAGATTATGTCTCCTCTAAGCTTTGCTATTTCCCATAGCAAACATAATACTCTGTACTTAGTAGGTATGTAATAAATGTTAGTTGAATGAATGTATGAATGAATGATCCTATAAGAGATTATTCTGTTAGGAGGCCTGTTGGATTGGAGGGGAGGAAAGGGGGAGAGAGGCAGAGAGAGAGAGAGAGAGAGAGAGATGAAGAATGTGTTCTAAGTATAGCATTCCTTAGTATGGAAGTTTCTGGTCCCATTTATTATGAAACAAAATGATTGCCGTTTATTTAAACTTCACAAAAGACAAAACAACTTTAGAGAGATCTCATCTCCTTTAGAGACTAGAGAAAAGAGAAGGGAAGAGAGAAGAAGGCAGAGTAGTAGAGGAAATGGGGAGAGGAGGACTCAGGGAGAAGAGATGGGGAAGGAAGGGAACGTTATTTTTTTAAAATTCATTTTATTGATGTTTTATTTTCACAATCCTGTCATCTTTGGATACACAACCCCTCTTCATTCCACACCCCACACACATACACAGCTGAACTCTGCTTAACTGTCCCTGGTAACAAAGGAAATACAAATGCAGAAACAACAGATATAATGACTTTAACATCATGACAATGTATGGGACATTCTGCCCTGGTTGGGGGAAGTTTTTCATTGCAGACAGAGGGAAGTAGCCTGAGATTACATGTATATAAGGCCTGTTATAGTTACAAGTATAATCCAAGGAGCCTATGCCCCAAATCCTACCTTGTGGCTACCTGAGAGGCCCCTCAAAGCCTTCTAGCTTTCCCTTTGCCTTGTTTTCAGGAAGGCTTCCAGGAACAGTCAGATAGCATCCCTTAACTAGCCACATTGGGCTGGGTTAGGCTGGGCATCTCCTACCATGTAGCAGAAGCTTTGGGAGGCTGAATTGTCCACAGAGACCCCTTAGGAGGCCTGCTCCAGCTGAAGGTGGCAATTCAATGATAATTAGGGCTTCATTTCATCTCATGATGGATTGAGGCTTCCTGGGCCTAATGCTCACCCTGTCACATACTAATAGGCCAGATAAGACACTGTGTGAACCAGTGGTGGAGTGAGCTGTGGCATAAGTCCTGGCTAGCCTGGGCAGACACAGAGCCTCTCCTTGCTGCCTAGGCCATGTTGGGGGTAGGGTTGGGGGAAGTTGGAGGTAGAGAACGGGGTGGTTCTGAGGCTTCACTAGCTGATATCCTTTGAAAATAGTGGTCTGGGGGTTGTCTCTACCCTCTTCTCCCTGTAGTCTTCTCCCCCTTTCCTGGGCTCCAGCAGCCCAGCTGACTAAACAGGAAACCCCATTATTTATTTATGGTTCCAGCTATCCTGTTGCCAGCCCAACCTCCACCACTCTTCAGAGGCACCTGCCCAGGTATCCCATCTAAGTCTCATAAAGAGAGAAGGAAGGCTTCCACAGAGCAGCCCCACCCCTGGCCTGGAACCCAGAGACCCCTTCTCTGACTGTTCTCCAGGTGCCCCAACTACTGCCCTCATCTATGTCATTTGGGCCTTTCCAGCCCCAATTACTTATAATAAACAATTCCGTTTATCTTTATCAGAATCATTATCTAAATTGGCTACATGACACATACTGTTTCCCTAACTGCGCCCCAGGGAAGCTGTGCTGTAGAATCTCTAAGTCTGTACTTTGTAATTATCCCTCTATGGGCTATAAAGCATTACACTGGTGTTTAAAATAGGTATAGCTAGCACTTTCCCCAGCACGGGAGAGTGCTCTGAAATGCGGCAGAATTGGGGTTGCAATAAGAGCTTCCACGGTGCCTGGGCCACGCGGTGGCTGATTATGTGACTAGCATGCACTCAGCCCCTGGCAGAGCCCTGTCTATAACAGGGGACACCAAGGTTCTAAAGAAGGGCAGTTAATGGGGAGATCCTGCCTCCAACAGAGGGGGCAGGCGGTGAGAAATGATTATGTGTCAACAGCCCCAGCAAAAGGCCTTCTTCTCCTCCTCTGCCTGGCATAATTAATTTTCTCTGTCCAGAATCCTCCCCCATTTCTGCCCCCTTTCCCCTTGGCTGCTGACTTGGGTCTTCCTTGCTGTTTTGAAAGGGCCTCCCCCTCCACACCAGTCCCCTAGGGAGGCCAACACCAGTGGCTCAGCAATGATTAAAACAAAACACTCTGGGCTCTCCCCGATTATGCACCTCTCCTCCTGGCTTACACAGCCCACAGGGTCATCCACCCCAAGTTTTAGCTGACTCTGCTGGCTAGGTGCCCTAGCCAGAGTTCAGGCAAGGGGCATTATGAAGTTCAGTCTTCCCAGGGTTGCACTTGATAGGGTTACTCATGCCTAAGAGTAGGGTCCTGAGAGTTGGGAGAGTTAAGGAACGTTAGAGTCCCTGCTCAAATGAGAGAAGTGGGGGGAGGGAGGGGGGAGGGAAGGAGGAAGAGAGGCGGGGGGGGGGGGGGGGGGGGGGAGGGGGGGGCTAAAACTCGGGGTGG
>NW_020954564.1:16973944-17000684 GCF_900497805.2 Vombatus ursinus | reverse complement strand
GAGAGAGAGAGAGAGAGAGAGAGAGAGAGAGAGAGAGAGAGAGAGGATGCCTAGGATGGAGTTCCATTCGGTCCTATACTTCCTCTGCTATGACCCACTTGTCTTCTGATACAAGCAGTAAGTAGACCTAGTTAGAAACTGGCAGAGATCCCTGAGATAGACAGGCTGATTGTCAGCTCTCCAACTGACACAGGCTAGTGATAGGGCAATCTCTGAGTCCAAGGAAATGCTCCAGCCCTGGGGGACGAAAATGTAAATTGGGGTGCCGCAGAGAGGGCAAACCAGAGGCCACGCCAAGTCTCAGCAACAGTGGTTTCTTGGAAACTCCAAGAACAAGAGTCTAAGATATAAGAGTGGGAAGCTGGGGCTGATTCTGAGGTTTTTAAGCCAGAGAGATCTGTCCAGAGATCAGGAAGGAGTCTAGCTACAAGGAGTATTAGAGAAATATTTGTTTGTCTGATGCAATCTGACTCTTAAAGTTCCACCCTTTTATTGAGGTAGTAAGCATCCCCCACCCCTTGTGCAGCTCTGATATGTAGATCTGTGGCCACACTGAGATGTGCTGGGACCTACGTGATATGCTGAGAAGAGCCCTGAAGTTGAGTCACAGACAATTGAGTTTGAATATTGCCAATTACTTGTGAGTTTTTGATCAGTCATTTTTCAATTGTGTCTGACTCTTCATGACCCATTTGGGGTTTTCTTAGTAAAGACACTGGAAAGGTTTGCCATTTTCTTCTCTAGCTCATTTTACAGATAAGTAAACTGAGGCAAACAGGGTTAAGTGTCTTGCCCAGGGTCACACAGCTAGTAAATGTCTGAGGCCAGATTTCAACTCATGAAGATGAGTCTTCCTGACTCCAGGGCTAGCACTCTACCCACTGTGCTAACTAGATGCCCATACTATTTGTGAGACCTTGAGCTTAACCTATCTAGGCTTCAGTTTCTTCACCTACAAAGTAAGATAACTGGACTAATACTAGATGATCCCTAAGGTTCTCTTCTACTCTAAATCCTATGCTCCTATGATCACTCCTTTTCACCACAGTGTTAATGAAGTTATGGGAAGAAACACTGGTCAGGCATAACAGGCTTGGACAACAAGGCTCATCATAAAAGACAGCTGAAACCCTCAGGCAACTATTGGAACTAAGGTTCCCAAGAACCTCTCTCCTTGGTGCTGTGACCACCTGCTTCCGGGAGCCCTGCTGCCCAATGTCTGGCTGGCTCAGTGTCTGACTGTCTAGAGGATTCCCTGACCATACCCTTGGACTACTCAAATTTCAGACCAAATGTCCCTACCACTGACTTGTTCCCTGGTTTTGTTGTGACCTTTATTGGCCTACTTTTCTGATGCCCCTTGTGTCTGGCCCTGTTAACCTGGGCCGTGGATGCTGGGCCTGATTCCTGGCTGTCATTTTCATTTTCAGTCCAGAGTCCTGGCAAGAGGAGAATAAGAGAAAATGTAGTTTGGTGGAGGGGTGGGGCTAGAGGCCTGTGTTATATCAGAGGTCAAAGAATTCTAGTTTTCCAGGAAACCAATGTAAGAGGCAGGGGCATGGAATGGGGCAGGAGCCCATGGGCCATCATTTATGGCTGGTCTGTTCTAAAATTGCTTGTTGTGTCTTCTCAACTCCTTGCCTCTCCTCTGTCCCTAACATACTGTCAAAATAAGCTTTTTAGTGCACAAATCAGTCATGTCACTTTGTTCTTCAAAATCTTTTAGTTGCTTCCTACACTATGTGGTATTATGGAGCATTGTACTTGGAGTTAAGAACAGTGGAGTTCAGTCCTGCCTCAGACACTTACCAGCTGTGTGACCCTGGGCAAGTCACTCTCTCAGATTTAGTTTCCTTATCTGTCAAATGAGATTTCCTTCACCAGCTCTCTCTCTCTCTCTCTGTCTCCCTTATCTACCTACCTATCCAGCCATCATATCTATCTATCCATCTATCTATCTATCTATCTATCCATCACTAGTAAAATTCAGTCTCTTACTTGGTGTTCAAGGCTCTCCACAACTTGGAACCCTACTTCTCCAGAATTATCTCCTATTCCTTCCCTCTACCCATTGTATGCTCCAGGTAAGCTGGGCTCTCTGTTCCCCAAACACACAGACTAGACTTTCCCATTCCTTGCCTTTATTCCTGCATGCTTTCCTATCCTTGGAATGTTTTTCCTCCCTCCTCCAATTGAATTCCTACCCATCTTTTAAGGTCCAATGGAATTGCCAACTCCTCCAGGCAATCTTTTCTTATTTCCCAGGTAGATAATGACTTCACATAGCCCTTTGTTTTCTACCTATTTGAAGCACTTATTGTAAAGTATTATAATCACCTGTATATATGCCCCTATTTGCCTGTTAGACTGTAAGCTCCATGAAGGCGGGAACTCAGTAATTTCCAAACTTCCAATGCCTCCAACATTGAGTACAGAGCTCTACACACAAATGTTGTATGGAATCAAAAGCTCAAGTAAGCTCAGAGCACAAGACCTTATAAAAAGGTGCCCACCGAGGTGGGTGTGATGTATAAGGCACTGCCTTCATTATGGAGCCGTTTGGAAAATGAAAAAAAAATTGTCTCCTTCAAGACACCATGTTGTTTTGCTTTGTTTTAAACATACTACTCAGTTCTCTACTAAAGCCCTCCCCATGTTCTCACTGAGGCAAGGAGTAGACCCTGGGCTCTCAGGAGCAGTAGGGCACTCTGGCAAGCCTTACCAATAATAACTCTCATTTGTACAGTACTGGAGTACAAAGTGCTGTAGGGTACAGTACAAAGTGCTGCCCTCACAACAACCCTGGGAGGTATGATCACCCCCATGTTAAAGGTGAAGAAAGGGAGGTTCTGAGAAGTTCAGTGTCTTGCCCATGATCACATAGCTAATAAACATTTGGTATGGGATTTGTACCTGGGTTTCCTGACTCCAAGCGCAATGCTCTCTCTCCTACACCCATCTGCATCTCTACTAAACTCTAAAGGATGTGAAGATGAACCCAGTGATAGACTGGATCTTTCTGACAAGGACTGGCTTAACTAAGTGGGATTGTTAACAGAAGGGCAACCAGGGTGGGGGTTGGCACAGAGATTGGAAATTTTTTTTTATCAAAATAACATAGAAAGATGATCTCCTAACTAATGTATCTCTATCATTAGAATACATATTGGTGGGAGGCAGGAATGAGAGACCCACACCAATGAAATCAAGAGTATTGGAATACCTTCCTTCTCCTCATCATAATCACCATCCGTGTCATCCTCATTTTCCTCCTCTTCATCCTTACAAAGGCCTTTATCAGGGGCAGCTAGGTGGCACAGTGGATAGAGCTCTGGCTGAGTTCAAATCCAGCCTCAGACGCTTGACATTTACTAGCTGTGTGACCTTGGGCAAGTCACTTAACCCTGATTGCCTCACCAAGGAAAAAAAAAAGCAAAGGCCTTTATCAATGCCTCATTGTATACAGAGGTGGCCCTGGGCTCTCCAAAGTTCTCTCACAGGAGTCCCAGGTCTAAGTGGTTGTACCAAGCTGGCAAGGTCTCCAAGGTGGGCCTCCATTGTCCTCTGGGGTCTCAGTATCAACTTAATAGCAGAAGGGTTCATTACTAGTATGGAAGTGGTGGATTTAGACGCTGAGTGTCTCAGTCCAAGTCATTTCCCCTTGCTAAGGTTCAGTTTCATTAGTTTCTACTATATTATCCTAAGAGGCAATGTCACGGTAGAAAGAACATTGGATTTGGAGTAAGAGGTTCAATCTTATCCCTGTCACTTACCACCTGTGTGGCATTGGGCAAATCACCTAACCTCCTTGAGCTTTAATTTCTTTTTTCTTTTGTAAAATGAGGTGGTTAGCCAGGCGCCGAGGCACACACCTTTAATCCTTGCTGCTGGGGAGGCTGAGGCTGGTGGATGGGTGGAACTAGGGAGCTCTGAGCTTCAGTAAAGTTAAAGCTGATCTCGTATCTGGACTAAGTCCTGATGAGCCCTGAGAAATAGGAGGGAGGGGTGCACCAGCTTGCAATGGGAGGGTCAGTGAAGCTGTCTAGGTCAGAAACAAAGCAGATCAAGGCTTCCATTGATCCACTGAACAGCGGGACTGGGCCCAGCACTGATGCACTTCCAGTCTGGACAAGATAGAGAGACCCAGCCTCATCACTAAGATAGCTAGATAGATAGACAGATAGGTAGACAGATAGAGAGAAAGATAGATGATAGATAGATGAATTAAAATATAATATAAATAAAATAATATGAAGGGGTTGAACTCTAAGGTTCCTTCCAGCTCCAATTCCATGATCCAATGAGGGAATTGGATCCTTCTAGGTCTAAATCTTATGTTTACCAGAGGACAGATTTTTTTTTTTAAACCACAGAAACTCATGAAGACCCAAGATCTTTTTCACAAGAGCATGGACAGTTTTAAACGTACATGCTAGGGGAGGGCAGATCCATACGATAAAATCACGTATCTTTGAAGAATTAAAGTAGAGGCCCATCACTTCCATGACCAGGAGCCCCCTGCAGGACGACCAATAAGGGCCTCCAATGTTCTTAGGTGTGGGGTGGGGTGAGAAGGAGGAGTCTTCTGTGGCAGGGCAGAGAAGGGAGGGGGAGCTGAGCCTCAGGCCTTCTTAATGTGCCTGTAATTCATCCTCTTGATCTGCTAATGTTCACAGTCATTAGCCTCCAATAGGGCAGAGCTGGGCAACACGAGGCTACAAAATATTCCTCTGAATCAACAATCTGTTTCCATATTGTTACAGACGCAGCCTGCAGGCCACGAAGGCTCATTTTTCTTCTTTCCCAGGATTTTTTTTTTTTTTTTACATCCAGTACAGTAAGGAAGTCATTACTGTGTAATATGAATTTCGCAACGTGCTGAAAAATGAAAATGAATACCTCATGAAGCCAATACCACATGCGGGAAGGCTGACTTCCCTATTCTCTGAGTTGCTTTGACTGCGTTACAGAAAAGAAGGGGGAAGCCCGCACCCATCATGTCATATTGTACGGAGGATCTGGAGTCATGAGACACAAGCTCAAATCGTGCCACTGATACTTTCCCGTTTGATCTTAGGCAAGTGACTTTACCTCAGTGAGCCTCAGTTTCTCCAGTTGCAAAATGGGCTAATACCTATACTACTCATTTCACTGGGTTGTTGTGAGATAGATAATATAGAAAAAGGATAGAGCTGGGGACTGGGGTTTCACTGATACAGGGAATTTCCTGGATGAGGAAATTCCTTCTACCTATGCAAGTTGGCAACTTCCCTGCAATTTCTAGTCTTAGAGAATCACCTAAGTGACTTGTCCAAGGTCATAGCCCACAAGTATCAGAGGCAGAGCTTGAGAACATAGGCCTTTCCGGCTCCAAGGCCAGCTCTCTATAAGTTACAACCCATTGCCTCTCACAGAGAATACTTAGTAATGCCTTTCCATTTCATTACACCCATACCAGTACAGCATGGAAGTCTCAGGTTCAAATCCTACTTCTGACACTTAGTAGGTGTGTGGCCATGGACAAATCTCATTGCCTCTCTCAGCCTCAATTTTCTAATCTGTTAAATATTCTACAGGGTTGTCATGAAGGTCAAATGACTTAAAATCATAGCTGTATATAGAGGTGGAAGGGATCTCAGAGATCATCTAATTCAACTCCATCATTTTGTAGAGAAGGAGAGTATGGCCCAGGGGCTTACATAATGTCAAATAAGCAGTATCTGAGGAAGGATTTGAACCTCAGTCCTCCAACTTTAGAGCCAGTGCTATTTCCACTCTGCTGGGCAGCCTCTTGGGCTAATTAATACCTTGAAGGACTACTTTGAGGAACAAATGAGTTAATAAATATAAAGTGCTTTATAAACTTGGAAGTGTTATAAATATCAGTCACTATTATTATTAGCCATGTGATAGTATATAAATTACCATAAGTCTCAGTTTTCTCATCTGTCAAATGGGGATAATAAAGCTTATATGCATAGAACTTCTGAGAGGAAAGTGTTTTGAAAACAGTAAAGTGCCATAGAAGTGTGAACTATTGTTACTGTCATCATCATCATCATCATTTAATAATAATAGTAATGATATATTGATATATTATAAATATTACTATTCCTTTTTGGCAGGAGAAACAATAGGAAATGACTCCTTTGTTTAGGTCTCACTCTCCTGGGTTCATCATCCACTAAGTTCAGCAGACATAGGGGCTATCCCCTAGCTCTGTTATGAAACCCTATGGCTATCTGCTAATCTGCCAGCCACATTCCTAGACCCTCAATAGAATCCTGAAACTGAAAACTGAGTATCCCTAATGAGGAGAAAAGGAAGGCTCCAGCATCCTCAGTTTCCTTACTTTCCCAAGCATGGCCAATGCTGTCCTATTGAGTCCTCTGCCCTAAGTTCAGGTACTGCAGACACACATGCCAATGTTGTTTGGGGTGAGGGGAGAGATGCGATATTGGGGACCATGGGTCTGGCCCTTTCTGGGTGGGAGACACCTCCAGAGAGAAGGGTAGAGGAGGTCTAATCTTAAGCTGGGTGGAAAAGAGGTCATGTTACTGACTTTGATTCCATTCTACAAACATTTATCAAGCAGCTAGCTTAGGTCAGAGGTCATCAGATTTGGAACTGGAAAGGACCTCAGAGATGACCTAGTTTAGCACCCTGAACTGAGGTACAGAGAAGAAAAAGGACTTACTTGGAAAGTATCAGAGTTGGAATTTGATCTAGATTCTCTTACCCCAAATCCACTTGTCCTTGCTCTTTATCTGGTACATACTTAATAGCACTAGTATTACTCCTTGAAGGAGCTGTGATTTTATCAGTATGGGTACTAGGATGATCTAGAAGTAGAAGGGATTTTGGAGTTTATCTTATTCTGCCCTCCTCATACTGTAAATGTTCTTTCCCTTCACTTCTGCCTCTTGGAATCCCAACATCCACTTAGCTCAAGAGCCATCTCCCAAATGTGTCCTTTCCTGGTCTCCCGCCAAATTTCTTTGTATATTATCTGTAGATATATTGTTTTCTCTCCTGGAAGGTTAAGTTTCCTGAGGGCAAAAATTACTTTTGTTTGTCTCTGGATATCCCCAAGTGCCTGGCCCATAATAGATCCTTAAGTAATTGCTTATTCAATTGAACTGAATGAGAAAACTGAGGCACAGAGAAGTGAAGGAATAAGCAGAATCTAACTCTTCTGACTCCAGTCTTGAGCTTTTCCTAGAACTCCATGATGCCCCTCATTCAGGGGCATCATGAATTGGAAGACTCAGTCACTTCCTAATTCTATTTTTTTTTATGTCCAGCTTCCTGATTTGGCTTTATTTCCTACTCAGAGACCTGTTCTTTCATATCAATAATTGTGTACAATGTTTATTTGCTCCAGATCAACCCTGCCCCCAAATACACTTGGAAAAGAAGGTGTATGATCAGCTCTGTTCATCATTTTAAAATAAAGTTTTAAAAGCAAAGGTGACCTTTGAAAACAAAGTTTCACTATATAGAAATACTTTTGCCAGGCCAACGCTGAGAAGCCTAACACAGATAAGGTATACCTATTCCATGTAACTGGGTTGGTCAGGTCCCTACCTTTTTGTGAGAAACAGCCACTTTTAAAATTTTCTTGGTAGAGCAAAGAATAAGGTGTGATTTCTAAGTGAAATCCTTGGTAGGCAACAATCTCCATCCATGCAAAAACCCTCTGCAATTTAGATGGTCAATGAAAGTTGTTGTGGTTTAAGAATTTATGACTCTGCAGCCTCCCTAGACTTAGTAAGATTGGTCCTCAGATATCTGGCACACTCTCATCTGCCACGGGGCCATGTTCAAAGTCTCTCTAGTTTGATAGAGCCAGTCAGAATTTGAGATGGGTCAGTATAGACTTCAAGAGCACAGACTGACCTCCATGCCATGGTGAGACATTTAATGACTTTAATTATGAATATGTTGATGATCGTGATGATGACAAGTAACATGGCCCAGTGGATATAATGCCAACCGTGGAGTCAGGAAAAATCAGGCTCAAGTACAACCAGCTGACTGGGTGACCCTGGACTAGTCAGTTAACTTCTCAGTACCCCTTTTGTTCAGCTCTAAAATGAGAGTAAGACTAGTAGATTCCAAAGCTATTAACTTATGATTAGTGAGTTAGGATCTGGGATCATACAACTGTTGGACTTTCCTGGTTTGTCTCTTGATGGAGGGAGGGGAAGGAAGTTAAGAACGAGAGGAATACTGCACTTGTTTGGTTGAGAATGAACCTGAGATTATTGAATGGACCAATGAGCTGAGTGCAGAAAGACTAGGTGGGTGACTCTCAAATGGGAAAAGCACCAACTTCTCAGCGCTGACCTGTAACTTGAGTTAAATTATGTCTGTGTCTCATGACCTCCCTTCTGAATTTTTTTTTCTTCATGAATGAACTCTAGAAAAAAGGGCTTATATTCTCAAGTATGAAGAAACAGGTAGGAAGAAGGGGCAGAGGGACAGGTGTGCTAGGAAATATCAGCTGGAAGGAGGGGGAAGTATAATAATAATTAGCATTTCTAGAGCACTTTTAAGATTTGTAAATATTATCTCATTTGATCTTCACAATAACCCTGGGAGGAAGGAGTTATTGAGTCAAACAGAGGCTAAGTGACTTGCCCAAGGTCACACAGCTAGTAAGTATCTAAGGTTGAATCTGAACTCAGGTCTTCCTGACTCTAGGCCCAGAGCTCTATCCACTGAGCCATCATAACATCAGAGATTTAGAGCCAGAAGGGACCTCAGAGTTCATCTAATACCACCCCCGTCCACACCCTCATTTTCTAGTCAAGGAAACTGAGGTCTAAGGAAGTTACTCACCCTAGTTCACATACAGCAGAGGTGTCAAACACAGGACCCATAGGCCGTATTAAACTGATAACACAACCCTCAAGTATAATTGAGAAATATTGACAAAACAAATAAAAAATACAATCAAACATAGATAATGTTACTGTTTTTGAGTTTGATACCACTGATATACAGTGGCAGGGGTAGGATTCGAATCCAGGTCCTCAGATTCCAGAGCCAATACTCTTTCCCAGGCACTACAATACTTCCTCTGATGGCCATAATGAGAGAGAGGTGGGATCAGATGAAAAGCACGCTCTAGAGATAGAAATGATAAGATTTGTCAACTGATTTGATGTGGAGGGTAAGGGAGAAGGAAGTCAAAGATACATGAGGTTGTGAGCTTTGAACTTGGCCATCTCTAGAGGATCTCTGGAAGGGTATATGTGGTTTGGGATTGAAAGAGTGGCTGTTCTATGGGGTATGAATCCACTCCACCAGGAATGAGAAAGAGAGGCTAAGTCCCAAACAGTGATACGACCTGTACAACCAAGCAAGGGTGGGGTGGGGTTGGGGAGGGACACTGGCTTGTGTGCACTGTGGGAAAAGTTATTAGGTGTACATCCACCCCTGGCCACAGTCAAACAATGGGGAAAGAGACCAGCAACAGTACTTGCCTCCTTCCTGGTAGGAAAGCCTACCAGACCATTTGTTTCCTGTCCTTTGGAGAAGCTCAAACCTAGCCACTTCATTCTATTCTGGGCCAGGCTCACCAGGATTCTCCTCAGAATCAAAGCATCTCAGATTGGGGAGACTATAGGCCACCCAGTCTGATCTATGCCTGAACAGGAATTCTTTGTACCACATCCCTGAAAAGTAGCTTTCACCTGTATGCCTCTGATGATGGAGAACTCACTACATTCTGAGGCAGCACGTCACACAGCTAAGATTATAAGGCCATTCCAAGAATAGGAAACATGAGGGACAAGAGTATGGGAAAGTCCAGGCTGAGTGTTTGGGGGACAAATAGTAGTCCAGCTTGTCTAGAGCATAGAATGTGTAGTTGGGAGATATGTCATAGAAGATAATGTTGGAGAATTAGGATGCCAAGTTGTGGAGGACCCTGAATGCCAGGCAAAGGAGGATGAACTATATTGGGTAGGCCCGAGAGAGCCATTGAAAAGTTTTGAAAAGAGAAGTGACATGATCAGATTTGTGCATGAGGAATATTATTTTGACAGGATGCGAAGGATAAGGAGGGAAGGAGGGAATTAGGGAGTCGAAAATGGAGGCAACAAGCTGTTCTAGAACAGACGGGGTCCTCCAAATTATACCCTGAGAGCCACTATCCCCCCTATTCCTCCTAATTTTGTCTCTTGGGGCCAATCAGAATCATTTCCCACATGATAGCCTTCCAGATACTTGAATATGGTTGTAATTTTCCCACTAAGTCTTCTGCTTTCCGGGCTAAATATTCCCAGTGCCTTCCACTGATATCTGTATGAACTGGTTTCTAGTCCTCTCACCATCCTGGTCACCTCTGACTGGATATATTCAGATTTGTCAACGTCCTTCCTAAAAGGTAATGCCCAGAACTGGCAGGGATACTCCAGATGCAGTCTAACCAGAGCAGAGAACAAAGCTTTCACCTCCTCCATCCCACCGCTGCTGAGGGCCAAACAGACGAGGGCAGGAAAAGGAAGGAAATTTGTCCAGGATCCTACAATGTTAGAACCTTGCCCAGAGGTGGTCAATGACCCTAATGCATAGTATTTGTTCTCTAGACAGCATTTAAAGGATAGATAAAATTTTAGTGCTGGAAGGCACTTTTAAGGCCATCTCAACCCTTCTCCTTCATTTCATAAAGGAGAAAACTGAGGCCCAGAGGTAATAGGATGTAGCAGCCAATCCTGGCTAATGTAATCATGAGCATTTTAACCTCCCTGAGCCTCAGTGTTCTCCTCTGTTAAATGGGGTTAATAATACTTTCATTAACTGGAATGATCAGTCATGCCTGACTCTTTGTGAGTCCATTGGAGGTTTTCTGGGCAAAGATACTGGAGTAGTATACCATTTCTTTCTCTGGCTCATTTTACAGATGAGGAAACTGAGGCAAACAGGGTTAAGTAACTTACTTAGGATCACACAGCTAGTAAGTATCTGAGGCCAGATCTGAACTCAGGAAGATGAGTCTTCCTGACTTCAGGCCCGGGGGAACTCACTCCACTGCGCCATTATCTACCTCCAGTGATACTCCCTCAAGAGGCAACCTGGTATAACGGATAGAGGGACAGTCTGAGCACCAGGAAAAACTGGGTTCAAGCCTGTCCCTGGCACATCCTAGCTACATGACCACATACAAGTCATTTAACCATCCCATCCATGCCTTTGAGCGACTCTCTAAGATATTAAGCTGCATGTGAGTTGTTATTGGTCTGTGTTGGCAGGGCACTGTGGAGAAAGCTCCTTTCAGGCCTTAAAGAGCTACAGAGATAGGAGCTGTGGGTGTTATGTGACGCCCAAAATCATAGAGCTAAGTGGGAGGCAGAGCCAAGATCTGCAACCCAATTCCTCAGACTCCAAGTCCAATGAGCTTCCCATTGTGCTGGGGGGCTCTTAAGCTTCTCTACTTTGGCCTAGTAGTTTCAGAAGGCTTAGCATAGTGTCTGGCACATAGCAGATGCTTAATAAATATTCATTGATTGATTGAAAAAGGGATAGAATTTTTATTTTTTTAATTTGTTTTTTTTAAACTATTTTTTAAAATTGTTAAAATCTGAGAGATATTAAGAAAGGACTTGAAGAGAGGGGTTTAGAAACGTGAGAAGATAAAACAAAATCAGACAACTTGGAAAAAAATGAAAGTAAGTCTTAGGGGGAAAAATATAAATCAGATTTGAATGTAAGCGTAGGAGCCATCCAGAGATAAGGCAACTGTACTGGAGTGGAACATCCCCAGCCCTTAAGAGTCAGGAGACCTGGGTTCAAGACTCTACACTATCACATGACTAATAAGTCATGTGATCTTAGGCAAATCTCTTTCTCTTTTTAGGCCTCAGTTTCCTCCCCTGTCCAAGGGGAATGACAAGGCTTTCACCCTTGTACTCCCAGGGCTGGTGAATGTTTACAAAGTGCCATGTAAATATGAGCTGTTACCATCACTATAGTTGTGGGATGGAGAAAAGTGAACCCATCACACAGGTCTTTCTGGATGATGAATGACAGTAGGAGGGAAATCAGCCTAGGGCACCTCTGACTGCTGCTTACCTGCTTCCTGTTCCACCCTGCCATCCCCAGGTCCTTAGGGATGCTGGCTTCCTACTAGGGACCAAGAGGTCAGAACTATAGAAACTCAGGGCATAGGCTGAGGCTAGACAGGCCTGATTTGCCCTGCAGAGGATTAATGGAGCTGGAAGGGACCTTTGAGGTCATTTATTCTCATGTCATCTCCCGGCCCTTTTTACAGATGGAGAAATGGAGGCCCAGAGAAACCTTGCCCAAGGTTGTCACACAGATGAGATAGGAGAACTGGGATTTGCCCTGGATTTTCTGATTCTAAAACCAGAGTTCCTCTCACTGAACCTGCACATAATCAGCACTTAAATGGTTGTAGGATTGTAATGAATAAAAGCCGAATGAAACAGACCCCTCTCTGACAAGGAACTGTCTGGGCAAAGGAGTATCCATATTGACCAACTTTTCCCAGAGGAAGTTCACAGAGCAGATGGGGCACTGCAGGAGGGGCTGATGAGGAAGACACAAAGACCCTCATCAAAACAGGGCCACATACTGGGGAAGGCATCCTGATGGCAGAGTAGCTGAACGGGCAGCCCCTTGAGACTGCAGCCACAGGACCTCAGAAAATACCAAGGAATGAGCCCAATTGGCCCCAGGGGAAGAGGGGGAGGCTCTGGGTCAGCTTTTTCTGTCTCCAATTTCCATGATTGATCCTGTGATCCACCCTCAGCTGTTTAGTGTAAACGATGACTTTGCAAGGAGATATTCCAGTAGATCAATAGCTTACCAAACAAACAGGTTTTTCTAAACCACAGTTTATGGATTTCTCTCTTCATCTCATCTCTTTCATCTTGACAGCTACTGAACTAACCCAAGAAAGACATTTCATCCTTGGAAACAAACAAACAAAAAAAAATCAAGATAGCCCTTAAGATGGGAGAAGAAACGCCCTGTTAGGGAACAATGGGGACATGGAAGCTTGGACATTATTTAGGCATCAAAGTTTAGAAGAAAGAGTATTGGACTTTGGAGTCAAAGGACTTGGGTTCAAGTCCTATCTCTGCTACTATGTGACCATGAGAAATTCTCTTTTCCTCTCTGAACCTCCGTTTCCTGATTTGTAAAATTCTTGCCCTACTACCTCACAGGATTGTTGTAAGGAAAAGGCTTTGCAAATTTTAAGGTGTTATAGAAATCTTAAATATTGGTACTATTGTTACCTTGTGATCTTGGACAAGTCACTTCTTCTCTCAGGGCCTCAATTTGCTTATCTGTAAAATTCTAGGGTTGGACTAGATGATATATACATATATATATATATATATATGTATATGAATGATGCTCATGAACTCTTCTCAACCACCTTGTTATTTCTCACCTGCATCTTCTCATGGTTATCAGATCTTCTTACCTAGCTTCCAGTGGACCAGATGGTCCTTGGTCTCTGGTTGATAGACCTTCTTTCAGAATCTTGAGTAAGAAGCCCCTTTTGGATCAGCCCCCCCAGTGGTCCACCTTATCTCTTGTGACAGTAGGAGGAGTAACCATAAGGGGACCAGACCCCTCCCAAAGAAGACCTTCCCATAACACTCCATCTTCAATGTCTCACAGTGGCATAGATGGGTCTTCGGGCTCTAAAAGACTATGTGACTGAATCACAGGATTCCAGGGTTGGAGAGGACCTCAATGGCGGTCTAGTCTAATCCCTACATGAAAGAAAAGCAACACAGGCAAGGAATCTCCATTCCCACACACCCAACCATATACTGTTTGAAGACTTCCAGTAGGGAGAACTTGCTATCTCCTGAAGCAGTCCATTCCACTTATACATAAGGTTAGAAACAAATAGAGCACCCAAAAAAACACAAGTGCATTGTAGGGAGTTGAATCTTAATCATACGACTAAATGTTTTTGCTTTTTTTGAATGTAATCAATTCTTACTCACACATGTCACAGAAATCTGACAATCATCCAAGAGAAACATATTTGTTCTAATATTCTAATATTAACTCTCCATTATTTGGTGTTGTCTTCTTAGAAAGTATCTCTCTGGACAGCTGGAAATACAGAGCCAGTGGGGTAAGATCTGGCAAGTTCTTTAATTTGGGAAAGGCTTTGAGCAAGGACCCAACCTCACTAAAAATGGAGAGGCTCAGACTGGCTACTACTAGAGAATGGAGCAGTTAGGATCTGTGTGGGTGGAGGTTGGACCCATTCACATTAAATCCCAGCTCCATAATGGACTGGAGTAAAACCTTACAGGCCACAAAACACATTATAGACACATTATAACAGTTTCTCCTGACACTACCTCTGTGGTGGAGGTATTATTCCCATTTTATAGAAGAGTAAACAGAGGTACAGCCAAGGGAAAGGACTTGTCCAATGACACAAAGCATTAAGTAAAATATCCAGGCTTCAAATTTGGTGTTTTCAGGCACCAAATCCAACGTTCTTTCTGTGATACCACCCCTGCTGTGTTCTCTTTGATTAAAGGCAGCCAACCCGGGATCTCCATTCAGACACTTGGCCCATCTTGCCTGTTCTCTTTTGGTTTACAGAAGAGGCCTCTCTGGTAGCTAGGGACACCCGTGAGGGGTCTGCGCCTGCAGGAAGTGCTGGGTTCTTGTTTCTCCCTTCCCCCTCTCCTGACAGTTTACTGATATGCCCTTTGGCAAGTAGCAGCGCTCTGCTGAAGTCTGTCGGGGAAGAGAATTGGAAGACCTGGAATTGTAGATTCATAACTGGTCTCATGGCCTCCACTCTCCTCCCTCTCCAGCAGTTCAATACTCCCAAGCTGCCAGTTTCATTTTCCTAATGCCCAGCTAACCACATCACTCTCCAACTCAGCATCACTGAGTGGTTCCCTATTACCTATAGGATAAAATACAAATCCCCTAGTCAAGCATTTAAACCACCTCCCCTCACTTCCAAAGTGGCATTAAACAATCTTTCCAGTCTTATCTCACACTCTTCCTCTTCATAAACTCTAGCTTCCAGCCAAACTGGAATACAATCTGTTCCTCACACTTGACTTGCTGTCTCCTGCCGCAGGGCATTGGTGTAGGCCATCCCTCAGACCTAAAATGCATTCCTTCCCCTTCTCCACCTACTGAAATCTTTTTCCTTTCAATGCTTTGCTCAGACAGTAAGTCAACAAGCATTTATTAAATACTATTGGCCATCATGACGGAAAATGCTATCCACATCCAAAGAAAGAACTATGGAGTTTGAATGCAGATTGAAGCATACTCTTTGCTGTTTTTTTTTCTTCTGTTGTGTTTTGTTTCCTCTTTCTGGTGGTTCCTCCAATTGATTCTAATTCTTACTTACAACATCACTAATGTGAAAATATGTTTAATAGGAATGTATATGTATAGTCTACATCAGATTGCATGCTGTCTTGGGGAGAGAGGGGGAGAAAAATTTAAAACTCCAAAACTTATGGAAGTGATTGTTGATAATTCAAAATAAATTAATTTAAAAAACTAAATAATGTTGGCCAGGCACTGCAATAATTGCTGGGGATGCAGAGGCAAAAAAACAGTCACTGCCCTCAAGGAGCTCACATTCTGATGGGTGAGACAACATGCAAACAATTGTGTACATCCAAGATATACTCAAGGCAATTGGAGAGGGAAAGCCAACAGATATCATTTTCTCCAGGGGACCTTCCATGATGTAAGTGAGTTCTCTCTCTCTTCAAATTTTCTTAGAGTATTTTGCTTCTTTTATCATCTGTATTTGTGTACAGGTCACATTCCCCATTAGACTGTAAGCCCTAGGAGGGCAAGGATTATGTCATTTTTTAAATCTCCATGCTGTTGTTCTAAGTAGGTGCTTCATAAATGTTTAATGAACACCCGAGATTCAGAGAGTGCTAGCCTTTGAAGGGACCTTAGAGATCACCTAGTCTAATTCTCGTTTTGCTGGTGAGGAAACTGAGGCTCAGGGGGAGGAATCACACAGTAGAGCCATGCCTGACATAGTGAAAAGAGCAGTCTGGACACTTGGGCTGGCTATCTGATTCCAGCACTTAACAGTTTTCAGGAGATAGGTGGAGGAACTGGGCTTGGAACCGTGGACAAGACATCTAACATCTCCAGGCCTTATTTTCCTCATCTGTAGAATAGGGGGGTCAGGATTGCCTCTGAGGTTCCTTTAAGTTCTAGATCTATGATTTCATGATTCCCTTCTTCACACAAGAGCTTTGTTCAGAGCTCTAGCAGATTCATCCTGCCCTCAAGACATTCCCCCACCCCCAAACCGCACAACACACAATCTTCATGGAAAGAACATCGATCTCATAGTCAGAAGACCTGGGGAAGCATACCAGTGCTGGTGCTAAGTTGTCACCTGTCCTCAGCCAAGCCACTTTTCTCTGAGCCTCTGCTTCTTCATCTGTGAAATGGGCATTATAATCTTTGCACTCTCCTCATCACAGGGATGTTGTGAGGGATGTGCTTTGTAAACCTCGGAGCATGACAGAAAGGAAAGCAATTATTATCTCTAGGCTTGTGGCCTCTTGCTCCTCTAGTCTCTCTGGCTTTTGTAGGGAGGAGTATGAAGAAGTTCAAATCCTGTCTCTTAGGAGTCCTAGCTGTGTGATGCTGGTAAAATCATGAAACCTCTCTGGGCCTCAGTTTCCTTAGCTCTAAAATGAGGGGTGGGACATAGACTAGAAGGTTTCTGAGTTCCCTTGTGACTCCAGAGCTATGATTTCAGGTAGACCCCCACTAGTGGAAAGCTGAGTGAAGTAGGAAGAGAGGGATAGAGAAAGAAGTAAGACTCCATGAGGGGGAAAAAAAATGTTGTGTGCTGTTTGTGGTTACACAGCTGCACACACAACTGGGCATTAGTAATGATAATGAGCTGTGAAGATTTTTATCAGGCTCCCAGAGAGAGCTTCTTGGATCACTCCCCCCCCCCCAAGTCTCATCTGAGGTGGTAACAATTGTGTTTTCTTTCCTAAGTGGAACATCAGATTACCCAGGTCTGATTTCGATGCTGATTGGGGCGTCCACTTAACATCTTGACACACAGCAAGCCTGGTGGCAGCGAGGGCCTGCTTGCCCATCGATCATACATTAACAGATCACCAGCAGGGCCAGACCTTGATATCATTAGTGGGCCCCTTCCAGAACTTGGTGGCTTCCCTAACTCCAGATAACTAGGTTTCTGTTCAATTTCCCCTTTCTCTCTGGACAGACCGCAAAGCATAGGAAGCCTCCCTTTGTGACTATAGAGCAAGCTTGGGAATGTCAACCCTCCCCCACTCTTCCTTCTCCGGCTCCTAGATTGTTAAAGCCAGAAAAGGCCTTAGAGATTAGGGTATCACCTCCATTTTTACAGGAGAGGATACTGAGGCTCAGAAAGAGGACTTGTCAAATGTCACATAAGTGATTGGTGACAGGGTCTGGGAGCCCAATTCTGGTCTCTTGGCTCCTAGTCCAGTGCTGAGAGCACACATCAATCTAGTCCATCCCCTTGTTTAACAGAGAAGGAATGTGAGAGGTTTAAGGGGTTAAGTGAGTTGCCCAGAGACACACAGTTAGAGTGAGCAGCAGAACTGGAATTCCTGATCCAAGTTCAGGTCACTTTCTATCTCACCGAATTACCTCTCTGTGGGGGCAGGGGTGCGTGGGGAGTACACACAGCTGACTTGGAAAGTATGCATAGACCGTTACCCATCTCTGCTGCTTTAAGAACTCCCCACAGCCCGTAAGGAGGCCTTCAATAGCCATTCCTTGACTCATCATGCATGGAGGCAAAAGGAACGGGAATGGTGATTGACTCAGTGACAGAAACTAGGAGGAGGTGTCGAGGCCTCTCTGCTGGCCTTAGTCCCACTGTATGACAAGAGCCAAGGCCTTTGTAAGCACCAGCTGCTAGAACCAGACCCAGAGAACACATCTGGATTCTCGAGCTGAACCCCTGGCCAGCACCTACAGATAGAGGCCAGCAAGGCATTCAGAGGACGATGCACTCAGCTGGTAGGGAGGATTTTCCATGAACACATGCTTGAGCTAAGTACAAGAGCCAGAATGTGGTTACTTTGGGACATCTACCTGGCCCATCCTGGGTGTATATCTATAAGCAACTCCTTCTGAGCCCCAGTAGCAGTTGGATCATAGGATAGAGAGCTAAAAGGGACCTTAGATTGTCTAGTCTGACCCTCCTTCATTTTGTACAAGAGGAAACTGAAGCTAGGAGAAGGAAAGTGCAGCTAGGTCGCACAGTGGTTAGAGCACTTAACCTAGAGTCAGGAAGTTGTTATGGTGTCATTTCAGTAGAGTCTGACTCTTCCTGACCCCATTTGGGATTTTCTCGGCAAAGATACTAGAGTGGTTTGTCGTTTCCTTCTTCAGGTCATTTTACAAATGAGGAAACGGAAGCAAACAGGGTTAAATGACTTACCCAGAGTCACACAACTAAGAAGTGTCTTAGGCAGACCTGAATTCAAATCAGACCTCAGACATTTCCTAGCTGGGTAATCCTGTCCAAGTCATTTAACCTCTCCTGGACTTAGTTTCCTTATCTGTAAGGGAATAATAATAGCACCTATCTCTCAGGTTGTTGTGAGGATAAAATGAGATAATATTTGTAAAAACCGTAAGGCACTATATAAATGCTAGCTGTTATTGTTGTTACTGTTATCATTATTACCAAAGCAGAGCTGGGATTCACACCTAGCTCCTCTGATTCCAAGTTGAATGTTCTTTGTATCACACTCCACCATCTCAGACTTGTCAAGGCTGGACTCAGCTATTTCTGTGAGTACTGAATTCTCAGTTGTACCTCAAGGGGTCAATTCCTAGAGTTGGAATCTGAAGTCATTTAGTTTAACCTCTACCTGAAGCTGGCATCTTCTCTCTAACACCCATGTCAGGGGGTCATCCAGCTTCTTCGCAGACTTCCAGGTAGAGAAAACTCACTACTTCCCACAGCAGTCTAATTCACTCTGGGACAGTTCTAATTGCTAACAGTCTTTCCTTATATTGAACTGATATTTGCCTCTCTGTGACTGTCACTCACTGCCCCTGCTTTTGCCCTCTAGGGCCAAGCACAACAAATCCAAAGCCTCTTTCATGTGGAAGACCTTTAAATACTTGAAAACATCTATCCTGTCCTCTCCAAGTCTTCTTTTCTTCACCCCAAGTTCCTTCAACCGATCCTTGTTGGCACGGTTTCTAGTCCCCTCATCGTCCTGATGACTATCTTTTGGATATGCTTGAATTTGTCAATGTCTTTCTAAATATGGAAGCTGGGCTTCTCTATATATCTTACAGGAAACTGAAATCAAGACATTGTCAGATAGGTGTTGACACTTGGGATACCAGGAGAGATGCTGCTCCTTTGGTCTTCCCAAACTACCTGAACAGAGAAAGCTTTAAGGTTATTAGAGAAGCTTCCAGTAGAGATCTTATAGGTGCTACATTTTGTAGGAACTCATCTTGCCAGCTCCATAGACTTCTTGGGGTAGTCAATGCCCAGGGCACTTCCTTAGGGGCTTTGGGGTGATGGAATTTCATTTGAAAAAAAATCTTCAGAAATGAAGTTCCACTCCTCACCATCTTGAATGAGCTCCCTCAAGAGGACCAGTTTATTCAGACTTCTGCTCTATGGAAACTAATTGTGAAGTTCCAGAATATTAATGATGTAATGATAGAGGTCGGGGTGGGCAAGATGGAGTGGGAATCTGATTGTTGCCTAGGAAGGAGGAGGAAGAGGTAGTGGAGGAAGACAAAGAGAAAAGGAGGAGGAGGAAAAGAAGGAAAGTGAGAAAGAAAAAAGAATGCAAGAAGAAAAGAAGGAAGGAAGGAAGGAAGGAAGGATGGAAGATCCTTATTGTCCTATTTATTGCTGAATTGATCCCAAAGATCAAGCATTTTATCCACTAATAAACATAAAAGAATAATAGCAGGACTTGTCCCAGGACCATTTTTAATTAGAACTCCATTGAATATAAAGATGAGAATAAAATAAAACATTATCAACAACAACCACCTACACTGGTAGCCTCCTCTGCTCCCTCATAATGGCAGTGGTGGCGGTAACTCTGAGCTCTAGAAGACTTCCAACTGACTGAAAATTGGCAGGTCCTACCAATGTGCAAAAGCCTGGACTAGGTGACACACAAAATCAGCCTGAGTTCAAAGACTATTGTCAATGGCACTGACCACCAAAAGATGAATTTTTCTGGGCATAGCCACTCAAGAATACTGTCTACTAAGACATGGAAGGGCCGAGATCTGTACAGGTAGAGAAGCACATGTGTGGAAGAAGTCAATGCTGCTTGAGATATTGAAGCACAAAATAACAACTCCCTTTTTGTGTCACCTTAAGCTATATTGAGTACTTTACCTTCCCTATTGAGTAGATAGTGCAAATGTTATCACCCTGGCCCCTTCCCCTTTTCTGACTCCTTTTGTATATTGTCTCCCTGTGATAGATTGTAAGCTCCTTGAAGTCAGGCACCAGCTCTCCATTTATTAATTGTATTCCTACTACTCAACACAGTGTCTGGCACATAGTAGGCACTTAATATAAATGTTTATTGGATTGGACCCTGATTTTACAGATGAGGAAACTGAGGCTCCAAATGACCCAGGTAGTGAGTGGTGGAACTAGAGCTAGAACTGGAAACCCAATTGTCTGGCTTCTTACTCACAGGCCACCCAAGCTCTACCTGGCTTGACTGGGCCCCTAGTGCTCTCCAACCTCAGTCTCTGAATCTGGTTGGGTTACTTTCTTCCTCTTACCTAAATAAATAGCCCTTGACCTTCAGCTCAATAATGAGGTTCACCTTTACACTGCATACACATACATACATGTGTATATATACACACATATGTGTGTAATATACACACGTGCAACACACATGCATTTCCCCTTTAAATAGCCCAGCATTCGATTTGGAGAATCTTTAGATTATCTTAATCTAAAAACAAATTTCAAAAAAGTCAGGGCAAATGCTGACAGGCTCGATTGAGCCATTCGCCCCTGAGCCATGGGCTGTTTCTCCTGCTTCTTCCCTCCCTCCCTACCTCCTCTCTCTCTCTCTCTCTCTCTCTCTCTCTCTCTCCCTCTCTCTCTCTCTCCCTCTCTCTGTCTGTCTCTGTCAGGCTCTGCTCTAGCCAGAGGATAGGGAGGGAAGGAAAGGGAAAGAAGAGGGAGGGGGAAAGGGAAAGTATGGAGAAGAGAGAGGAAAGAGGAGGAGGAAGGAAAGAAGGAGAAGAAGAAGAGGAAAAGGGAGGGAAGGAGGGAGGAAGGAAGAGGGAAAGAGGAGAGGGAGGGATCTGGCTAGGCTGCCTCTGGAAGACTCCTTTTTGTCAGCTTGCCTACTTTACTAGAGGAAACAAGGGAGTTCCCCTCAGCTCCGATGAAGGTGGCTGAACTCGGCAACCGCAAGGAATGCGCCGTTGCTGGTGTTGGGAAAGATTTATCACTGCCTGGGCCTGGGAGCTCTGCCCAGCATGGCTGGCCCCTCTGCTCAGTCTCTCCTCTGCTGAAAGATGGGAGGAAATTCTTTGCCCTCCAAGGATGGGGAATCTCTTCTTGCTCACAGGATGCCCCCTCCCATTCATTCCCTGGCAGTTCCCTGGTCCCCTGGGCAGCCTTAGGGGGAGGCTTCTTCCCACCACTATCTGCACAATTCAAAAACTGCCCTGCCTCAGCTCAGGGGAGCTGGAACCCAGGAGACCCCAGCCTCCTCCTCTCTTGGCCATGCACTACTCTAGGAACACACCCAGTCCCAGGCAGGAGGCTGCAGAGGGAGGAGGAAGGGAAAGAGGGCAGGCTGGAAGAGGAAGAAAGGGGGAATGAAGAGGGAGAGGAAAGAATGGGGAAGGCAGTGGCAGAGGTAAAGGAGGAAGAGGAAGAGAAAGGAGGAGGAGGAGCCTGTTGGCTGTCACCCAAACAAGCCCAATTAAAACATTAAATACAAGAGATGTGAGTCTATAAACCCATCCAAGCTTCTCAGCTTTCTTGTGCAGAAGGAAAGAAGGCAGGAAGGAAAAAGAAGGAAGAGAAGGAAGGAAGAAGGATGGAAGGAAGGGAGAAAAGGAGGGAGGGAAAAAAGGAAGGGAGAGAGAGAAGGAGGGAGGGAAGAGAGAAGGAAAGATGGAAGGAAGGGAGGAAAGGAGGCCTATCCTCTTAGATGCAAATAGATCACACTTACCCCACACTCTGCCACATATAGCCAGACCTGATGGAGTTTATGAGAGAGTCTAAGGAGGTTAAATTGTTTCTGACTAGGTGGCTAATTAAAGGATTTATTTTGCAATGGCAGAGGCCCCATAACTCCTGAGTTACTGCACAATAAATGGGCTGGAGGTGTGTAAAATAGCCCCCAACCTCACAGGCCCAAAGGCTCCAGCACCTGCCTAGCACCCAGTGGACCCTCCAACAGATCAGGAATCAGACAAAAATGAGGAATAGGCTTTACAACAACAACAACAAACAACAACAACCAACAACAATAAAATATATCATGTAGCTTTACAGCTTACATAGAGCTTTTTAACCACAAAACCCTGTGTATAGTAACTATTATTACTCCAGTTCTGAAAGAGACTTCGGCATCATCTTGTCCAACTTCCTCATTTTGAAGATGAGGAAACTGAGGCACTGGGAGGCAAAATAATCTGCCCAGCATCATACGTTACCCAAAAAAATGAATGTTGAAAACTATTTTTCCATGTCATTGGAAAAAAATAAAATACTATTTATTAAAAATAAATAAGTCAAATTGAATGATATTTAAAAAAATCTAAATAAAGGATAGAAAGAAATTTTTTTAAAAGTGTCAAAGGAAGGATTTGAATCCAGCTCCTTTGACTCCAGAGCAAGTACAATAGGAGGATTTTATACCCAGAAGGACCCTTGGAGATAATCTAATCCAACTCCTTCATTTTTCGGATTGCAGAAAAAGAGGTGCAGATAGGGTGAGCAATTATTTTAAAAGCCACACAGCTGCAAAGCAGCACAAGTGGGATTAAAACTTGGTTCTTCAGACTTCTAAAACCAGTCATCTTTCCACTTTATCTAAAAACAAGAGCTCACATTTCCATAGAGGTTTAAGGTAACTCTATGACATAAGTCAGCGCAAATACTACTATCAGGTTTTGTAAGTGAGGAAACTAAGTTCAGCGAAGGCCAAACAGTCAACTGGTACTGGATTTGAACCCCAGTCCTTGGTCTTCTGACTCTGAATGTGGTCCTCTCGTCATTTATAGGGATAGGGAGAGGGACTGGACCCATCCTTTTATTTGTCTAGGGAACATCTGGATGAGGAAACTCACCTCCTCTGCAATTTATAGTCTGAGAGAGTTTCACTTGAAGCATGTTGCAAAAACTCTCTTTGGTGAAGCTACAGCAAGAGAACTGCCTGTCTGTCAGGGGTGGCAGGGAAGGTCTCTGCAAATTCAATTTTCCTTTTCATCTGAATCCCTGAAGGCTTTGGACCCACTCAAGACCTGAGAGTTGGGGATCACTGTACACTCATTATTAACTCCAAGCTCTCCAAGGCTTCTTGGAATGTGGCCTAGGGGGAATGAGGAAGCTCCTACATAGGATTGTCTTTACCCACACACAGGATCACAGGATTTAGAGCTGGAAGGGACCTTAAAACACAGTGTTAGAACATTTAGAAGGCACTTCAGAATAGAGATTAGCATTTAAAGGCACGTTAGGACAGAGAATGTCAGAGCTGGAAGAGACATTAGAATGTAGTTTGCGAGAGATGAGAGGGACCTTGGAGATGATTTAATTCACTTCCTTCATTTGATAGTTAAGGAAATGGAAACCCAGGGTGGAGAAATGCCCACGATCACATGGCCATAAAAATCAAAGCTAATATTTGAACTCGGGTCCTCTGACTGCATTCAATGTTCTTCCCACTTCACTCTCCCAAAGTATATGTATGTATATATATTTAAAAATAAATAAGAGGACTTTTTTTTTTCTTTCTATACATTTGGTTCTAAAATCCCAGCCACCCACATTAACAATGTTAGGAAGAATTATAAAAAGAAATCAAATTTTCCATAGCATTTGAACGCCATTAAAATGCCAAACAATAAACTACCAGACTGCAAATTAGATCAGTGGAAATATCAAACACGTTGAGGTATAAAATCCATAATTGCATTTAACGCAGGGCCTCCCCGGGGAAAGGCTGCTAAAGATCATCACCACCTCACATATGAGAAGCTATTGACAGAACGATAAAAATCGACAGGCTAACCAAATAAACACGGCAGGCTTCATTAAATATTCAGCAACGGAAATTTGACTATCCCGGGCCTCTCCCCACCCCTTCCCTCTCCCAGGCCTCCCCCACTTCCCTCCCCTCTTCTCCCTTCCAGCTGCAGCCTCAGCATTGTGAGGGTGACAGCAATAAAGCCACCTCATTGCCCCCCCTCCCCCCAACACACACACACACACACACACACACACACACACACACACACACACGCCTTCGTCAGCCACCACACCAGCCCTACAAGAGGGAGACAGGGCTGCTGGGAGGGGCAGGGCTAGAGAAGGAGGGAAGTCGGCAGGGAGGGAGGGAGGAGAAAAGGATGAAAAAGACAGGCAGGGAGGGAGGAAATAAAGGAAGGCAGGAGAGAGGAAAGGGTGGAGAAAAGGAGCAGGAGGAGGAGGGAGGGAGGGAAAGGCTAGAAAGGCAGAGAGGGAAGAAAGGAGAGAGAGAGAAAAGAAGGGAAGGAAAGGAGAAGGGGAAGGGAAGAAAGGAGAGCTTGAGGGAAGTGAAAGAAGAAAGAAGAGAGAAAGGGGAGGAAGGACAAGGGAAGGAGAAAAGGATGGTGAGAAAAGAAGCAGGAAAAGAAGAAAAAGATAAGGGTGAAAAAGGAGTGGGAAAAGAGGAAAAAACAAAGAGAGGGAAAGAAGGGGAGAAAGGAAGGAGGAAGGGAGGGAAGAAGGCATAGCCAGGTTCTGTCAAGCACAGAAAGCATCAATATATATCCAGGGCCTCAAACAGGATTATTACTGTTCTGCATATATTATTAGCATTTGCCCCAGGAATATTTGACTTTGAAGTCTTTAATTAGGTCATTAAAGGGTAATTTCCATTGTCGTCTTAACTCCTCTGAAGCTGAAATGTTTGAGTTTTCTGTCTTTGCAGCCTCAATGAAGAGGGTGCCATTACTTCAAACATTTGAGAGCTGTAAGGGCCCTTAGAAATCATTTAGTCCAGTTTTCATCCTTTTATAGAAGGTAAATTCAAGAGAGAAAGTGACTTGCCCAAGGCCACACAGAGTGTAACTAGCATTGGCAGGATTTAAACCCAGGTACTGTGACTCTAAGACCAATGCTCTTTTCTCTACACTACATCTTTAAAACAAAACAAAACAAAAAGTAGGAAGCCTTGTCCTTGTATTCCTCCCCTCCAGGATGGGTAGATGTATGAGAATGCTGCTTCCCTCTCCACCCCCGCTCCCCAGCCGGGAGAAGTGGGCAGCCATCCTGGACTTAGCTTCATTGATGCAAGAAGCTTCCCCAGCCCTGCTCCTTCAAATCATCAGTCTTCCACCTGCTTACCATGCCCTCTCCTCTACTTCCACCAACTCCAGGTGCAGGGTCCCCAACCCAGGCTCTAGGGCTTAGTGGAAATGTTAAAGAGATGTGAGCCTGAGCAGACTGGATTGTGGGGTTGAATTCCTGGCAGGAGGAGGTTTACCTAACACCAGAAAATGTCTGCTGTCTCGGAAGTGCCCGTGCAAGAGGAGAAGGAGACTCTCTTCTCCGCCGCCCCTTGCCCTCTCAACCTGAGGCTCATCCACTTCTGCTGTATCTTCGTTCCTTTATCTGGTCCTTGGTCAAACACACCAGTCAACATGTGCTCCTGTTACCAAACTCACAGAACCAGAAAGGCAGTGAATGAAGTGGAAAGAGCCCTGGATTTGGAGCCCAGACCTTGGTTTGAATCCTGAGTTTCAGAGAGTTGGTTGTTAAATATTTACCAGCACACCTCTGAAAGATGTTTAGTGACCGTCATCTAATCCCTCTCCTTTTGAAGAGGAGGAGACAAAAGCTGAGAAGTACCTAGCCCCAAGTATACACAGCTAGAGTACTTCACATATATTAAGTCATTTGATTTTCACAACAACACTAAGAAATAGGTAGTGGTGATAGTATTATCCTCAATTTGTTGTTTTATCAACTAGTGGTATCTGACTCTTCATGACCCCATTTGGAGTTTTCTTGGCAAAGATGCTGGAATGGTTTGCCATTTCCTTCTCTAGCTCATGTTACAGATGAGGAAACAGAAGTAGACCGGGTTAAATGACTTGCCCAAGGTCACACACCTAGTAAATGTCTGAGATCAAATTTGAACTCAGGTCCTCCTGATTCTATCCAGTACGCCACGTAGCTGCCTATTCCTATTTCACAGATATGCAAACTGAGGCTCCGAAAGAGAAGGTAATTTGTCCAAGTTACACATGGCTACGAAGTGACAGAGTCAGGATTTGAACTCGGGGCTTCTTGACTCCCACATCAATGCTCTTACCATATTGTTTCTAAGAGATTCTAAGTACAGACCTCTTTCTAATGCATCAGACCTGTATACACAAATATACACATGCACACCTTTATTTATGTACCCTTAAGCAAAAACGCCCCCCCCCCCCCCCCCCCCCCCCCCCCCCCCCCCCCCCCCCCCCC
>NW_020954564.1:16970002-16973844 GCF_900497805.2 Vombatus ursinus | reverse complement strand
GAACCCCCCACTTTATGCCCCACACCCCCTTTACACAAAAACACCCCCCCCCCCCCTTTTTTTTTTCCCCCCACAAAAAACCCCCCCCCCCCCCCCCCCCCCCCCCCCCCGTCCTCCAAATCTTTACATTTGGAATCTCTGAATCCTAGAACCTGGATTGTTCGAACTTGAGGGGTCTGGGATCCTAGAGATCGCTTAATCCATTGCCTTCATCCTAAGGAGGAGGCCCACAGACCTATGATGTTCTTCCAGCCTGCAGGAGGCTTTGCTTTGGAAGGTTTGGGGCCCCTTCCACCTTTGCCAAAGTCCCCAGGCGTTCCCCGGGCTTGCCTGACGCGACGCCCGCCCCAAAGCCTGCTCAAGCCCAGGTGTCCCTGTTGCCGCCAGCAGCGGCTGCGGCTGCGGCGGCGGCGGCGGCGGGTGACGGGGCGGTGTTGGAGCTGCCAAGCCGGCCAAGGACCAAGCCCTCTTCCCCACTCCCTCTCTGTACCTACAGGCTGCAGTGGGAAATTAAGAAGGAAGACAATGTATAATGCATGCTGTGGAAGCACCCAATAGGATTAGCCACCTCATCGGCTCTTCATGGAGAGAAAGTTTATGTAAATGACTGATGACAGTATTATTGTGTGAGGAATATCAATGGAGTAATTACAGTTACAGAGCCGCTGCTTCTCTGCTGCTCTCCGCCGGTGTTAATTTTTCACAGCGCTCCCCTGGGATACATCTCAGTGTTCTCCGAAGAGCAGAGCTAATAATCGGAGCTCAGAGCCACTGCTGTTGAAACTCGCCCTGAGGTCTTTCTGAGCAGACTGCTAAACACTGGCTGTCTCCCCGGAGAGGAGAGAACAGAGATAAAATGATTAAAAACTGCCAAATTGGCCTGGCAATCACTTGGCTCTACTGTCAGCAAAGACAAGACAAATATCGGTGATTTTTCTCTTCAATGCCTCCCCCCAGCCCCCCACCTCGCCATCCCCTTTCCTTTTGTGAGCTGGAGAGCCGGGATGTGCAGGAGGCCAGAGGCGCTGTGGGGAGGAGGCGGGAAGGGAGGGGAGCGGCCCTTAGACGGCAGGGCCCCGGGGCCAGGGAGCAGAGCTGGTCCAGGCTTAAGCAGGGATTCCCGAGGACCCTAACCCTGCTGGAAGTCTCCTCCTCCTACAAACAAACTCGACCTCTGGAGCTGGGGAGAGTTGCCTGTATGTTCAAGCACTCCGACTCCTCCAGATCTACGGGGACCTGGCTCCACTGAACTGATCAGTTCAAAGCCATCCTTTCCCGCGGGAAGGAGGGAAAGAAGCCCGGCTCTGAACCATGCCCTCTGAACACTCCTTTTAGTGCACCCCAGCATCCCTTAATGCATTGCTCTGGGAATTCCTTACAATGAGGCATCCTCTCAAGCATCATGGAAGCATAGAATATTAGAACACAGAAGGTTTGAGCAGGAAGAGATCTTAGAGCATAGGCCAAAGGATGTCAGAACATAGTATTTAAAATGACAAGGTGAGAAAGCATAGAATGTCCATTGGAAAGGACCCTTGAGATCATCCAATTCACCCTTGGCCTCAATTTTACTAAGAGGGAAACAGAGGGAAATGTCTGGCCTCTCTTTTCCCCACCCCCACCTGAATATCACCATGGCACTCCAAGGTGAGGTTTATGTTTTGTTGAAATATGGAAAGAGAAAGGAGCTTGCCCTGTCTTCCTTTTCTTTGAGGTTAGCATGGAGGATAAGAGCACCTGAGGCCAGAGCTCTTGTCCTATATGTGTCATCTCTCCTTAGTCATGTCTATAGGCCCATGGCAAGCAGGTTGGTTCTCTTGGGCCCAGAGCTGCCTCTCTGGCCAGGTCCTTTCCCTCAGTCTATCCCTCAGCCTCTCCCCCCACTCTCGCCCCCAGGGGCTTTGGCTATAGGGCAGCAGAATTTCCCAGAGGAAGGTCAGTCAGCATAAAGCTGATGGCTTTTCCAGTGACCACCCCCTATGAGTCTAGTCCAGGGGGTGTATGGCATAGAAGAAAAGGCATTGGGTGGGGAAACAGAAGATCAGGGTTTGGGTCCTGTGTCTACTACTTTCTGATTCTGGGTTTCAGTTTCCCCCATTTGTAAAATGTTAGAGGTGGAAGAGATCTTACAGATCATATGATACAATCTTCTTTACTCTATGATAATATAACCAGGGAGTCCCCCCAGTCTTGCCCTGGATGAAGCTGTGGCACTGAGGTATCTGGAAATAGGAGAGAAGGGATGGGGTGGGGGTGGGGGGATCAGAGGCTGTGATTCATTCAGGGAAGACATTCCCTCCTCCATTTCAGTGTCCTAGGTCAAACTGGAGGATACAACATGGTCTCCATACCCCACCCCCACCCCTATGGAATACTGGACTGATAAAGTCCAATTCTGCCTGTGACCTAAGTGTCTCTGAACCCTGTCCCTCCTCCTTCCAATCCACCCTCCCCCTCTACTACTCCAGGCCATCCCTCAACCCCCTCCCTACTCCCAAGCCCTGCTCCAGGGGGAGGACCAGAAAGCAGTCAATTGCTATCCACCTCAGGGGATGACACCAGATCATGTCATCCATCAGCAGGCCCGGCCTGCCCATAATGGAAATACAAAGAGGAAACCCCGACTGAAACCCAGAGGATGGTTTCCGAAGCGGGTGCTGGCTTCAGGGAATGTATGTCAAGTAGACAGTTTGTGTAACACCAGCTTCTCCATCCTACCCTGTCCCCTACACATGCACTCACACCCCCACACACCTGGTGCTGCCTGTGGGGCTGTGGAAAACGCCTGTCCTGGATTTGTTGTCTGACAGCCTCCATTGGGATCCCAGCTCAGCCCACTTAACCGTGGATTGGCCTCTGACGAGGCACTTCACCTCAGGCCCTTGTTACCTTATCTATAAAACGGAAATAATAATCTTCTTCTCGAACTTCTTACCTCACACACAGGACAGTAGTGGTAGTGAGAAACACGGTAGGGAAGTATCCACTCTTATTAGTAACCTGTTGACCCATTTGGGCATTTGCTTGGCTCTATTTCCATGAAATTTTCTGGACCTGTTTATCAGTCATTGGTGACCAGCTTTTGGGAGCTAAGCTATCACTGATTAGCTGTGTGACCCTGGGCAAACCATTTCCTCTATGATTCCTCTTCTGTAATATGAGGGAGCTGGACTAGAAATCTGAAGTCACTTCTGGCTGTAAATTTTATGGATAGAGAGGGGATGTATCATAGCTCAGTTGGATGTGGCATTAGGAAAAGCCAAACTAATTTCCAATTTGGATACTTCTTACTAACTGACTTTTGGTAAGTCATAGTTTCTGAACCTCTGTTTTCTTATGTGTAAAATGGGTGAATAAGACTTGCAAACCTTAAAGCACTATAGAAATAGGAATTGTTTATTATTTTTGTGGTTGTTGTTTCTGTAGAGGAGTGAGCAGCCCTGGGACCTGACACTTGAGCATCCATGTCCTTTCTCACTGCCCACAGACCTCACTGTGGGCTGTCGAATAGGGAATGGAGTCAGAGGAAGGGAGGCACAGCCTGTTGCCGCTGGAGAATGGATTTTCAAGTCTTTTTACTGAGGAGGTAGCCCTCGAGTTCTGCCCTGCGCTCCCTCAGTCTGCTGTCCTCAGCATGGAGTGTCCCTAGAAGACAGAGGAGAGGAGTGCAGCCCTGGGGGGAAGTAGTCAACTTGTCCATTCATCATCTCCCTCACACCTGGCAGCAAGGGTGCTTTGTAGACACTTTGTAACTGTCAAAGCCTTTTACCCATCCATTATTAGGGAAGCAACAAAGTGTGTGTGTGTGTGTGTGTGTGTGTGTGTGTGTGTGTGTGTGTGTG